>NW_020173758.1:2674941-2784955 GCF_003031525.2 Neophocaena asiaeorientalis asiaeorientalis | reverse complement strand
TGAATATATATATATATATACACATATATACCACATCTTCTTTATCCATTCCTCTGTTGATAGACGCTTAGATTGTTTCCATATATATATATTTTTTAACGGTACATGGGCCTCTCACTGTTGTGGCCTCTCCTGTTGCGGAGCACAGGCTCTGGACGTGCAGGCTCAGTGGTCATGGCTCATGGGCCTAGCTGCTCCATGGCATGTGGGATCTTCCCAGACCGGGACACGAACCCGTGTCCCCTGCATCGGCAGGCGGACTCTCAACCACTGCACCACCAGGGAAGCCCAGATTGTTTCTATATCTTGGCAATTGTAAATAATGCTGAATGAACATTTGGGTGCATGTATCTTTTTGAATTAGTGTTTTTGTTTTTTTCTGATATATACCCAGGAGTGGAATTCCTGGGTCATATGGTAGTTCTATTTTCAGTTTTTTGAAAAACCTCCATACCGTTTTCCACAGTGCCTGCACCAATTTACATTCCTACCAACAAGCATACAAGAGTTCCCTTTTCTCCACATATTCAGCAACATTTGTTGTGGTTTTTTTTGATGATAACCATTCTGACAGGTGTGAGGTGATATCTCATCATGGTTTTGATTTGCATTTCCCTGACAATTAGTGATGTTGAACATTTTCATATGCCTGTTGTCCATCTGCATTTCCTCTTATTCAGTTTTTCTCCCCATTTTCTAATTGGGTTGTTTGCTTTTTAATGTTCAGATGTCTGAGTTGTTTATATATGTTGGATATTAACCCCTTATCAGTCATATCATTTGTAAATATTTTCTCCCATTCAGTAGGTTGTCTTTTTGTTTTATCAATGGTTTCCTTTGCTGTGTAAGAACTTTTAAGTTTAATTAGGTCTCATTTATTTATTTTTGCTTTTATTTCCCATACTTTAGGAGACAGAAAAATATTGCTGTGAATTATGTCAAGGAGCGTTTTGCTTGTTTTCATCTAGGAGTTTTAGTCTTCCGTTAAGTTTTTTAATCCATTTTGAGTTTATTTTTGTATATGGTGTTAGAGAATGTTCTAATATCTTGGATTTCCTAGTGTGTTTCTTTTTGTATTGTTTCCTCCTGTCCTCTTCTCCTATTTGTTTCACATACTTTGGCCTGCAGTATAATCTTTAAGAAATCAGTTATTTTGCAAAATGTTTACCATTTGAGTTATTTATATAGTGCCTTAAACAACCTAGTCAAAACTGTAATAAAATGTAACAGATATACACAGTGATATATGTTTCGCGAGCACAATATCCTTAAACTTAAAAGAACGTTTTCTGTTTTAACCTTCAGTGGAAGGGATAATATGTTTGTAAAATTTCTGTCTTCTATTATAGAGGCTGGAAAGTTAAAACACTTGATTTTTTTAGTCATGGTTGTAGGCTGGATTGGCCATAAGGTACAGTTTTGGTCAAAGATAATATAAACAGGACCTTTTTGGGAAGGGAAGCCCAGAGGAGGAACTGTGTGATGACAACATATGACCCTTTGCTTTCTTCCTTCTTGGAACACAGATATATGGAGGTGCAGTAGCCATTCTGTAATTATGAGGACAAAAACTACATGCTCAGTACACAGAAGAAAGATAGCTTAAATGAACATTAGTTTTTGACAGCACTGTAGAATAGCTGTAGCAGATTTCCTGCTTCTAAATTTATGGTTATATAAGAAAACCAGGGCTGTCTTATAGTGCACCTCCAGAGAACAACCTTGTGTGTAAATGTGGCAGCCCTGTGAATACTGAGCATTTGTTTCCTTATTCCAACAGGACCCACAACTAAGTATTTTCTTTCACTTGATTCACACATTTAGGTTACCTTCTTTGCTCCACAGACATTTATGTTGCCTCCTTGTTCACCACTTTGCTGATTCATTCTTCAAACCTTTATTCCTTAAACATTTATTAAATGCCTTCTGTGTGTCAGACATTAGGCTAGGCATTAACATATTCTGTTTTTAATAATATTTCAATCTATGGGACTTCCCTGATGGCGCAGTGGTTAAGAATCCGCCTGCCAATGTAGGGGACACGGGTTTGATCTCTGGTCCGGGAAGATCCCACATGCCATGGAGCAACTAAGCCTGTGTGCCATGACAGCTGAGCCTGTGCTCTAGAGCCTGCGAGCCACAACTACTGAGCCCGCATGCAACAATTAGTGAAGCCTGCGTGCCTAGAGCCTGTGCTCTGCAACAAGAGAAGCCACTGCAATGAGAAGACTGCGCACCGCAAGGAAGAGTAGTCCCCACTCACCGCAACTAGTGAAAGCCCTCGTGCAGCAAGCAAGACCCAATGCAGCCAAAAATAAAGAAAATTAAAAAAAAATCAGTCTTATGAATATGCATGATTGTTTCCATTTTATTGAGGAAGAAAGTGAGATTTGGGGAAGTTAAATAAATTATCCAAGATCTGATAGCTAGGAAGTGGCAGAACCAGAGTTTAAATCCAGATGGGACTGATCCAAGCAAAAGTTCTTTCCATTATGGAAATTATTTCTCCATTCAAGCTTTCAAAACTCAGACCATGTTCATTCAAAGTAAATGTGAAGCACAATATAGTGTTACAAAACCTGTGTACACAAAAGAAAAGGAATAAATATTAGAACCAGTATGGCTTACTAAAAGGCTAAGCATCCCATGACCAGAAGGATCTAAGGCGCTTTCTTGGGTTACAAAGGGCTGTAATTTATCATGGTGCTAATCCTGTTCTAACTGAAAAAATTTTTTAGCCTATTGGTAGTCAGGATTACCCAAACTTAAATGGTTGATGATAAGGGTCTGGTTAACTGGGTGACAGAATGTCCCAAATGTCTGACAGAATCATGGATCATTAAATTGTAAATTTATACAATGTGATTTCATGCAGCAATGAAAATGAATGATCTACAATTATATGCAACAACATCAATGGATTATTGAAACAAAATGTTACTTAAATAAAGGAAATCATAAAATGTGTACTTTAGATTACCATTTTTACAATCTCCAAACTAAGAAATCAAACAGTATATTGTTTAGATCTAAATACATTTGTGATAAAACTACTGGGTGGGGGGTCAAGGGAAGGATAAACACAAGTTTCAGAATAGTGGTACCTTTTGGGTAATAGAGAGGCAAAGAAGGTACACAGAAGGGACACACAGGTAGATGTAGCATTATTCGCAATGTTCTTAAGTTGGGGCTAGGTTAGTAGCTGTTCAATTCACTGTGTCTCATAAATAATTTGTTACATATATTCTTCACATGTATTAAATATTAATCAATAAAAAAGGATGCAACACAACCTAATTGACTAATTTAGCCCTTTTTGTTACCATGGCCATTCTAAATTATTGATAATAGATACTGGGGGTTCCCTGGTGGCGCAGTGGTTGAGAGTCCGCCTGACGATGCAGGGGACACGGGTTCATGCTCTGGTCTGGGAAGATCCCACATGCCCAGGAGCGGCTGGTTCCGTGAGCCATGGCCGCTGAGCCTGTGCGTCCGGATCCTGTGCTCCGCAATGGGAGAGGCCACAACAGTGAGAGGCCCGTGTACCGCAAAAAAACAAAAAAATAAATAAAAATAAATAAATAAATAAATACTGTTCTTCTTTTCTCCGGGAGATGAACAATTATGAGGTCTCAAAGAAAATTTTTATTTTGATCCTTATTATTTAATTTGACTGAGGATAATAAACAGAATTTCAGATATAAACTCAAAGGAAAGAAATTGAAAGCAAAAGGAAAGAAATTGTTCGTGTGTGTGCGTGTGTGTGTGTGTGTGTGTGTGTGTATAGCACATTACTTGTCACATTTCCTTCTTCCAGAAGCCCAATTATTTAATAATTATGCCAAGCCCTTTGTGATCTCTAATGCTAGAGGAAGTCAGAAGAAGGAGAAAAAAAATGCTGGAAAGAGAGTGGTAGAATTCTAGTCCTGATCAGCCTGACATGCTAATAAGAAGCACATAAGCAAAGAAAAAAGTCTCCATCTTAGCAAATTCCCACTATTTCAGCTTGAAGAACAGCCATTTTCATGTGACAAAGGGTATTCCACGCATGCTAAACCGTGTCGTACAATCTGGAACTGTGGTGGTTTGACCAGAGTAAAGCTCAACTTGAGAGTTAAATATATTTCATCACTACTGGCAAATGTTTTCTCAGAAACCTAATATTCTGAAGAATTAGTGTTTTTCCTAAATTTTTATACTTTTGCCTACAGTGAGATCTGACTCCAGCCTTTTGTATGAAAAATCCATTTCACAATCAATTTGAATAGCAAAATTACTTTACCATTTTGTTTCTGTACTATCTGCCAAAAAGAAGGGCCAAATATAGTAATGGATTTTCTATGTTGGAATTTCCATTATTTAAGCTGCATATAACTTTTGATCCGATAATGTTTCAGGAGTGAGACAGTGCATAGCACTGTGATCCTTTATATGTTCTGGAAGGAGACAAATAAGCATTTCCTGGTCTGAGCCACAGAAGTTTCCTTCCTTTTATGCTTCTAGCAAGTCTTCAGGATGCCACACATCACAACATAGCTTTTCTTCATTCATTTTAATGGGTAGCAAGGAGTTTGGAATTTTTAGTTTCAGAAACTGATACAGGCTTACTTTGACCTTTCTCAGCATGCTAAATGCCCTCCAGTCCTCTGTGCTGGAGTGTGGTGAGCAGAGCTGAATTCTCATCAATCTCATGAAGGAAGGCAATACATCTGATCTACTGAATAGTTTCAAGCCACTGCTTCAAAAATTCCAAATATGTAGTTGCAGTCCATTTGCTGCAATGGTGGCTGCATCACTGTCTATAATCTGTGCATTGAATATCCATCCAAGAACTGATCCTTGTCTTCCACATCACAAATACCCAATTTTCTGATGTCATTGCCTTACAATCTTTAATTTAGGGGAAGGACATAGAATGTTAGCAAATCCTCTTCAGAAAAAAGTTACCTAGGGAGATTGTAAGTTTCTTCCCTATTGTAACTTTGGAGACGTTTACTCTCTATAGATAGGAGAATCATTGGAAATCATGAGCCCGGGCTAATTATATTTCCAAGATGCTAAAACAATTTGTAAACCACTTCACATGAATGGACACTATAATGATCACAGGATACTTCCAATTGCAAAGGGACTCCTTGAATTTAGAGAAATTTTTAGAGAAGGATGGTATATCATAAATCTTGTCACCTGAAATAAGACTTTCCATGCTTTTAAAAAAGAAAAAGACCTGAACTTTAAATTCCAAAGTAGCTCAATCATTAACTTAAAAAGACAGCAAATAACAGAAACAGCAACTTGAAGTCTAAATTGTAATCTTTGGCTTTAATCTCACTAAATGAAACTCATTGCTTAATCTAGCTCATCACTGCACTTCACCTGATAACTGTAATTATCTTGGGTCTATTTTCCCTAAATTTATCTCCAGTGGTAACCTCTGGTACTAGGTTCAAATCTCCTCACTCTCTCCTTCCTTCTCTTCCAAAGCTCTTGCCAGGCCAACGAATTGGGTTTTTTTCCTGTTTTTGTAAACATTATTTTTAAAAGACTTGATTACTAGAGAAATCACTCTGAAATCTCATTCTTTCTGTATCTGTTGTAGTATGGATTTGAACATCTTAGATATATCAAGATTCTTTTTAAACCAGTATAGATATTCATATAGACTTGAAGTTGCAGGTGGAAGTAAATTTATATTCTGATCACATCATACATTACTTTTTTAAAAAACGTTTTATTTTGAAATAATTTAAGACTCACAAGAGGTTGCAAAAATAGTACGATAATTTCCTGTGCATCCTTCATCCGGCTTTCTCTAATAACATCTCAAGTAACCATACTAAATCGTCAAACCAGGTAATTGTCATTGGTGTAATACCATTAAATAAAGTACAGAACTTGTTCAGATTTCACTAGCTTTTACATGCACTCTTTCTTTGTGTGTTTGAAATTTTATCACATGTACAGATTTGTATAACAACTTTTACAATAAGGATATTGTTCTGTTGCCACAAAGTCCCTCACACTAACCCTTTATTTTCACACCCTTTTCACAGTCCTAAAAGGTGGCCAACATTCATCTGTCCTTCATCACTCTCATTTTGTCACTGAGTGTTACAGGAATGGAATTCTACAGTATGTAACCTTTTGCATCTGGCTTTTTTCACTTAGCATAATGCCTTTGAGTTCTACCTATGTCGTTGCATCTATCAATAGTTTGTTACTTTTCACTCCACAGCACAGACAGTTTGTCTATTCCTAGAAGGACATTTGGGTTGTTTCCAGTTTTTGGCTATTATAAATAAAGCTGCTATGAATATTTACATACAGGTTCTTGTGTGAACATAAGTGTTCATTTCTCTATGCTAAATACCCAAACATGCAATTGCTGAGTTGTATGGGTAAGTGACTGTTTAACTTTATAAGAAACTGCTCAGCTGTTTTCCAGGGTAATTCTACCATTTTACATTTCCCCTAGCAGTGTATGAGAGATCTAGTAGCTCCACATCCTTGTTAGCACTTGATATTGTTAGTACTTTTCATTTGAGTCATTCTGATAGGTGTGTAGTGGTAGCTCATCGTGGCTTTAATTTGCGTTTCCCTAATGGCCAGTGATATGAAATGTCATTTCATCTTCTTATTTCCCATTTGCATATCCTCTCTGGTGAGTTGTCTGTTCAAGTCTTTTGTTCATTTCCTAATTGGATTGCTTCTTTTCCTACTGTTGAGTTTAGAGAGTTCTTTATATATTTGGCTTACAAGTCCTTTGCTGGAGATGTGATTTGCAAATATATTTTACCCAGTCAGTGATTTGTCTTTCATCTTCTTAGGGCCTTTCACAGAGCAAATTTTAAATTTTTATGAAGTCTAGGTTATTGATTTTTTTCCCCCTTGCTTTTGGTACCATAGCTCAGAACTCGTGGTCTAACCCCAGGTCATAAATATTTTCTTCTAAAAGTTTTATAGTTTTTCATTTTACATTTAAATCTATGATCCATTTTGAGCTAATAGTTTTATAAAAGGTGAAGTTTAGGTCAAGTTTCTTTTTCTTCCTCCTTATTTTGCCCAATTGTTCCAACACTATTTACTGAAAAGACTATCTTTTCCATTGAATTGCTTCTGCACCTTTGTCAAATATCAGCTGAACACACATATATGGATCTACTTCTGGTTTCTCTATTCTGTTCCATTGATCTGTATGTTTATCCTACCTTCAATACTACACAGTCTTGATGACTATCATCATAATTCTTTATTATTTGTAATTTCTTAAATAAAAAATCACTAGACAGCACTGTCATATATTTCTGTATTCATCTTTATCTAGGAAGTAAGTCATTAGTAGTGTGTGTTCTAGTTCTCAGATATTTTATTTAAAGAGATATCTCATTCTCTTTAAATAAAATACTCAATATAAGTCATTTACTATGATACTTAATATCTAGTGGACACTCCATACACATTAAGTCCTCTTTTATTTCTCCTGCTATATCACTTTCTTGTTATTCAGAAGTTAGTGTTTCATGGTGATTAGTATGGTGGTCAGCAGATGACCAACTTGAAGTTTTAAAGCAGAAAGTCCAGATATGATTTTTTTTTTTTTTTGCAGTACACAGGCCTCTCCCTGTCGTGGCCTCTCCCGCCGCAGAGCACAGGCTCCGGACGCGCAGGCTCAGCGGCCATGGCTCACGGGCCCAGCCGCTCCACGGTATGTGAGATCCTCCCGGTCCGGGGCACGAACCCGTGTCCCCCGCACCGGCAGGCGGACTCCCAACCACTGCGCCACAAGGGAAGACCCCGAGATGTGATTTTTTAAAGCAGCATTTTCTGTTTGAATTGTCAAAATCCACTGGCAAAGCCCAAGCAGAGTCATCTCATTAGGGAATGTCAAGACTGGAATGTCCTTCAGAAATCCACTCATACTAGAGGAGAGAGTGACACTCAGGAAGAGACAAAGTTTGTAATTTTGTGTCTTTTTTTGCTGTTTCAGATATATTAACTTCAGAATGTAGTTTTATTTTCGTGAATATCCATATTTATCTGTTACCAAACTTAGAAATAATTATTTATGTATGTGATTATAACACAGTGAATATCACTATAAATCATCTATACCTTCTAATTAGTCATTGGAGTTAGATCCCTATTTAACGGTGAACATTTTTGAGACTATGCTTTCTGATAAATATAAATTTATATGGAAAAAATGCTAAGCAAAATATAAAAATCAGAAGTAGCAAGAAAATGGCTGTAGTGTTCCTTTAAATTTGGACCTTGGTCACAGACATGCCAAGAAAAGAGAAGAAAACTGAAAATATTCTAAGATGTAAAGTTTTTACTATTTTAAGTAATAAAACAAATTAGTTGGAAAACAATTAAGTAGCAAGATAATAATATATATTAAAGCACTTTTATTACAATAAAGTTTTTATTAAAATTTTTTCTCACTGCGCCACCAGGGAAGCCCCTCACTGTAGTTTTGATTTGCATTTCTCTAATGATTAATGATGTTGAGCTTTCTTTCATGTGTTTGTTGGCAATCTGTACTACAACATATAACATTGAAGATGTATGGCTTAAAACTTTGGTACAGGGCTTCCCTGGTGGCGCAGTGGTTGGGAGTCCGCCTGCTGATGTGGGGGATGCGAGTTCGTGCCCCGGTCCGGGAGGATCCCGCATGCTGCAGAGCGGCTGGGCCCGTTAGCCATGGCCGCTGGGCCTGCGCGTCCAGAGCCTGTGCTCCGCGGCGGGAGGGGCTGCGGCAGTGGGAGGCCCGCGTACCGCAAAAAACAAAAGCAAAAACCAAACAAAAAAACAAAAAAAACTTTGGTACAGGCCTTGGATGTAGTTAAGAATTCTTGAATTTCTAATGTATGTAATTAAAGAGTTTAAAACAAAAGACAAATTATATGAAATATACTTGTATATTATTTTTGTAAAAGAACAGCATATACATTTAGAAACATTTGGGAAAAATGACTATGATATTTGTTACATAACAGTGAGTTTTTTGGAATTAAAAAAATATTAAATTAACTAGTCCATGGTGAAAGCTACATTACTAGTGCCACATTACAAGTAAAACAAAATAAAAATTTTTTCAGCCATTAATATTAGTACCAAATATTCTTTTGGGTACTTAGGAAAAGGATCATATTCCATGGAGAGTTCACAGTTTCTGACATAAACTATATCATCATAACTTGAAGACACAGTGTTGGAGCCAGTGTTTTAAATAGTTTAGCACTTTATACATAACACAGTGTTACAAGAAACCATCCATTTAATACGTGGTGCTTGACAATACTTAGACATGACAATGTCAACCTTTTACTGTATTCCCACATATTTATAAAAAGCTTTAGAACTTCCAGAAAGCTTTCTTACATTTTATCTCCATTGATCCTCATCACAACCCTCAGAGGTAGGCAGAATAGGAACTACTATACTCATTATGAATTATACAGACTTATGTGATTGCATTTATATTTATAGGGTTTGGGGAAGCTTTTATGCCACTCAGCTATTGCTTGTGATGAAGTTAGCAAAGAAGGCTTTATTATATAACACTAGAGGAGAACAAAAGATTACCTATCTTTTGGGGCTATTTAATTCCAATAAACAATAGATAGGAAAAGATCAAGGATGTTTTTTTCTTCTTGGATACACACACATTACTTAAAAATATATATGTATATACATAATATGCCTCTCTATAATATATATACAATATTTTTTTAAGTTTTATGAAGATAGAGTGAATCTTTTAGTACAGGAACCATGTTATTTTTATTTTACTGAAATATAGTTGATTTACAGTGTTGTGTTAATTTCTGCTGTACAGCAAAGTGACTCAGTTACACATATATATATACATTCTGTTTTTATATTCTTTTCCATTATGGTTTATCCCAGGACACTGAATATAGTTCTCTGTGCTATACAGTAGGATCTTGTCCATCAATTCTATCTGTAATAGTTTGCATCTACTAACCCCAAACTCCCAGTCCATACTTCCCCCATGAACCATGTTATAATCTGAAATAATGGTCATGTTTATAAGATACATTGGATATTTTCTTATTCTGTTAAAATTTAATTCAATTTTATATCCCTTATATTTTTCAGGCAGAGCATTTTAAAAGAAAGCATCAACTTTTTTGACAATTATTAAAACAAAAACATCAGAAAATTTATTTGAAAATATAATTTTCAATGATTATAAAATATGTATTCTTTGGTATTAGGACTGGGTTTCAGAAGCATTGCCATTTGCATTTTCTGTACTTAAATATGTGATTGTGAGTGACTCTTAGATCTAGAGGGAATTTGTGCTAGTTAAGAGAAAGTAAAACATTTTACTGTATAATGTGAATGACCCATAATTCATAGCAGCCCAAGGCTGATATTTAATTTACATAACAGATGCTTTGGCATTTTTCAATATTTTCATGAGGGAATTTCATATAAAATACTTAAGTTTCATATTCAGGACACTTGGTATGCAGGGTATCTCTGCTACTGTCCAGACTGACTATACAAAAATAAACAAAATAAAACCAATTCTTTTGATTTATACTTTGTTAAAAATATACACACAGGAGATACCATTCTTTTGTGAATGTGCAGTGAATTCTAAGATAATTAAAGCAGAGTGCTCTAATCTATATGGAATTGAACTAAGAAAAGATCTTTAGTCTAATTCCAGCACTGTATTGTATAATTGCAAAATATGGCACTAGAAAAATTGATTCCTATTAATTCTCATTAAAAGTAATTGATGGGGAGAAATTTTATGTTATGACTTACGAAGTGATTTAATTCATGGATTTCAATCTTCCTGTACTATCTTTGTTATTATAGAAAGTTATCCCTAACATTATCTACAAGTACATTATATTTGTTTCTTTGACAGTTAATTTAACGAATAGCATAGGTGTATTTAATATATTACCCTTGTTATAATGAAGGGTGTGGGGAAAAGAGAGAGAAGGAGAGGAAAGGGGAGGGGAAAGAAGGGAACAAATAAGTACTGAATGTTTACAATAGACTAGGCACTTTCACCTGGTAACTCATGTAATCCTTACAAGAACCCTGTGAGGGAGTCATTTTTATCAACACTTTTCACACAAGGTATCTGGAGCCCAGAGACAGGGCATGTGAACTCTGTAGTTGACAGATTCTCCTGTGCAGAAGAGCCCTATGCTTGGTTTAATGCTTTACTCTTGTCATCTTGAAAATCTTAATAATTTTGAATAAGGGGCTCCACATTTTAACCTTGCATTGGCCTCCATAAATCATGTAGCTGGTTCTGCCTGGAGAGGTTAAGCTCTTTCCCCAAACTTAAGATCTGAAGCCACATCTGTGTCTCTCCAAATAATAAGACCAGAGTAAAATCCCCACTTCATTCCTCTTCGACTACACCACCAGCTGAAAAATTTAAACTGTTTATTCAACATTTATTTAGAAGAGAGGCTGAGAGATTGGAGGAAGTGGTGTGGAGAAGAAAACCTCGTAATAGCAGTAGCTTTTCTCCTTTTGGCTTCAAACCTAATACCCCTCATGGAAACCAGAGCTCTGCACTTCATATGTTCCATTTTCTGAGAAAGTTAGTAATTGTTATCAGCTACTTTGTTACTCCCTCATCCCCTCAATGTATTAAAAAATCTTCCCCAACACTTTAGAGTATTTTTCCAGAGAGAAATCCTGAGAGGAAACAATTTTCTCCATCACTTACACTTTCGTTGATGACTTAGTGTCCCTTATTCTGGAGTCCCAGGGCCCAGCCTTTAATCCGCTTCTGTTAATGCACATGCCCTTTCCATTATACCAGGCTTGTATCTCCTAATCAAAGGTCATCTGTAACTCTCTGGGTAAAAAGTAAGGACTTGTGCCAAGATGGCACCTTGCCTCTAGGCTTTGAATTGTGCCTAAGTCATTTAGGACACGGGGTACAAACAAATGAAATAAAATATGAGTCAAAGCCTCCACCTAATCTTGCCCTTAGCATGAGAACAGACTAAGCAGTGTATAGAGTCTGTATGCTTCTTTATTGTTCATCCCTTTCTTTCTTCCTTAAACATTTATGTAGGGCCAAGTAGGTTTCAGGCATGGAGGTAGGTAATGAGGATAAAAAATAAATGAGATATGGTCACTACCTTGAGACTGAGAGTTAAGCCATGATGTGGATCAAATACAACATGGAAGCACAGAGGAGAGAACAGCTGAGCAGAAATGAGTGAAAGGGTTCCTCTGAAGACATAAGATTTGAGCTCCATCTTTAAGGGCAAAGCAGAGTTTACTAAACCAGTGGATCCTCCAGATTAAATTCTCCATGAGGGTAAAAACCATAAGGTCTTGTCAACTTTTAGCACACCAACTGGTCCATGGCAATCTCTCAATAAATATTCCTGACCAACTACATGGAGCAGGGCATTCTAGGGGAAGGAAATGCATGTACAGAAGCTTCTAGTAGTTAAAAGATTGGTGAGATCCACAGAATAGTGAAAAATTTAATGAAGCAGGAGCTTACCTTTGATTGTATAATATTTGTTTAAGCAACAAACTGTTGATTGTCAAGAACTCTACTTGGAAGTTAGTCTGCTACAGTTTCCTAGATAGAGAGACAAAACAGAGAGGCAAGACTCCTGGGTCAGAGACAAAGGACTTTGTTATTCACAGTACAGAAATTAACATGAGATTTATGTTTGCCTTGGTTCGTCTTGTGCTGTGAAAGACCCAGGTAGATGCTGTGTACTCAGTGGGATTATGTCCCACACATGAACAACCCTGAGTTCAGGGGACCTGAATCTTTTATAATTAAATGAAATCAAACCTGACAGAACTTCACCCTGGAGGGAGACATTATCTTTATTACACTGGACAGTAAACTAGCCAGCCTTCTGCCCCATAGGGAGACTCTCTCTTAAGACTGTTCTCCATACCAACATGCTCAAAAGAGATAGTCCAAAACAAAGGCAGTCAGTGTATATACTATTATACTCAATGGCCATGTTGGTCTTCCTAAGAAACTGAAAAAAATTTTTTAAAGATAAGGACTAGATTTAATTGACTACCCTTACCACTTCAGGCTCACACTACTTATTTAAAAACTCATATATGATATTCACTCCTTGTAAAGAAATCTTTACTGTTTATTTTCAAATATCCAAGTGCAAATATTTAATGTAACTGCCAGCAAATTATTATGTGGAAAGCTCAGCTAGATGTGGCTATATAGATTTGATTCTAGAAGTAAAATATTAAACATCTGGAAAAATGAATAGATCTAAAGCATGCATTAAAAGTATGTGTCGAGGGGGGACCTTGAAGATGGCGGTCCCCTCTTCTGCGGAGCCTGAGACAACTTCCCGGGGAGAACGCACGGTGGGCCTCAGGCTGGTGCAATGTTACGCCAGCCTCTGCCGCCGCAGGCCCGCCCTGCACGCAGTGCCCCTCCCTCCCCCCCGGCCTGAGTGCGCCAGAGTCCCCGAATCAGCGGCTCCTTTAACCCCGTCCTGTCTGAGCAAAAAACAGACGTCCTCCAGCGAACTACACGGAGCGGCAGGGCCAAATCCAAAGCTGAGCCCTGGGAGCTGTGAGAACAAAGAAGTTTTTTTTCCTAAATAAGTATTTTTTAATTCAATAACTTTATTTTACTTTATATTATTTTACTATATCTTCTTTCTTTGTCTTTTTTCCTTCTTTCCTCCCTTCCTTCCTTCCTTCCTCCCTCCCTCCCTCCTTTCTTTCCTTCTTTGCTTCTTTCTTTCTTCCTTCCTTCCTTCCTTCCTTCCCTCCTTTCCTTCTTTCTTTCTTCATACTTCTACTAATTCTCTCTACTTTTTCTCCCTTTTATTCTGAGCCGTGTGGATGAAAGGCTCTAGGTGCTCCAGCCAGGAGACAGGGTTGGAGGGGGAAGGATAAGCTGGGACGAAGTGAGAGAGTGGCATGGACTTATATATACTACCTAACGTAAAATAGATAGCTAGTGGGAAGCAGCCGCATAGCACAGGGAGATCAGGTCGGTGCTTTGTGACCACCTAGAGGGCTGGGATAGGGAGGGTGGGAGGGAGACATAAGTGGGAGGAGATATGGGGATATATGTATACTTACAGCTGCTTCACTTTGTTATATAGCGGAAACTAACACAGCATTGTAAAGCAATTATACTCCAACAAAGATGTTAAAAAAAAAAGTATGTGTCAAATTAGGTATCAAATTAAGCAATGCCATTCAGATAATTTATATATTCTCTAATGCATAATCATTAATAGCATGCTATATTAAAGGTGCACTGTTTTAATGCTGTAGCTAACATTGCATAAAGATATTAGTTTATTTTATCTGTAACTGATTTATTATGACTTTGGTATTACAAATAACTCTGAATAAAAATACTGATACATGTTCACTTCTAGAAAACAGTATAACTTAATAAATAAAAACACTAGTCATTTAAAATTTGCTTATTATTTTCTCTAATAATGTGCTTTATACATGTGTAAATCTACATATGAACTATAAGGGTTTTTAAATTTTAAATTGGTAACTATAGAAAATAGTTAAACAGCTAGATGCATGGGGCAAGACTAAAATAATAAGAAAAACTAGAAAATAACTTTCAACATAAATAGCAAATTAAATCATTATGAAAAATTAACATATATTCTGTGACTTTACCTTTTCTTTAAATCAAAGAAGTAAAAGGATTTTTCCCATGTTAAATTATCTTTTTTTGTTATTAAAGACAAACTAGTAAAGCCATTAGAGATGATTCTATGAAGCAAATATCTGTATTCTCAAAAATGTAGTTATTTTGTAGCAGGTTGAATTCATGTTTTCACATTATTATTTCTGCTCCTGCTTCTGTTCCTCCTTTACTTCTCCTCCCTCTCTCTCTGTTCCCCCCTCTTACCCCTCTTCCTTTATTTTTGAGTCTAATGCACATATAGTAAAGTACTCAAATCTTAACTCTATAGCTCAATGAATTTTTAAAATATATGTACACTCAGATAACTATCACCCAGATCAAAGTGAAGACCATTTCCAGTACCCCAGAAGATTCCTTTGTATTTGCTTCCAGCCATTATCCTCCTACCAAAAAGCAATCACTCTTCTGAGTCCAATCTCTAGAGAATAATTCTATCTGATCTTGAACTTCATAAGAACTCTTTTTGTCCAGCTTTTGGTACAACATTATGTCTACAAAAATAATGCATGTTTTTGCATGGTAGCCATACTGTATTCTTTTGTTTTATTGCTGCATAGTGTTTCATTATAGGAAAAATCACAATTTATCTGTCCAGTCTACTGTTGAGGGACATTTGGATATTTTCTAATTTAGCCATTATGAATAAAACTGACACGAATATTTTTGACATGTAGTTTGGTGGGCATATGCACTCATTTATACTGGGTATATACCTGGGAATTGAATTGCTGGGTCATACGGTAGGTATGTTTAGCTGTAGTATATATTACCAAAGAGTTTACAAAGCTGTGGTACTGATTTACATTCCCATCCACACAGTCTGAGAGTTCTTATTGCTCTAGATTCACACCAGCACTTAGTATTACCAGTCTTTTTAATTTTAGCTATTTTGACATGTGAAATGGTATCTATTTGTGGTTCCAGTTTGCATTTCCCTGATGCCTAATGACGTATTCATACACTTATTGGCCATTTGTATACACTGGTAAAGTGCTTGTTCAAATGTGTTGCTCATGTTTTAAAATTGGGTTTTTTATCTTTTATTAATTGACATGTAGGAATTCTTTACTCTGGAAATGAGTTCTTTGTCAGATGTATGTATTGTAAATAACTTATCTCACTCTGTATCTTACCTTTCTAATTTCTTAATGGTGTCGCCATAAACAGACATTCTTAATGTTAATAAAGTCCTATTTGCCAATCTCTTTTTTATGATCAGTGCTTTTTCTATTTTGTGATTTTTTTTTTTTTTACTTTTGTGATTTCTCAAAGATCATTGCCTACTTTGAAGGCACGAAGAAACACTTTCATATTTTCTTCTATATACTTTATTATCTTACTCTTCTCATTTAAGTCTATGACCCATCTGAAATTGACTTTTATGTATGGTATGAGATAGAGGTCAAGGTTCATTTTTACCCATATAAATACAAATTAACCCAGCATCATATTGAAATGATTACCCTTTCCTCAGCGCATTGTAGTGGAAACTTTGTCATAGATAAATAAAGTGGCAATTACATAATAAGATAAGATAATAGATCTTTATATCTAGTAGTGCAGTTCAATTAACTTTGTTCTTTTTCATAATTATTATTACTATTTGCTATTTGCATTTCAAGTTAAATTTTAGAATAGTTTGTCAATACTCCCACACACACATATGCACACACAACTACTAGAGTTTTTTTTTTTTTTAAATAAACATTTTTTAGATTGGTTGATTTTCTCCTTGCTATTTTATTTATTTATTTTTGGCTATGTTGCGTCTTCATTTCTGTGCGAGGGCTTTCTCTAGTTGTGGCAAGCGGGGGCCACTCTTCATCACGGTGAGCGGGCCTCTCACTATCGCAGCCTCTCTTGTTACAGAGCACAGGCTCCAGATGCGCAGGCTCAGTAGCTGTGGCTCACGGGCTTAGTTGTTCCGCGGCATGTGGGATCTTCCCAGACCAGGGCTCGAACCTGCGTCCCCTGCATTAGCAGGCAGATTCTCAACCACTGCGCCACCAGGGAAACCCACTACTAGAGTTTTTATTGAGAATGCACAATTGTGCCTTAATTGTCACAATAAAAAAAACTAAGTAAAAATAATTTATTTCTTGGTAAACTTCCAAGCAATTTAAGTTGCAATTAGTATTTGGAATAGGACACTCTAGAAAGGACACAAACTTAAAGTAGTTTTGTAGACAGTTTTGATATTCTTTGAAATTCATGATGTTTCAAACCTCCCCCCAAGCCCCATGCCTTATGTGTCCCCTCATTCTGCCTCACTTAGGCTGGCTTGATCGGTTAATGTAGCAATCTATATTTATTATTTCCATTTTAGTATAATTAAAATTGAGTATAGATAAAACAAATTTTATTCATTGTCATGCATAATGATATTGTAGTAACTGTTAAAATACTTTATAAGTTTTGTAATTCTTATGCATGTTGGCATTGTATTTTCTTTTATAATAGGCTTCAAGTATACATACAAGAAATAAACAAGAGGCTGTATTAAAAAAAGCTTTCCATGTAAAGTATCTATAGTGTAATGATAAATTAGAATAGGAACACTGCAGGAAATTGGGCACCTCTAGAGAGAGAATGGACCGTCTTAGCAGAGGCCTGCATTTTAGTGTTTATATGATCAAAGAAATCAATTAAATAATAAATGAAGTTTGCTGAGTTTGCATCTCTGCTTTTTAGAAAGCAAGTGTAACTTGGAAACACACAAACTGTGAAGCTTCCTAAATATTGGGGCTAAATTTACTTTAACACATTTGTAATGACCTAGAAAAGAAGGTAATATTCTGCAGTGAGCACTCAGCTTAACCAAATATGGAAAGATAAACTTGCCCATAAACTTTGGAAAGACTTATTGAGGCTGTTTGGGCTGTAAAGTGTTTCACTTGTCAGTCAAGACACAAGAGGGTATATTATAAAATAATATACCTACATTATTTTAAATCTGAAATCCCTCATTTTTGATTCCGGATTTTTTTGAATTCTAGGGGAAAAAAAAAAAAAGCATTCTAGACTGACCCCTGAAGTCAATTAAAAAAAGAAAAAAACATGTTGAAATAAGCGTGGCTCAGAAGAATGGGAGTCAGATTCTAGATTTAGATCGCACAGAGAAAGAGCTGAAGCTAAGAAGGGAAAAAGATAATATTTACAGAATGAAGACTGAAGAGCAGTGTAAACACTTAGGTAATGTAGTGTGCCAGAGGAGCCAAGGTAGGAAAGAATTCAAAGAAACAGAATATGATCAACAATGTCATATGTGGCAGAGAAATAAAAAGATGATTCCTGAAAAGGGCTAATGTGTTGGTATTTATCAGGTCATCCATCAATGACACTGACTATGAAATATATTAAATAAGTAGAACATTTTAGTTCAAAGGTAAGAGGGGCTTTAATCAAAATTTATAATATGAAAAATCTGAAAATGGTAACTCACATGGACTTGTTCACTGACCCCTGTAGAACTAGACCGGGGGCATCCTTTGGGATTTAGAAGAAAGAAAATGTAAAATAAGTAAATGGTACTAGAACTTTACATAATGGATATAAAATTATGGAAGTGTATTACTTCAAGATTCAGTATAGGTTGAAATAAAAATGTATTTAAAAAGGCTTGGATACATGCATGGGTGATGGATGCCTGACAGGGTCTCGAGGAAAACTTCTTGGTGTTCTTCTTTCAACATAACAGAGGGCAAAGTTGCCCTCCCTCAAACCACGTGTTCCTACTGTTTTTAGGGATGGATTTCTCCAACCAGTAAAGCTGAGATGAATACCAATACAACATTTCTTAGGAGTTTCTGTGTGAATACTTGCATAGTTTTAAGAATAGAGAGGAAAAATTACAAATCTCCCACACCCAAAATAGCAGTTACTTAGATCCCTTGGGAAAATGCCACCTGATAAATTAAAGATGAATCAGTGATTAAGGGAAATGAAAGAACTGCAATAACAACAATAAACTGTCCTTTCTAATCCAGAGGGGGAAAAAAAATTAAGATTTTGTTTTCTCATTTGTTTTCTTTTGCAATTGAAAAGGTTAAAAAAATGTACACGTTTAGCAACTAGCAGGAATTATTGGCATGTTTCATTATAGATATTTTAAATTAATTCAAAAATTTTTTTTTACCAAATTAGAGAGAAATGACAGATAGCCTTAGTTCTAAGGAATTCTGTGTATTTTATAGACATAGAAACCTAATTACTGTCAAGATTCCTAGCAAAATGTTACATAAAAAGAAATCACATTTCTGTTTTACAAATTGAGAAATTGAAAAATCAATAGCTTGTTCTGAGTTAGCTACTGACTGCCATCGTTCAAATTTTATTTTGCTGGAGGAAGCAGAGAGTGGGATGAAATCCTTTAACAGAGGGATTTAGAAGATTTAAATGGCATTCAGTCTAACACGGGCTCCATGGTAACCATAC
Source organism: Neophocaena asiaeorientalis asiaeorientalis (assembly GCF_003031525.2). NCBI lineage: Eukaryota > Metazoa > Chordata > Mammalia > Artiodactyla > Phocoenidae > Neophocaena > Neophocaena asiaeorientalis. The sequence continues at coordinate 2,765,811 of NW_020173758.1, read as the reverse complement.
GGGCTATGCAAGCTGTTCAATGAATAGCCAAAACATTTAGGTAGACAGGATGTCAAGCCAACCAAGGTTGAAATGTGAACACTTTGAAATGTAAGCTATCAGCACAAGTTCCTTGGTGTGGTCCTCCATTTGGGGGGGCTATTCTCGCCAGTGTGAATCATTTAAAAACTGAAGTATCAAAAAATTGTCCCATCTAGTACAAACCCCTTCCAGTTCTGGAAAGCTGGTATTGTCTCAACTCTGGTCTTGAATACAATTTTGGAGGGCAGCTGGCATGCCTTTCTGCACTTGGCCAGCTAAGGCAAACTAGCTAGGGACAATTTGTAGTGCTTAGGAATTGGGGAAACTGAGGCAGAAGGGAAATACCACTGAGATATAAGCAGACATCTAAGACAGAGAGCCATCCCACTGAGTAGAATAATCTGTACTGTAGTTTTGTGTGCCTTCAATTCATTCAGTCATCACCACATTCAACTCTTCAACAGTTATTATTAACCCTGTGCCAGCATGTGTGCTGCAAGGTGTCTATAGGGTTGCAGTGGGGGAAGCCTTAGTCAAAGGATGAATATGACTGGAAGAGCTCATGTTCTAACTGGGGAAGAGTAGACGGGAAGACACGCTACGGCATAACATGAGCGCTCTGGGAGGAGTAACCACAAATTACTAGAAGAGCACCAAGCAAGGAGTGACTCGGCCTGTGGGAGATCTGGGGAGGATTTCAAAGAGGAAGGGAGTTTTGGAAAAGGAGTTGGAACTTTCGTGCCAGAGAAGTGGGAATAAGGGGTGTGGGGTTGCGGAGTCAGGGGTGGGGTGTGTGTCTAGAGGTCTTTCCAGACCAAGGAAAATATAGATAAATTTACCCTGTGTACTTGGTCTTTCCCTTTTCAGTTTACAAGTATTTTGAGGGCAAAGACTATGATTTAAATATCTTTCTAGCCCTTATCATATCTAATCCAGGGCATTAGATCTAGTAGTTACTCAATAAGTGAACATATTTTTAATAACACGTTCAGATGATATCCGTATCCACCATTTTCACAAATGTGATTTTCTCCATCTAATAGGATGTTGCATTTTAGATGAACAATACTTTTTGTTCAGTTGGGTCTCAGAGATCAATGGCTCTGATCCTGTGTGAGATCCTCTTTATTAGCACAAGTCTTTTGTTACATTTCTAACTTGAAAGAAATTACCTGAAATTTCAATTTGTCTTGAATTCACCTGCGTTCTGTGGAGGTCACTTTCTGTCACCCTGGAACAGCGACAGCTTTGACAGAACCTGTCTCAATAAGGAAAAGGTAGAGCAGTCAGCGAGATATGATCATCTGCTCGATCCTGAGCCTTGGCGCTCTGATCACCCCTCTTCTACAGGGAGAAATGATGCTCTCTTTTCCCTGAACCCTTCCAAAGCGAGTCCTGCTCACTCATCACAATACTCATACAGAAACAATACCAAGAATAAAAGAAATCTGAGCATTTATAAAACAAGGAACATGTAAAAGGACTCCTAATTAGAAAAGTTTTCATAGCTTTTTGTAAAAAAACAAACAAACCTGAATCATCCAGTTTTGTGCCATTGGAAATTAGCTGATTTAGTACATGATTTCAGACTATTTTATGGGTCTTCGGTTAAATCAGTCTCATTTATAACTATGTCCCTGGTGGTGCAGTGGTTAAGACTCTACCTGCCAATGCAGGGGACACGGGTTCGAGCCCTGGTCTGGGAAGATCCCACATGCCGTGGAGCAACTAAGCCTGTGTGCCACGACTACTGAGCCTGCGTGCCTAGAGCCCGTGCTCCCCAACATGAGAAGCCACTGCAATGAAAAGCCTGAGCATCGCAAAGAAGAGTAGCCCCCGCTCGCCCCAACTAGAGTGAGCCCGCGCGCAGCAACAAAGACGCGACGCAGCCAAAAAAAAAAAGATCTTTTTCAGATCGTGTATGAAAAAATACTTTGATGTCTGAATATGCAATTAAAGAGATACCTATTGTATTGTATATACATATAATTATTATAAATATATAATTTCTGTATGTTATGATATTTTGACATTGTAAAAAAACAAGTCTTTCTGGCTGGGGAGAGACTGCCTCTCCTGGGGCTAGCCAGTTCTTAGAGATGACAAAGGGCTCAGTCAGGAGCATGTTTTTGGTATACAAACTAACCAGTCCAGAGTTGTCCCTCCCCTATCTGGCCTGTGCACCCCAGGAGGCCATATTCCTCTGCCTTAAGCATCCCACGGACAGGTTTCAGACAACTAGGGGTCACGTCCTTAGTTTGAGCGCACTGAAATGATTCAAACTAGCCAGTCTTAAGCTGTTTACCCTGACCTGTCTTACCTTTCCCCAGAAACTCCAATAAAGACTCTTGCCCTCTCTCCTACCTTCTGCCTCCTGACCAGCCTGTGTATTTCCATGCAGCCCTGCATGGCATGGCATACCTCCCATCTGTAGAATCTGTGCATAGAACAAACCCTCTTCCTGGGTCTCTCCTCTGTCTCTTGTGGCTGCACATGACTGACCATCTCATAAGAGAATACAAAACACCTGACAAGTAGGAAAGTTTAAGATTGAGGATGCAAAATACAAAATGTTACATGATGGCTTCAAAATGGATTCTTTTGAAAAAATAGTTGGCCTTTGCTATTTGAGATTGAAGCAATATTTTCTAGTGAAAATTAAGTGATTTGATGTCAACAAACATCAAGGGACATCGATGGAGCCCTTGGGTTCTCTGTACTTTGCCAAACTCTTCTCAGAAACTGTGTGCACAGTCAGATGTTTATATTGTACCCCAGTCAAATGCCTCCCACCTCCCATCACTTTCACCACTACTGCAAGTTCCACTTGGAGCTGATGATTTCTTCTTTCATTCTGCTTCTATCTGCCTTCCTTGACTTTTTTTTCCACCTGTATTTGATAAGCAGTGTAGGGAAGTGAAAAGCATATGAGTTTCAAAATTAGATACCCTTGAGTCTGAATCCTATGTTACTATCCATTCATTCATTTATTCATTCATGATTTGTATAGTCAGATATACAGTGATTCATGTACTGACTCTGTTAGATATTAGCTGTGGATTATGGGGAAGTTTCATAACATTGCTGAGAATTTATTTTCTCATCCATAAATTGGGGATACTAATTATACTTAACATTTACTGAGTGTTTGCCAGGTGCCAGGCATTGTATTTGTATTATCTCATTCTATACCCACAGCAACCTTGTAAAGTATTTACTATTTTTACCTCTACTTTGTAGATGAAAAAATTGAGCTTTACAGAAGTCTCACTGAGATCACTTACCTAATAAGTGAGATGATAATTAAAATTCAGGTTCAACTTTTTCCAAATCATATATTTTTATGCATTCTTCTGTTATTCAACAGCAGTGGCTTTTAACCTTAATTGCAGATCAGAATTTTATTTTTAAGTTAAAAATGGTCTTTGGGGATTCTAATTTAGTAGAATTGGGAAAGTACTGAAAATTATTCTTTAAAAAGTTTTACTAGTGATTCTGATGTGCATCTAAGATTGAGAAACACTCATTGCCATAAAGGGTCTTGAATAACATATCGTATGTGTAATGGGAATGATAATCTGAAATATAACAATGATATTTACACTTCAGTAGTATTTTTATTGACTAGTCTAGTCAGCCCAAGGTTTCTACTTGCCTCGGAAATGGTGGTGTCAGAACAGGAATGAGAACAGAAATGGTTAGTATTCAGCTCTAATACCCAAATAGGACATTGTCAGAAGCCATGATTTTAAGAGTTGGGCTATATCAACAGAAACATCAAGGGGCCAAGCATATAGTTCTCAGATGGTGGAGATTCCTTCCTTCATAATGTGTAGAGATGAATCCTCTTTCACGTGGGAGAGTTATAAAAGTTTCTGCCTTAAGGAGAAGAAAGATATGTTGTGGAGGAAGTAGAAAACACGCTCTTTCTGGTCCTGGTGGGAAATGGATAGAAGATAGAGGAGATAGAAAAGAAAATTAACAACAACAAACTCTTCTATTGCTTACCATGTGTCAGGCACTGCTTTGAGCACCATACATTTTTTAACATTTAATCCTTATAATAACTATGAGGGGGGAGGGACTATTATTGAACCCATTTTACAGATGAAGAAATTGGGGCACAGAGTTGTTCAGTGACTTGCCCAAGGTAGCACAGCTGGTAAATGGCAGAGCCGAGACTGGAACCTAGGCGCTGGAGCAGTCTGTCTCAGGTAGCAATTTGTTTTCCAAGGGGAAGATGAAACACGATATGTTTCTCAGGAGGGGGAAACTACAAGCATCTAGGTTAGAGAAGCGTACAAATGTACACATATACGAACACACACACACACACACACACACACACATACACCACACTCTCCTCTCTCCCCTCACTCTCCACTCCTCCTTCCAGCATGGATCAGGGCAATGATGTGACAGCATTTGTGGGAGGTGGCTAGATAGGTAAGCTTGAAGGAAGCTCCATTATTCCCATCGCTTACCTCTACGTGGCCAGTACAAGGGGATCCAAATGCTCTAACAGGTCCCAGTGAGAAGACACAAAGAGTGCTGAACAGGCCTGTGACTCAGCAGACGCTAGGGGCCAGGACGAGGCTTCTATGAACTGTGCTTCAAGAGCAGAGGCAAATGGCTTGGGATTCACATTCCAATCCAGGCAAAAGAACATAAAGCCTAGCGGGAAGGGGTCAGTCATACTTGAAAGCTACCAGTTTAGGGGCAGACCAGTTCTATCGTTCTATATTGGAGGTATGACTGGATCTAGAGAATCCAGAACAATCGCTTCAGGAAACTCAGACTTTTAGGGCAAGCATAAACTCTTTCAGATTTCTGCCCGCTTCTCTTTTCTAAGATAGACTCTGGGTGATGGGTGGCTCGTGTGACTTCATAGAGGCAGAAGTGATTATGAATGCTGAGGACACCACGGAATTTGAAGATCCAGCTCAAGATTGGCCAAGAGTGTGGACTTCAGATTTGAATTTAGGCAGTTTTACAATTTTAAGTCTTAGTTTCCTCATCTGTAAAATGGGAACAACAGAGATAATTCTCTAGTAGAGTTGTAAAAATTAATTGATCTACATAAAAGCATTTAGTTTAGTACTAGCTGTGTAGTGGGCAGAATATTGGGCTTAATCAAGGGATATGATATATCTTGGCACCATCCTGTTGCATTTGGTTTCCTAGATTGCAAGCTCCTTGAAGGTAAGATTTTCATTTATTTTTTGGTAAATGTATAGCGCCTAGGACAACATCTAGCACCACAATAACCAACAAGTAAATGTTAATTTCAGTCTCTGCTCTTAGGCAGTTCAGGAGTTCTCTATCATCTGGTAATGTGAGCATCCCAAATGGTGTCAAGTGTAAAAAGCATCGGAAGATCTTCTTTTGTAGTTGAACTCACCCCGATGGTTTTGCTGAAGTTTGTCTCCAAATTTTCCTGTTCATCCTGACCTTGAGAACACAAAGTATCCTGTGCAATTCCTTCTTCCCACAAAGAAACAGACAATTTCATATTCTTATACGTTTCTCCTCTTAACCTCAGCAAAGCATTTCAACCTAAGTTCCATCAACAGTGAAACCTCTATATAATAATGCTAGGTCAAGACCTTTTCAAGTTAAAAAGAAAAGGTTAGTGTTTCTTTCTGCTGAGTAAACACGTGGCTCTTTTGTCTCACAATATATTTTTCAACTTAGCATTTCATTCTATGAACCCAAATGATGCTCTTCACTGGATTCGCAGTGACTGTAAGACATCTGGAATTTGTAAATGAGCTGAATTTAGAATTAAGGTGGATGACTTTCATTGTACTTGGTGATTTGACTACTTTCCTATGTTATGTTGCTCTCTCATTGTGGGCTCATTTTAGCTTTTAAAATGTGTGTGTTGCTCAAGCTGCTGTTAAAATGTACAGAAATGTATGCATGGTGCATAGTGGGACTATTCTTAGTTCCCCTTTCCTCTCCTATTCTTTTCCAAAGCTGTCACATCTCAATGTAGGACTAAGTCATGAGCTTTCTGTTTTATATGAACGACCATAGTTCTTAATGCCAGACAACTTTGCAAAAATACGCTTCAGGTCACAAAGTGGGACAGATATAGGGCATGCACAGAACATGGCAAAATGAATTGGAGTACTCTCATGCTTAAGAGTCAGTGTAGGGCTTCCCTGGTGGCGCAGTGGTTGGGAGTCCGCCTGTCGATGCAGCGGACACGGGTTCGTGCCCCGGTCCGGGAAGATCCCACACGCCGCAGAGCAGCTGGGCCCATGAGCCATGGCCGCTGAGCCTGTGTGTCCGGAGCCTGTGCTCCGCAACGGGAGAGGCCACAAAAGTGAGAGGCCCACGTACCGCAAAAAAAAAAAAAAGAGTCAGTGTAAACATTTCTCTAAAAAATTACAAATTATTACAATTTGGGGTATGCTACTAAATTCATTTTCTTAAACATTGTGTTACCCACAGAATAATTTTAGAGTAATATCAGTTAATGGAAAGCAAAGGAAAATGTTGGATAATCATCATGTTTTTATCTTTTTATAATAAATGTCAGTGAAGTTCCTTATTTAGCTATTGTCTAATGCACTCTGAAATAAGTGGTAATTACTTTATTATTCACCAGCCTTAGCTCTTTGGTTAATCAATCCAAATGGCTTGCCAGAGAAGACGTATTTAAAAATACAGCAGTGAAGGTTTAGGTAAGTTAATTTGGTAACACAATTGTCAAAGTTAAAAGTTCTTTTAATCATATGGCGTAAAATAATGAGTAAATGGTCATTTAATAATTAGTTTGATTTTTACCTGCTAACAATAGTGTTTAAAATTTCTTTTGAGTAAATGCTGAGTTTGACTATCCCATTCAATTCTTGACAATGACTGTTTTCCTGAACAGTTTACAAAGGATTCTATATAATTTAAACAAATGGAATTGAATACTTGTGGGTGAGGATAATATTATCTTGCAAAGATTTGATACAGAAAGGATTTCTCAGAGTATGTTTACTTATGGATGTAAAACCGAAAAAGCCTTTGGAATTCATACACAAAATGGTCTGATACAATTGTTTAAGTCTTTAATACAATGAATAGATGCAAGTCTCTTGAAAGTAACAATAGATCGTGTCAAAATATGCCCCAAACATTATATTAACAGCTTTTATCCCTGTTAATATTTTGTAGAACAAAAAAATATTTCTGATGCTCTGTCAGAAGACTTCTTGAATCTTGACCTAATTTGTTGGCCTGATTCAAGAATTTAAAACTTGCTGTTCTATCTCTGGCTAGTTTAATTCATCATTTAGCTCTCTCCAAGACTAAAGACACATAGCAAAAATAGCTCTTACATATCAACATTTAAATGAAAACAGCCTCTGTATCGTGCAGAGTGGATATTTGCTAATCAAATGTTCACTGTGGCAATACTTATAGAATGGTAGTCGAGAGCATCTGATCAAGTGTTAATGCTTTGCAGGAAAAGAAATGATGTTATTTGCTTTAGATATAAAGTCATTTCTTTTAAAAAAAATTAGCCTATTTAATGCATGGGAGATTGCCATATTCCTTCATCTAATGTTGCATTCTCTATAATGATTTCTGATTACCAAAATGCATAGTACAGATGCTAATCAGGGCCCTTTTCACAACAAGTGCGGATGCTGAGTGCCTCCTACGAGTTTAATCACAGTGTGTGATTCACACAGTAATGGGTCATAATTGCCCCCCACCAAGTTGTCTTGAGGGTCCTGCTTCATTTTATTACCACTGGACCTTATCAACCACTGAAATCTACCACAGTTGCCTTGAAGGTTGCAACCAATCTCTACAGGCATAATTATACCCAAATCAGGATACCCAAGTAGAGTGAAGGATTGTACTTGGTCTCTCTCCTCAGTCTTACAATAGTTTAAAAAATAAATAGCAGCATTTATACAATTTTCTATTGCCTTTAATTTTTTCTTACCTAGAGAGACAATCTGAGTGCCATCCAGGTAATTAAATTAAATCTAGTTGGTAGCCTATGTACAGATGCATTAGAAAGCTTTTTACTTCTATTAGCTTTAGACGTCATAGGGTTTATTTTCTTTTTAATACTTGGAGAGCTACACATATAAATCACTAACACTTTAGAGAATAGCTGCCCCCATAATTTCTTTTTCTAAACCAAACTCGGAAGATTCCAAACTTTGTAACTTACTGTTGTAGACTGTTAGAACGAACTGGTCATCTGTGTGGCCTGGGAGGACTGTGGTGTTCACTTGGCAGACTGTTTTGTGCATAGTTAGAATCAGGGACTGCCTAGGTAGCAGGATTTCAGTGTTTTCTTCCCTTTTTAAGTATCTCCCATCTACACACAAACACGCATGCGCACACATGCCAGATGTCTAAAGTTCTTTTAACAAGCACAAGTTATTTTTGTTTCATAGAGAAATCAGGCCATAAATATTTATTGAGCACCTACAATGTGCCAGTCACTGTCTAAGGTGCTGGGAAAACAGCAAAGAGCAGAAGTTCCTGCTCTCAAGGATCTTATAAGCTAGTAAGGGTAGAAATAACACAAAGAAGTAACACAGCAGCTTAAATTCACAGTAACATGTAAATGAGAGGAAGATTTGATGGGGGGAGGTGAGGGAGCACACAGGACACTAAAGTTGGAATGAGTGAGTTACGGAAAGATAGAAAGAACATATGTCCATGACAAGGTGAGTTCCAAGACAATCTCCTACTTAAAAATTTTGCCTCAGATTTACACTACTTTTTCTTCTCTATAATTGGGCAATAGCAGAATTTTAGCTAGGCTTCAGTTTTCTGACTTTTTTTTTACTTAAAAAAAAAGTGTTTTAATTCTCAAGGGTATTGCTGACAGTTCCAAAAAAGTTAAACAGAATTATCATATGACCCAGCAAATTCACGGCTAGGTATTCACCCTAAATAATTGAAAACAAATAGTCAAATACATGTACATGTATGTTCATAGTAGCTTTATTTACAATATCTGAAAGGAAGGAATAGCCCAAATGTTCATCAATGAATGGATGGATAAATAAATTGTGGTACATACATAAAATGGAATATTATTCATCTATGAAAAGAAATGAATACTGATAACATGCTACAATGTGAACAAACCTCAAAAATACACTAAGTGAAAGACGCCAGACAAAAAGCATCATATATTGTATGTCTCCATTTATGAAATATTCAAAATAGATAAATCTATAGAGATAGAAAACAGGTTGGTCATTGTCAGAGGCTGAGAGGGAAGGAACAATGGGGAATAGCTGCTTAACGGGTGTGGGCTTCCTTTTGGTGTGTAAAATTATTTTGGAACTAGATAGAGATAGTGGTTTCACAACATTGTGAATGTACTAAATGCCCCTGAATTGTTCACTTTTTTAAAGTTAATGATTACTTTTATGCTATGTTAATTTTATCTCAATAATAAAAAAAGGTATGGCAAAATGTCAACCATAGGATAAGGTTTGATGATATTGAACACTATGTGGTATCCTCATTCATTTTTTGATTCATTTATTTATTTAACACATATTCATTGGCTGTGCACCACTTGCCAACCACTGTACTCTGTGTCGTCAGGGTAGACTTAGCTTGTGTCTTTTTTAGCACACTGTCTAGATGGGATATAGACAAATACAAGTATTTTATATGCACCATAGAAGCTTTCCTCCTTGGGATGCCCATCTTACATTTTACTAATTAGCTATACATTTTGTAATTAAAAATAACATTTTTTTTTCTTTAGTGGAAATGTGCAACAGATGTTCCCTCAGCACCAATTTTTGAAGTCGGATGCCTCAATCACTTCCTAAAATTCAGCATTGAACCCTCCATTACAGTAAACAAAATGGATATTTGGGTCGCTAAGGATGTATTTATACAGCACAAGCATTTGCAGATATAAATTCCAGCCCCCTTTTCTATCAAAATCTACAGCACTGCATTTTTTCTAAACACTTTCCACAAAGAACTCATTCAGCAAGTTCCATAGTCAAAAGAGGGAAATACTCCACATAATATTCTAATATTCTTGTATTTTAGTGCCCAGTGCAGTTAGCATTCTGTACCCTCTGAAGAACTATACAGAAATACAGCTACTTTAATTAATTCATTTCCTCTACTTTAATTAATCCAAGATTTCTTAAAGTTTTTTAACCATAGGGTTTCCTTTGCTTTTGCATAAAATACCTATTATACTGACAGAACCAGTATTATACAGGTCACATATTGTGTGATGCAGGTTTAGTCCTTAAAGTCCTTCAATGAGTTAGCCCTGCCATTATGGCCAAATAATAATTTCCTGAGCCGTGATCATGGAGTAGACTTGTGCTCCTGTACACTGAATTGGCTTCATTTTTCTACACAGTGCTTACCACCTTCGAGATTATATTATAACTTACTTTAGGGATCACAGTCTCTTCCTGAAGAGATAAGCACTATGAATGTGGGGACTTTTTATATTACGTTTACTGCTATATCTCAAGTTGGTAAAACAACACCTGGGACCTAATAGGTGATTAACGTATTTTTGTTGAAATAATGGATAGAGTAGGTCCTAAAAAATAAATGTTGGTTTATTGGTTGGATTTTTAATGTATGCGTGTTATGTTCTTGTTCTGCTAAGAGGAGATTCGAGTGGATCTGTACTATAAGCAGAATGGTTTAATAGGATTCCAAAAAGAGAGCAATTTTATTCACTGGTGTATAATTTTCTCTTCTTGGTGCTATAATTATAATAGATTATAATATTAATATTAGTAAAAGTAACAAAATATTGAACTGCCAGGAACATCTTGGACAGTAAATGAAAGAGGATTAGATGTATCATCTGTCAATGAACTCTATTTTACTTTACGACTAACGAGTTGGAGAGGACCTGGGTAAATTAATATTTCCTCCAACACAACATGGTGAAAGCAACCATGACTAAGAGCTGGATGGTCCAAATTCAGGTCCAAATGTGCCATGAAGCAGCTGGATAAATCACTGTGTAACTCACTTTCCTGGGCTTCTCTTTTGTTATCTGTAAAGTATGAGGACCAGACGAGCTTGTCTTTCAGGTATCCTCTATATTCAACGTTCCATGATTCCCACAGTTCTGGATCAATTATTTTTCTCCTTTATAAATCAGCCTCTCTAACCACTTTTTTTTTTTTTTGCGGTACGCGGGCCTCTCACTGCTGTGGCCTCTCCCGTTGCGGAGCACAGGCTCTGGACGCGCAGGATCAGTGGCCACGGCTCACGGACCCAGCCGCTCCGCGGCATGTGGGATCTTCCCAGACCAGGGCACGAACCCGTGTCCCCTGCATCGGCAGGCGGACTCTCAACCACTGCGCCACCAGGGAAGCCCTAACCACTCACTTTTATCACACTGTTTTGAGTTCTTTTTCTGTCGCTACATTTTGAGGTCTCTTAGGAACTGACTTCAACAGGCCATTATCTGGGTTCACAGGGTCCTTGTTATTCTGAGGTCAGCTTCCGCCCACTCATCTGCCATCCATCACCAGTCTCCAGACCTCCCAGCAAACCCTACTGAACACATCATCACTTTCTAGGGTCAGGATGAGGGTCAAATATCCCTAAAAGCACATTTCCCACCAGCTAGAACTTGGTGTGCTGACTCTCATCACTCAAATCAACTAAGTCCTGGGGGATCCACTCGGGAAAATCAGTCACACTGTCAGTTCTCTCATTCCATTCCTGTGCATTCAGTTTATGGAGAGGGTCTGTGTGATGCGTATAGATTAAACCATGCCTCCTGCTCTTTCCTTTCTTTTGAGGCCTCGTTAGTCTTGTCTCCCAATGGGAATTTTAGGCCTGCTGTGTTTTGCTTCAATCTCCACAGGAGCCCTAAACCAGGGCTCTCAACTCTCCGTTATCTTTTTTTTTTTTTTAATTTAATTTAATTTTTTTTATACAGAAGCTTCTCATTAGTTATCTATTTTATACATATCAGTGTATATATGTCAATCTCAATCTCCCAATTCATCCCCCTGCCACTGCTTTCCCCCCTTGGTGTCCATACATTTGTTCTCTACCTCTGTCTCTATCCATAGTGGCTGTACCAATTTACATTCCCACCAACAGTGCAAGAGGGTTCCCTTTTCTCCACACCCTCTCCAGCATTTGTTGTTTGTAGATTTTCTGATGATGCCCATTCTGACCAGTACCTCACTGTAGTTTTTGTTTGTATTTCTCAAAAAATTAGTGATGTCGAGCAGCTTTTCATGTGCCTATTAGCCATCTGTATGTCTTCTTTGGAGAAATGGCTATTTAGGTCTTCTGCCCATTTTTTGATTGGGTTGTTGTTGTTTTTTTTTAATATTGAGCTGCATGAGCTGTTTATATATCTTGGAGATTAATCGTTTGTCCATTGATTCATTTGCAAATATTTTCTCCCATTCTGAGGGTTGTCTTTTTGTCTTGTTTATAGTTTCCTTTGCTGTGCAAAAGCTTTTAAGTTTCATTAGGTCCCATTTGTTTATTTTTATTTCCATTACTCTGGGAGGTGGGTCAAAGAAGATCTTCTGTGATTTATGTCAAAGAGTGTTCTTCCTCTGTTTTCCTCTAACAGTTTTATAGTGTCTGGTCTTACATTTAGATCTTTAATCCATTTTGAGTTTATTTTTGTGTATAGTGTTAGAGAGTGTTCTAATTTCATTCTTTTACATGTAGATGTCCAGGTATCCCAGCACCAATTATTGAAGAGACTGTCTTTTCTCCATTGTATATTCCTGCTCCTTTGTCGTAGATCAGTTGACCATAGGTGCGTGGGTTTATCTCTGGGCTTTCTATCCTGTTCCATTGATCTATATTTGTCCATTTCTTCCAAGTTGTCCATTTTATTGGCATAGAAGTTGCTTGTAGCAGTCTCTTATGATGCTTTGTATTTTTGTGGTGTCCATTGTAACTTCTCCTTTTTCATTTCCAATTTTATTGATTTGAGTCCTCTCCCTCTTTTTTTTTGATAAATCTGGCTAAAGGCTTATCAATTTTGTTTATCTTCTCAAAGAACCAGAATTTAGTTTTATTCATTTTTGCTATTGTTTTCTTTGTTTCTATTTCATTTATTTCTGATCTGATTTTTATGATTTCTTTCCTTCTACTAATTTTGGGTTTTGTTTGTTCTTCTTTCTCTAGCTCATTTAAGTGTATGGTTAGACTATTTATTTGAGATTTTTCTTGTTTCTTGAAGTAGGATTGTATTGCTATAAACTTCCCTCTTAGAACTGCTTTTGCTGCATCCCATGGGTTTTAGATCATTGTGTTTTGTTGTCATTTGTCTCTAGGTATTTTCTGATTTCCTCTTTGATTTCTTCAGTGATCTCTTGGGTATTTAGTAACGTATTGTTTAGCCTCCATGTGTTTGTGTCTTTTACTTTTTTTTCCCTGTAATTGATTTCTAATCTCATACTATTGTGGTCAGAAAAGATGCTTGATATGATTTCAGTTTTCTTAAATTTACCGAGGCTTAATTTGTGACTCAAGATGTGATATACCCTGGAGAATGTTCCGTGTGCAGTTGAGAAGAAAGTGTAATCTGCTGTTTTCAGATGGAATGTCCTATAAATATCAATTAAATCTATCTGGTCTATTGTGTCATTTAATGCTTGTGTTTCCTTATTAATTTTTTTTCTGGATGATCTGTCCATTGCTGCACGTGAGGTTTTAAAGTCCACCACATTATTGTGTTACTGTCGATTTCCTTTTTATAGCTGTTAGCACTTGCCTTATGTACTGAGGTGCTCCTATGTTGGGTGCATATATTTTTTTAGTTGTTATATCTTCTTCTTGGATTGATCCCTTGATCATTATGCAGTGTCTGTCTTTGTCTCTTGTAACATTCTTTATTTTAAAATCTATTTTATCTGAGTATTGCTAGTCCAGCTTTCTTTTGATTTCCATTTGCATGGAATATCTTTTTTCATCTCCTCACTTTCAGTCTGTATGTGTCCCTAGGTCTGAACTGGGTCTCTTGTAGACGGCATATATATGGGTCTTGTTTTTGTATCCATTCAGCGAGCCTGTGTCTTTTGGTTGGAGCATTTAATCCATTTATGTTTAAAGTAATTATTGATATGTATGTTCCTATTACCATTTTCTTAATTGTTTTGGGTTTGTTATTGTAGGTCTTTTCCTTCTCTTGTGGTTCCTGCCTAGAGAAGTTCCTTTAGCATTTGTTGTAAAGTTGGTTTGGTGGTGCTGAATTCTCTTAGCTTTTGCTTGCCTGTAAACCTTTTGATTTCTCCATCGAATCTGAATGAGATCCTTGCTGGGTAGAGAAATCTTTGTTGTAGGTTCTTCCCTTTCATCACTTTAAATATATTGTGCCACTCCTTTCTGGCTTGTAGAATTTCTTCTGGGAAATCAGCTGTTAACCTTATGGGAGTTCCCTTGTATATTATTTGTTGTTTTCCCTTGTTGCTTTTAATAATTTTTCTTTGTCAATTTGATTACTATGTGTCTCAGCATGTTTCTCCTTGGGTTTATCCTGCCTAGGACTCTCTGCGCTTCCTGGACTTGGGTGGCTATTTCCTTTCCCATGTTAGGGAAGTTTTCGATTATAATCTCTTCAAATATTTTCTCGGGTTCTTTCTCTCTTCTCCTCCTGGGACCCCTGTAATGTGAATGTTGTTGCATTTAATGTTGTCCCAGAGGTCTCTTAGGTTGTCTTCAGTTCTTTTCATGCTTTTTTCTTTATTCTGTTCCACAGCAGTGAATTCCACCTTTCTGTCTTCCACGTCACTTACCTGCTCTTCTGCCTCAGTTATTCTGCTATGGATTCCTTCTAGTGTATTTTTCATTTCAGTTATTGTATTGTTAATCTCTGTTTTTTTGTTCTTTAATTCTTCTAGGTGTTTGTTCTTTACTTCTTCTAGGTCTTTGTTAAACATTTCTTGCATCTTCTTGATCTTTGCTTCCATTCTTTTTCTGAGGTCCTGGATCATCTTCACTATCAATATTCTCAATTCTTTCTTCTGGAAGTTTGCCTATCTCCACTTCATTTAGTTGTTTTTCTGGGGTTTTATCTTGTTCCTTCATCTGGTACATAGCCCTCTGCCTTTTCATTTTGTCTATCTTTCTGTGAATGTGGTTTTCATTTCGTAGGCTGCAGCATTGTAGTTCTTCTTGCTTCTGCTGTCTGCCCTCTGGTGGATGAGGCTATCTAAGAGGCTTGTGCAAGCTTCCTCATGGGAGTGACTGGTGGTGGATAGAGCTGGGTGTTACTCTGGTGGGCAAAGCTCAGTAAAACTTTAATCCACTTGTCTGCTGATGGTTGAGGCTGAGTTCCCTGCCAATTGGTTGTTTGCCCTGAGGCAACACAATACTGGAGGCTACAGGCTCTTTGGTGGGGCTAATGGCGGACTCCAGGAGGGCTCATGCCAAGGAGTACTTCCCAGAACTTCTGCTGCTAGGGTCCTTGTTCCCAGGGTGAGCCACAACCACCCCTGCCTCTGCATGACACCCTCCAACACTGGCAGGTAGGTCTGGTTCAGTCTGCTATGTGGTCACTGCTCCTTCCCCCTGGGTTCTGATATGTACACTACTTTGTGTGTGCCCTCCACGAGTGGAGTCTCTGTTTTCCTCAGTCCTGTCATAATCATGCAATCAAATCCCACTAGCCATCAAAGTCTGATTCTCTGGGAATTCCTCCTCCCGTTGCCAGACCCCCAGGTGAGGAAACCTTATGTGGGACTCAGAACATTCACACCGGTGGGTGGGCTTCTGTGGTATAATTGTTCTCCAGTTTGTGAGTCACCCACCTAGCGGTTATGGGATTTGATTTTATTGTGATTGCGCCCCTCTTACCATCTCATGGTGGCTTCTCCTTTGTCTTTGGTTGTAGAGTGTCTTTTTTGGTGAGCTCCAGTGTCTTCCTATCGATGATTGCTCAGCAGTTAGTTGTGATTTCAGTGCACTTGTAAGAGGGAGTGAGTGCACGTCCTTCTACTCTGCCATCTTGAACCAATCTCCTCACTTCTCCATTATCTTTTTGTGTTTCTCTCTAATGGGGGATTTTTCCAGGCTGGGTGCATTGAGAAGCATCCACTACTTTAGGCTTGAGCTTTGTTTGGAGCAGCATCCAAGTGGGAGGGGAGGAGGACCGCTTGCAGTGGGAGAAGCGGTATGAATGGAGATGTTTTAGCTACATTCTCTTTGTTGTCTCTCAATTGAAAAGTCTCTTGAGACAAAATGGCTCCTTTTCAGTGGGTTATGTGGAGGGGGTTTCATGAATTCAGTTGCTGGTGTTAATATTAAATCAAATTTTAATGTGGAATCAGTATGTTAAGAAGAGTACTATTCTAAACATATGGGAGGGAAATCATGATACAGTAAAAACGTTCTTAAAATAGTGTGTTTCTTGTTAAATACCAAAAGTTAGCATGATTTTGCTCGTCCTCAATATCGAGTCTAAGACCTCCAAAATTTTAGATTCCCACAATGGATTTTCAGAGTTCTTAAAAACATTATCATCAAACTTTTATGTATTCTAAAACAGTTAAAACAGAAATTCTTGGAGATATCTTGCCAAGGTCATTTGGAGATTATTCCCTGAGCTGCTTTGTTTGAAATAATAATAAAAAAAATTATAATGTGAATTGTAATTACTTAGAACACTGTAGAATAAAGCTACAGTAAATTCCTTCACAGTTGAACTATACTGTTTAACACATGGAATGTCTAATTGACAATTCTGTACCAATGTGTAAATTTGTCAAGGAAGGATACACAACAAATTTTTTTTTTTTTAACATCTCAGTGAGTGCTGTTGTGATTTGGATCTATTACTTCTGAATATTGCATGAAGCTGACAAGCACTTGTCATTTAAAGACCACATGGAGGCATTTAGTTTTCCATTTAGACATAATAACACATTATGCAAATAAGCTTGCAAAGGAAAGCTGGAGGCTGACATGAAATAAACTGTCAAACACAAGTTGCTAATAAATGAACATTTCTTTATAGATTGTCTTAATTTGGGGAGTTGAAAAATATATTTGTCTGTGGTGAATCAGGGCCCTTACTATAGTGATACTTAGCAGAGGATGCAATTTTTGACTTTACAACAACATTCCTTCCCTCCAATTATGATGAGAGGTTGTAGCTTAAGGAAAACTCTCAAAACTTAAATTTCATTAAAAGAGATTTATAAATAAATTGTGTTTCCACATTTTCATGGTATAGAGATACCTAAGCTTGATTTTTCTTCTCATGTGATTATTCACTATTCAATTATGTGCTGTCTATAGTAGATCTAATGATTTAAATTTGACCTAGATAACAGGTTATTGGAATTCAGAGGAGTTTTGACCCTTGTGATTTTGACTAGATAGTGTTTCTTTAAAAATGTATCAAAATCTCCTGGAAGCCATCTTAAAAACAGATATTCTTTTATTTATTTATTTATTATTTATTTTTTTGTGGTACGCGGGCCTCTCACTGTTGTGGCCTCTCCCATTATGGAGCACAGGCTCTGGACGTGCAGGCTCAGCTGCCATGGCTCACGGGCCCAGCCACTCTGCGGCATGTAGGATCTTCCCGGACCGGGGCACGAACCCGTGTCCCCTGCATCGGCAGGTGGACTCTCAACCACTGCGCCACCAAGGAAGCCCAAAAACAGATATTCTTGATAAATTACCTAGGAAAAAATTTAACCAAGGAGGGGAAAGTCCTGATATTGAAAACTACAAAACATAATGAAAGAAATTGAGGAAGACAGAAATGAATGAAAAGATATTCCACAATCATGAATTGGAAGCATTAATATTGTCAAAATGGCCATATTATAGAAAACAATATACACATTCAATGCAATCCCTACCAAAATTCCAATGGCATTTTTCACAGGAATAGAACAAATAGTTCTAAAATATGTATGGAACCATAAAAGATCTGGAATAGCCAAAGGAATCTTGAGAAAGAAGAACAAAGCTGAATGCATCATGCTCCCCAATTTGAAAGTATATTTCAAAGCTATAGTAATTAAAACAGTGTGGTATTGGCATAAAGCAGACACACCAAACAAAAGAACAGAATAGAGAACACAGAAATAAACCCATGCATATACAATCAATTATTTTACCACAAAGGAACTAAAAATATACAATGGGGAAAGGACCGTCCTTCAATAAGTGGTGCTGGGAAAACTGGACAGTCACATGCAAAAGAAGGAAACTGGACCACTGTCTTACACCATACTCCAAAATTAAATCAAAATGCATTAAAGACTTGAAAGTAAGACTGGAAAACATAAAAATCCTAGAAGAAAACACAGGCAGTAATCTCCTTGGCATAGATCTCGGTGATATTTTTGACTCTGACACCAAAAGCAAAAATAAGCAAGTGGGATTGTATCAAACTAAAAGCTTCTGTACAGCAAAGGAAATCATCAACAAATTGAAAAGTCAACTGACTAAATGGGAGAAGATATTTGCAAATCATGTATTTGATAAGGGGCTAATATCCAAAATATATAAAGAACTCATACAGTTCCATACCAAAAAAATAAACAATCTGATTGAAAAATGGGTAGAAGATCTGAATAGACATTTCCCTTAAGAAGACATACAGATGGCTAACACATACATAAAAAGATGCTGTGCCTCGTTAATTGTCAGGGAAATGCAAATCAGAACTATAATAAAATATTACCTCACACCTGTTAGAACTGCTATCATCCAAAAGACAAGAGATATCAAGTGTTGATGAGCATGTGGAGTAAAGGAAACCCTGGTGCACTGTTGGTGGGAACATACACTAGTAGAGCCACTATGGAAGACAGTATGGAAGTTCCTCAAAACATTAAAAGTAGGACTACCATATAATTCAGCAATTCTACTTCTGGGTGTTTATCTGGAGAAAACAAAAACACTAATTTGAAAAGACATATGCACTCCCACGTTCACTTCAGCAGTATTTACAACATCCAAGAAATGGAAACAACCTAAGAGTCCATTGATGGATGAATGGATACAGAAATTGTGATATATATATATATATATATATATATATATCATTTAGCCATAAAAAAAAATGAAATCTTGCCATCTGCAACAACATGGATGGACCCCAAGGGCATTATGCTAAGTGAAGTAAGTCAGATAGAGAAAGACAAATACTGTATGATCTCACTTATATATGGAATGTAAATATATATAAATAACCACAGTTCACAGGTACAGAGACCCAACTGGTGGTTGCCAGAAGTTGGGGGTGGCAGGGGTGGGAGAAATGAGTGAATTGGTTTTGTTTTTGTGTAAATACATTGATTTTTTTAAAAAAATGGATATTCCTGTAAGTCTTTTAAAAAATGCATATTCTTGAGTCCCAACCAAGACTAACCTAATCAGAAGTTTTGAGAGTGAGGCCTATGAATTTGCATTTAAGAAAAGCACAGTCATTCTTATGTTCAAAAGAGTTTGAGAATCTCTGAACTAGACAGTCCCTGAAAGTCCATGACAAGCACAATTTCAAGATTGCTAAAGCTGGAATTTATATTTCAAATCAAGTGTGACATGAAGTTGAGGATTGAGTCATTCAGGGTGAGACTGGCTCCAGATGTAGCATTTGTAACTCAGTGGGACTTTGTTCTCATGTAACAGTAACTCCAATGAAGTAATAGAAGAAATAGAGCACTGAACTATTTCTCTGCAACAGTTGCCCATAGGAGCAGACCTGGTAGGGATGGGATGTTAGAACTGGAGAATACAACTGGGAAAATGGGAAGGTCTAAGCCCAGGGGGCAGAGGTGAAGATGTTTAGCCTACCCTCTCCATCTGAAGCCTCTGCACAGAGATAGTCTTGAGGGCTTTTGGTCACTTGTCTTCACAGAACATAGAAAATATAGCAAAAGTTTCCTTGATCCCTCTCAGACTTCTTCTAGAACCCATAAACCAGTACCAGGAACCAGGAACACTTTTCTGTTCCCTGGCTCTGCTGTGCTGTTTGAGCTGTGAGGTAGGACTTGAATGGATTCATCTCTGTGTCCTTTGATTTGACTCTTCAATTAGCCCACATTTTTGTCCCCTGTTAGATACCTGAAAAGATGCTCTGTTTATAGACAGCATCTCTTTTGGGGCCACCTAATCTGTTTCTAACTCTGAAGTGCACTTATTGCTTCTTCCAATTCCAATGTTTTCTCTGCTTTAGTGCTTCAACCTACATATTGACAAAGACTCTTCTTGAACAAACTTTAGCCAGGCCCCCGGGACCCTTCTTCCCCAGTAGGCCTTGACCTTGGTTCCATCATTGCCAGGCCTGCATAGCCAAGTTGTAGCAAGAATCTTGGTAAGTAATTTTAGGCAGAATCCCCCAACCTCCATATCTGATCAAATTCCTCTCTCCTAGGATCTGATCACCCTGATCTGTCTTCAGCAAGAATCCTGTTAAGTCTGTTTAGCAAGAATCTCCTCTACCCTTGATGTCTCCTCTTAGTAATTTTCCTTCTACTGACCCCCTCATTCTGTTTGTTGGCTATGAATCCCCAGCTGCCTTTGTTGTATTTGGAGTGGAATCGAGCCCCATATCTCTCCCCTGTTGTGATAGCCTTAGACACCTATTGTCACAGCCCTGAATAAAGTCTTCCTTACCATTTTTTCTTCCAGTTTTATATTGAAATATAATTGACATATAGCACTGTATAAGTTTAAGGTGTACAGCATAACGATTTGACTAACACCATGAAATGATTATCACAATAACTTTAGTGAACATCCACCATCTCATATAGATACAATATTAAAGAAATAGGAAAGAAACATTTTCTCCTTGTGATGATAACTCTTAGGATTTACTATCTTAACAACTTTTACACGTAACATACAGCTGTGTTAATTATATTCCTCATGTTGTACATTACATCCCTGGTACTTATTTACCTTATAATTGGGAGTTTGTATCTCTTGACGGCCTTCATCCCATTCTACCTTGCTCCATCCTCTGACTCTGGTCACTACAAATCTGATCTCATTTTCTATGAGTTTGTTTGTTTCTTTTAGAAGTATAATTGACCTACAACACTATGTTAGCTCCTGTTACACAACATAGTGATTATTAATATTTTTATACATTTCAAAATTATCACTACAATAAATCTAGTTACCATTCATTCTTCCTTACCATTTTTATGTCTCAGAAATTTTTTTTAATAATATATACATATAGGAACCAAATTCTTATAAAGAAAGTTAGGAAACATTTAATCTAACCCTTTGGTTTTACAAACAATAAAAATGAGACCTGAAAAAGCTAAGTGAATTATCTAAAGTCCTCTTCTTGCGATGTAAGCCAATTCCTTTTTGTCCTATACTGAATCAAATCATAAAAGCTGCTAACTGTCACAGATCCATGTCCTGTACTTTAAACCCATGAATGTTCTGGTCATCCTGTTCTTTCTATATAATAGGCTGGAGAAAAACAGCCATTTTTCAAACTTATGAAGCTCAAACTATACAGTTAGAGAGAATTTCCAAAGAAGGTTTATATACCTTTAATATATAAAACAGTGTCCTGAAGCCAGATTTTTTTCCATTAAAAAATTCTCTCAATTTCTTCCCCTTTGATTGTACTGTTCTTTAGTGTAAGTTACCCAGCAAAAGGCCTGAAGAGTAAACACATGGCAAGCAATTGTGATCACTCTTCCTTGCTCTGGCCAAAAGCTTATTAGATTATATTGATTCACCAGCTCTTTCCTTGCAGAAATAGCCTAATTAAATGCTTAGTACTGCCTTTGAAGGTGAGGTCAACTCAATAGTTACTTTGGGTTCTAATTTTAGACGCTCTCCCTTCTCTGATTATAGTTTTGGTAATGAGAATGTTGATGTCTTAAATTGGCATCTTTTCCATTCTTTAACATATTATTTCCTGGAACAAAACTGTCTTTGGAAGTCCAAGTTTAAATTAGGCCCAATCACAGAGTATTTTTACCTTGAGTGGAAAGATTACTCTCTTGTTTACTGGGGGGGCGGTGTATATGACAACCCTAGTGTTCTCTCTTTCTTCAATACGTTATTTTGAGAAAATTTCCAAGTCTTTCTCTTTTAAGCTTTGGAGTGGGTATTTCATGCATTCTTGATACTATCTCCTTTCTTAGGGAATGGAGTCATAGGATTCTTTCTTTAATGGGCATTTTTGCCTTTATAAAAGAAAAAGACAATTTAAAGACTTTTTTGTTTTGTCATGAAGTCCCATGATCTAACTACTGCAAATAACTTCGTCAGTATAGAAGGTAAGCTCTTAGACTGGCCGTTAAGGAGAAGTAGCATATACCCATTTGGAGTAGTTACGAATTTTTCTCTTTTTTTCTCTCTTTTCAGTAACTGGTCTTGTTCCTGTGGTAGTATAGGGTTGGCAACTATAAATGGCACAATCTATCTTCAATCTAAGATGGTTTAAAACTTCATTTTCTTGCAGATAGATTATCCCAAATACTTACGTGAATACTGTTTAGAAAGTGGACTAAACATCCCAAATACCTATCTTCTTGTGGTTCACAAAAAGTCTTTATGAGCCTTTGGTTCATTATTGCTGTTGCTTAAAATTGTCCCTTTGAGAATTTTTTTAAGGAATATTCTTTCTATACTTACTTCCTTTCCCAATAAACAGTTGATTTAATTAAAAAAAAATCTACTAGGAGGAGATTGTGAGAAACGTAACTGCGTTTGTACAACTGAGAAAGTGATAAGAAATTTTATTTGATCCCTTTTTTTGTCACTGTGAAATTAAGGGCATCATGAACACTCCAGGGCATTTGAAAACAAATTTCCTTTTTGGAGGCTTTGATGGCTATCAGATAGGCTGCGGATTTACCATGCTTCATGGAGCTGAAGGAACTCCGTGTATGATGGTCTTGCTAGACATTTACACATGGTATAATGCTCCTCCACTTTCAGTTCAAAGCAAGCATTGTCTCCTGGGTTTTCACTTAGCTTCTATTGCTGCTTCTCATTTATTTTGAGATAACAGTTCACTTCAAAATAGATAATCTTCTGATTTAAAAAAAAGTGGACTAGTTCCTTTCCTTCATAAAACAACCTTTCCTTTGAAGACACAGTTCAGTAAATCCAATAAATATTGAGGCAGCAGGACTTTTCATTGGTTAGGTACTACAATAAAATATGAAAAACAGAGTCATTTTAAGACACTTTTGGTACAAGACTATCTTTTGCTAGGTTCAGAAAATCTAGTCTATACAAACCATAATTTGATAATATTAGCCCCCAAGGATTATGTGTAGTTGTATCAGTATAATTTCAGCTTTTGAGGTTTGTATGTGCAAAAGCATAAGAGAAAGCAAAACAAACAGCAAACGAATGCAGTTGATTTGTTACTGGAAGGCCGAAGGGAGTTCCAACATGAAGTCAAAATGCTGTTTAATAAGGAGCAGATACAGAGAAATACATCTTGGAAGTTTGAAAAATAGTGAGGTTGACTTTAAAAGTGCAACCTGAAGCTGTGTTTTAGAAGATGACTCAGCTAGCTATTGGTCTCTGCAGTGGTGGTTGAGGATCTCATTCAGCGTGTTCCTGTCTGAATGCATGGTTTCTTCTCAGGTTAGTAACTAAAGTTAATTAAAAACAATCCTGGGTCTGACTGAAGAAAAACAAAATCAAAACCAAAAACAACTTTTTGCTTTCTCCATTGGAAGCCTGGAAATGAAGTTCATTAAAAAAGTTGCTTTGAGAGTTACAAGTTTGGGATTCTTCCCAAAATCTCCTGCAAATGTGAATGTCTAAGTATATATCTGTAATGTGTATGCAAAATTCTGGGCAACATATTTTGAGATTTATTGCAAGTCCCCAAACATGCCTGATAAATGATCTAACCACACACAACTAGAAATATACTTAAACTTAAAATTTATACAAACGCTTTGTGGACTCCTGGCTGATAAAAATAAAAATACCAATGACTATTCAACTGGAGTTTCAGTTTGTAGAAGGGTTCTTCATTCATCACATGATATGATTCCTAGGAGAGTCCTGTGAAATAGATAGGGCAGGTTATATAATCTCTACTGTGATGAGAGGGTCAAAATAGCTGAGATTTACTGAAGACCAATTATAAGCCAGATATTGTTTAAACATTTTGCACATATTAACTCATTTATTCCTCTCCAATGCCTTCTGTGCCATTTTGCAGATAAATGAATACACAGAGAGCTTGAGCATCTTACCCAAGATTATATGGCCATCAGTGGTAGAGCTGGGATTCAAGTTGAGGAGCAATTACTACTCCATTTTGCAGATGAGAAACCTGAGGCTTAGGAAGGCTAAAAGCTAAAAAAAAGTTCCCCAAAGTAAAAAACCTGGTAGAAGACAGAGCAGAAATTTAAACAAGGTCAGTTTTACTCTAAAATCTTAGCTTTTAATCACTTTATTACAACGTTTACTTTAAACCCTGGTTTCCCACTTTTTGATTTGTTGCCAGGATATTTAAGCTAATGGGTTCCTTAATCCTGGCCACTATATACAAAAGATATATTGGTTTCTTTCTCCTACTACATGATTTTAATGTCTATTTTTATTTTGCAGCTTTAATATATGCAGATAAATGGCTTTTAATTAGGATATTTTGAAAAGGTTGAGGATGCTATAGGCATGGATGGAGGAGTATAAGATGCAAGTTTATAGAAATGTACCAGAATCACTGGGGAAACATGTTCAAAATGCAGTGTCAGCTGAAGCCTCTGAACAGATCTACTATATCAGAGCGGGATGGGGTGAGGGTTTTCAGTAGGCACGAAGCCTAGGCCTGTGCAATTACAGAAAGGTTCCATAACTGAATATGATATTGTCTCTAATCTGGCTGAAAACTGCAAGACGTCCCCGCTCCACACCTTCACAAGCTGTGTCATGTTTTTCTTGGAAAAAATTTCATACTGTAGATATTACCTGACAATTACCTCTATCTGGATAATGCACTTTACCTCTAATTTGTGGGCAGCATTATCATGCTCTCTGTGGTCTTTTAAAATCTGTAGGATATATTTTTTCTTACTGTGACCAAGATTAAGATAGGTCCTTTTCTTTACACTTCTCTCTATTAACTGTATGTACTTTGGGTTCATTATCTCTGTGTGTTGAGCTCTTTTCAATATGGATTTGGTAATCAATATATTAACTATCTATTCCTCTATTTGTGTCATATGTAAATTTGAAAAGTAGATCTTAAGCTGATGATTAAAAAAAAGTGAACCAAGTAGGACAAATGTGAAAATTTGTGGACAAAGCCTTCTTCTCTATGGATAGATGTTGCTAGAATACCGACTAGCAACATCTATCCATAGTCTATGGATGTGGTTGTTTAATCAACTATTAAAATTTCTGACCATCCTATTACCTAGTAATGTTTAAGCACACAGGTTTTGAGTCAGACAGACACAGGTTCAAATCCTGGCCCACTGTTTTGGCTATGGACAAGTTATACAACATTTTTGAAACTTTGTTTACCCCCCTGAAAAGTGAGGATAATAATACTAATCTCATAAAATTGAGCTTTTACATATATGTTACATATATGTTTAAAACATACATGTAAAATCTCTCCCCTAGAATAGTACTTGGCATATAGTGATTATTCAAAAAATGATAGCTATTATTATTGATATTATTATCTATGAGACTACTGTGAGAGAATTTGATCAATATATATGTCTTTCTATACCAGACGAAGATCTCATCAAAAAAATAATGAGGTGTGTTTGGTTTAGTGTACTCGGTGGACCACTGATGATCTATTAACATTTATGTCTCTTATTCTTGAATTAATCTACGCTACAGTTTTAATCTCTTCATGTTTCTCAGTTTGTGAAACCATTGCCTGAGTTTCTTATGTTTCCGTATGCATTGAAATCGAATGAAAGCTTGCTTTTCTTAATCCTAATGTTCGGTACACCTCAAGGACTGTTTTCTCTTGCTGAGACCCCAGAAGTAAATAAGTTGAGGAGGTGGGTTTTCATTCATGCTTTTATGTGTGAAACGTCAACTTGGCTTTAGTTATCTTTAGCCACCACTTTCTAAAAGTTCTCCAAAAGTTTGTTTCCTCACTGAGTTAAATAAAATGAGCTAGAAAGTTTTAAATGCTGGTACAGAGTCAAAAGGAATAAACTGAAAGATTTTGTGGTGGGTAAGAAAGGGAATTATGAGATATGATTGATATTTTTTATTCAATGACTAATTTGCACAGTTATGTTTTGTTGTGGATGATAGGTTAGAGTGATGTTAAAGATTTATTTTAGATTAAATAAGATTTTGTTGCTTTTGACTAAAGAACAGACGTGGTGAAGGGTGTTCATGTGATCCTCAGAGGAAGGCTTGAATGGGTTTCGGAGACTGACAAGAGAGAACTTTCCAGATGTAAGTTTATAAGCAGGAATCCTTGACTAACATTTTAATTTCTCTTCTGTAGTTTCTAAAATAACCTTAGCTCTAAGATATCTAATAACTCCAAGAAAATATATCCTGGTTTGTTCTGTGTACTCCGTCACATTTTAGGCACTTCAGACTTCAGGAGTAAGGTTCAGTAATTTTAAAACTCAGTGCCGTGACATAGAAAAGCACTGGCATTATTAACCTTCAAATCAATGAAGAGAGGAGAAGAATGTTTTAACTAAAGAGCTAATGGCTATTTTCTTTAACCTCTGGTTGGAATAAGTAAATAGCATGGGCTTTTCCTGGGACACTAAAAATAAAATGGAGGGCCTGACTTTTTATATCTGAGTTCTGTAGAGGATCTCGTTGGCCAATTGGTAATAGATGTCAGTTTTCTTAAATATTCTTTTCTTAAATAGTTGTTCTTCATGGCAGGAATGTTATGACCCTTATTATTTAATATTTATGTAACACTGGCAATAGACTCGTCTTTGCACTGAATATCATAGAGTAGGAATTATCCCTTCCCAGTGGGCATAGTATAAAAACAAGGTAAGCAAAAACCCAATGTTAAGAGATAATTATCTATGACAAGAGGCAAAGGTAGACTACTACACAAGTACTCTGCTCTTTTCCAAGGCATCTTAATAAACAAAAATGGGTAGGAGGGTGCCCATGCCTGGTGCTATCATCTAGAATGCTGGTAAGCCAGCCCCCTAAAGCTTAGTTAAAAAGCACAGCTGAATTAAACACAAAGAGAAACCCACGGACTTGTGGCTGTAACTGTACCTTCAGTGAAGCTTTATCTCAGTAACACGATGATTTAAAAGCAGATGTGATTTTCCTAACATGGCTATGGTTCCGACCACCCAGCTTTTTTGCTCCTTTGTCATTTTGAATGAATTATTGATAAGGAATACTTCAAAGGTGTGCAAAAAAATTCTTCTACACTTAACATTTATAAAACAATGACGTTGATGGAGGGAGAATGAAAGCCCCTGTCAATATTTTTCTGAGACTAAACAATAACAAATTGCCTTCAGGATTCATTTTAATGAGAAAAACTAGGGTGGCTCCATGGAAGTTGTGAGACAGGCAGTGTACACTAGGAAATTAAGTATTGCTTGGCAGCCAGGCAAATGGATGCGGCTTATGGTGGCATTGCAGAAAATAAATATTCTTTTAATCAGCAATGCTGGCTTATTTCCTCAACGGTAACATCAAACTTTAAATGCATGAAGTCACATATTTTTAAGAAAGGATTTCTAAACAAAAGGCTCGCTTGGCTTTTCTGAATACGGTTTTCAGGTTACTGTTTGCACAAGGTTTTCTCCAAGTAAGGTACAGCTGATCCCTGAGTCTTGTCCACACTCAGAGAACAGGGCTATGATTACCGACAGCATTTTCTCTAAGCCCGACTCTGATCTGTGCTGGAGGAGACGTTGACTTTCATGATGGTTTTATGGATCGACGGTTCAGGTGGTTCTCTAGATAGTTCTGCTGGGTTCCTGGGCCATGTTTGCAAGTCAAAGCTGCGTCTCCTCCCCTAGGTGGAATTTCTCAGCCCAAAGGTTCACTTCTTAGCTGTCTCCAGCGCATGCGGTTGGCAGCTGACGGGGCAGCGCTACTAATGAAACCGAGTCTTCTAAGCAGCAGGCGATAAGAGACGCTGGGATTTTAACAGCGTAATGAATTAATTCACAAACTCACTGAGCACAAATGATAACTTTGGTACAATTTCCAGTTACAATTAGGAGGCGATTGCATTGTTTTACGGGATCAAGGTATTAGTTTTGATTCTTGTAATGTAATGTGTACCATACTGGTATCTTTGAGGAAAAGCCAGGCTCTGGATGTGTGAATTTGCCCGTGACCAACTCCTAAAATGGATGCAAATTAAAATGAGTGATTTCTGTGATAGCGAAGTGTGCTGTAGCATAGCTTCTGTACCCAGATCCCTAACAGGGGTCTGGCAGAGGCTCAGAATTTCATTTTGCCTGAACTTTTATCCAAAAGCAGCATAACCAACCCTTCTCCAAGTGTATCCCAAACTTTTATTATATTTTGAGTGAATTCAGGCTGAACATACAATCTTCATTTTGTACTTCAACCTTGTAACTATTTCAGTGACTCCCTTCAAAATCGACATATTTGAGACAACTTCTAACTCCTGAGTTCATTATGGAAAGGGAATCATCCATATTTTCCCTATTGTTTCTGGTGTTTCCCCCCAGAATGTTTCTAGTAGAAAAAAGAAAACTTTAAATCTCAGAAACAATTCTCAGAAAAACAAGTTCTCCTTTTCTCAGGGTTTGATTGGCATTATCAATAGTGTTTTCAAAAAAGGAAATTGTGAGTTTGCACGTTAATAAATGAGTATGTATGCTAATGTCTACTTCGGAATTATTTTCTTTGAATTTTCTCTTTCAGGTTGTTAAACTACTAAAGATAATCGATAAAATCTATTGTTTGTACCTGTAGAATGCTCAGATAAGTACTAGGTATACATGCTAATTAAAAAGTATCAGTTGATGATACTAGAGGTGATAGATATAATGATAAAATTTTCTTTCAGATGACTGACTTACACGGAAATGATATATTCATTCAATACAATGAATATGCAATGTGATTTAATAAATATTCATTGGACACCTGTGCTAAGCCCTAGAGATATTAAGATGAGAGAGCTTCAGTATTGGTTACTTACCATGATAGATTGTATTGTTCTCAAATATTCACTCCCCTTCCCGTAAGGGGATTCGACCTCCCCAGGTGGGGAGGTATGTACCTCGTAGCATGTTCCATGGGAGGGGAATATACTTCTCTATCCCTTGGCTGTGCGACTGACTAGCCAATGGTGCTTGAGTGGACACCACGCATGCTACACCTGAGAGGAAGGTTTAAGAGGCGTCGTATTTTTCCGTCGTCACCCTTGCCCTTTTCTCTTTGCTGTGAGAATGACACGTCTCAACAAAGAGCTTCTCCTAACTTGAAACGTAACCCTAACCCTAATCTGAGTCCTGGAATGAGAAGACCGAACAAAGCCACGACAGCTGACCTGCAGCTGCCAACATGTAACATGTTTGTTGTTGTAAGTCACTGAGATTTTGGAAGTTCTTTATTCACCACAGTGAAACAAGCTGAAACACGTTTCATGGAGTTCAACTACAGTAACTTAATTCTAAGGCATGAAAAGTTCGCATTGTCTGCTTAGCAATTCAGGACCAAAAGCAGAGACTAATTCTAGCCCAAGAACCCTGCAAACTGTAGTTATGTGTAAGTCTTAAGATGGGCTGTGAGCAGATTACGTCTGGGTTAATCTGGCCAAGTTTGCCTGCTGTTAAATTTCAGTACAATAATTGTACAGCTTTCCTCATTGAGTTTAGGTCATCGAAAGAGATAACTCTGTCATAATTTAATTGTCCTAGATGTACTGACCTGGTCCAAGTCAATTGGTAGTTCAAGGACAAAACTTCCATGTCTATCCAGTGGAATGAGAATGAAGGCTTTTTCAGAACAATTAACATGTCAAGGTTATCTATCCCTGATATGCTGTTGCCTCTCAGTATGTGTTAGAGATCAACAAACACTTGTAACTATTTTTCTTCTCCTTGGACCTAGGTTAACGTGGGTAGAGAGAATTCTTATCGAACCTACAGTAAGAGAAGACATTGTGTTTGTTGGGAGCAAGAAAGCAAGGGTGAGAGGGAGTGAGAGCAAGAGAGAAAGAGAGAGGGAACTAAGGGTTTCACTAAGGATCTTGCCTATGTACCTGCACGTACCAGCTACCAAGTGAAAATCTCATGATATTAAGAAGGAAAAACACACACAAAAAAACCCCAAGATCATTTAACGTTTATTTTTGTTGATTCTTTTCAGGATATATTTTCCTACATGTCCTTTGCCAACTGCCTTTCTTTAGAAAGTGCCAGGACCCACGCTGTGGTGGGCATCACCGTGCTGCCCCATGTTCGGTTCTCCTCCCCTCCCGCAACTCATGCACATTCTATTCCCACCCCCTTGCAGCTGGGTGGCTCATGTAATTGGTTCCAGCCCCAGGACCCGAACAGAGTGATGCTCGTCAGTCACAGGCTGGGGCTTGGCTCCCTGGCTCTCTCTTCTCTTCCATGGTCATCCTGGGAGACACATGCTGAGAGGCCAGTGCCACCAGATGGCATCTGAACAGATCCTTGACTCACTGCTTGGACCTGCAAGGGAACTTTGTGAGCGAGAAATAAGGTTATATAATTTATTCGTTATTACAGCATACTCTGGGCCAACATACGTTTTCTGAACACTTCTCATTCTTTGCCTTGGAACTAGATTTTAATCTTCCGAAATCTGACCTTCCTCCCTCTTTTCCTCTCTATCTTCCTTTCTTATTTCCTACATTCCAAAACTATTTATAGAACATTGACCCTATGCCAGGATCGGTACTGGAATTATGATGATAAACAGTTGAGGCATAGATCCTGCCTTGTGGAATTAGAGGGGAGTGAGAAGTTTTTTGTTCCTTTACCTGTACCAGGCACTCTACCAAACTATCTCATTTAATCCGCATAACCACACTCTACAAGCTAGAAACTATTACTATGCCTAATCTATTGATAAAGAAACTGACCTTCAGAGAAGTCAGGCACAAGGCCCAAATCAGACAGTGAAGGGCTGAGTTGGGCTACAACCTTGAGCTGCTTGTTGCCAAAGCCTTGGTGATGAAATATGGGACTATCGCAAGGGATAATTTTTGCTTCTCTGGAGGGTTTGGTGCACACTTGTTATCATTATTAATACGTAGATCTGTCAGAAGTAGAGGTTTCTCCCCTCTTTGGGCAAGAGTATGTGCTTTGATGTTTTGATCATAATGAAAAGGGTGTCAAGAGACTGAAAGAGTCAGAGCTCCGCCTCCCTCACTGGCTGGCTGAACAATGCCAGATATTCTGATATTGCCCTCAGTGCATTTACCCCTGTGCTGAAAGCAGGAGTCCTCATCCGAGTGGATGGCCTCAGGACCCACTGCTAGTGTAGCTTGTGAGGTGATGTGCGTGGACACAAAGCGGGTCCTCTCACAGTCTATTCAGGCCCCTGTGAGGACAACTGGGCAATACTGCCAACAGAGGAAGGGGCAGTAAGAATCCCCTTCCCTGGGGAAGATCTGTGGACCAGTGACAACAGCTAATCACAACTTTAAAAACATACTATTTGGAACGAAAGGGAGAGTTTTCCTTCAATTTATTTATTGTTTTGTTTTCCCAAAGGAGCTAGCAGGATTTTGAAAGAAATCAAGTTTAAGTAAGGATCTGTGAGGTCACTGCCTCTGCCCCACTGCTGACAGATAGCTTATCTTGTTGGAAGAGGCAAAGAAACTTTGGCATCTTGCTTAAGAACACTTGACACTAAGAAGTGTCTGTTAATCTCATTTGCGTCCCCTGAGCAGTGGCACCAGAGGTGGTCCGGCCCCTCTCGGGTATGCAGGACGCCCGAGTTGCTGAGAGCTGGTTTCTCAAAGTGTGGGCGGTTGAACATACACATGGGACACACCTGGAGTCATTATTACAGAGGCGGGTGCCAAGTCCCACTGCAGACCCACTGAATCTGAAGCTCAGAGGGGGGATGGAACTCTGAGCACTGCAGCAAGTGCCCAGGGGATTGTCCCACGTGCACCAACGCTGGACAACAGTGGGCTGGAGCTCACAGCTGCCTCTCGGCTGGTGCTGAGCGCAGGTCTTGCTGACATTTAGCCTTTTATTCCTGTCTCCTCCCCCCACCATTTTTAATAGCCTTATGGAGCTCCGAACAATAACTTCTCTATTAAAGATCACCCACTCAGGATGGAATAAATGCTTTCTTTTTAGGGCAGATTACAAAAATACAACCTTCGAGAGACCACAGCTTGCTCTATTGCTCTGCATTATGTGTTTTGGAATTTCACCCTGAAAAAGCTTCCTTTAAACATTAAAAAAATAAGATCTGCTGCTTTGTGCCTCAGTAGTACCTCCCGCAGCACCTCTGCAGACACCCCGAAAGCCCACTAGAGGAAAGTGAAATTGGGGTCCATTTTACCCACCCTTCATTGGCCGTTGCATTACCACGGTTCCTTTTTTCAGGTTTCCTTTCCCCGCATCATTTTTATTCTTTCTTTCAATCACCTTCCTACACTCTCTTTCTACATTTATTTTAAGCAAATATTTAGGTTTGGGGGCTGAAAGTCTACTCAGACCATTTGCAGTGAACCCCATGACACAGAAGGATCAGTAAGAAGGAGGAAGAGGGGAAAGCAAGGCTCTCCCTGGTGAATCTGAGGAAGACTGGATTTGTCAGAAGAAATGTAACGATCGGAACTCACATTCCTGTGGCACGCTCGGCAAGAAAACATCATTTCAAATGTGTAGCGCATGACTTACCCAACATTACAGGAAGAAGAAAGCACGAAGAACCCCAAAACCCAACGCCCTCTTACATAGCAGCGAGCTACGTAGGCTTTGAATTATTTGATTGAACAGCATTAAGTGCTTTCCTGTTGGAAAATGAGGAACTTATTAATTATTTTAAGTTTGAAGTAATTAAGCCAGGCGCTGTCAGGCTGACACAGTTTTCTCAGCAGGCGGCCGGATTCTTCTAGCACAGGGAAAGCCTTTTCTAGTCCTATATGCTGATCTAGAGGTGAGCCAGTTGGTAAATATGTGACAACTTTTAATTATACCTCGTTGCAAGCTGGAGCTTGTCTTGTGAATTATTTGATCATTTGTGGCTCTCTCATGGAAGAGAAGCTATTGGTGAATCTCCCTAGGAAAAGGGTGGGGATAAGAATGGAGGAGTGTCTGGGCACATGGAAAGGAGGAAAAGCAACACTGTACTAGGGGCTTTAAGAGATTATTTCAGGGCCTGCCGATGACCTTCTAGCATACATACTGGAAAGGTCGTTGTCTCAGTTGGCAGATCACGCTACTATATGTAAAATAGATAACTAATAAGGACCTACTGTATAGCACAGGGAACTTTACTCAATACTCTGTAATGGCCTATATGGGAAAAGAATCTAAAAAAGGGTGGATATACGTATATGTATAGCTGATTCCCTTTGCTGTACACCGGAAACTAATACAACATTGTGAATTGACTATAGTCCAATAAAAAAAAAAAAAAAAAGAATGCTGATAGCGCTGAGTAAATAGGTTTTGTAGCTGGTTCAGTCAGGCCTGGGTGGTAGGAAAGACTGAAAAACATTTTCTCTTCGCCTTCTCTCTAGGCTTTTCCCATAAGCTTTATTGGCCACCAGCTGCCCAGCAAGATTCCAGGCACATGGTGGAGAGCTTTTGAGCTCACATTTGCTCCAAAGAAGAATAGGAAAATGGAAGATGGAAAAAACGGGCCGAGAAGGAAATGTTGGCAGTGGTAGAGATAGACGCTTGCGTACCTGCAAAAGTTTTCCAAGTTCTTTTTTTTTTTAAGGCTAAAGTTCAAAGGTTTCCTTTCATAGCAATATGCTTCCAACCTTTCCTTGCATTACTTTGCTAACAGTCTGAAGAAATTGGTCTTTGATGGTCCTACCCAGTGCCTCCCAACACTGGCATCTCCGTATCCAACACCAAGTTCAAACCAGTGCCTGCCTGTCCATCAGCCCTCTGTGTAACAGAGCACGTTTGTAGCCTAGGGTTGCAATATGTTGCCCACTTATCTCCTGTCCTCCAAGGTTCAGGAGATTTTATTTTCTGGCCTCAAAGCTTATTTGTTCTTACTCTGCACCTTCTGCTGGATAACTGGCTGATTTAATAATGACATTTGTACTAATGTGTTGATCCAGTCACTCATTTGTTTAATCACCATTAATTGACTGCGTACTTTATACCACTGAGGCAACTGCACAAGACAAACACGGTCCTTCCCTCCTGGAACTTATCAATTCATGTGAGAGAAATCCTTCCTGGTTCCCATATGTAGAGAGCTTGAATCTCCATCCTCAAACTCATGAGGGAGAGAAATATTATATTAAGTTTTTTCCATATTTTACTGCTCCTCTCTCTCTTTTCATTATTGAAGTATAGTCGGTGTATAGTATTATATACATCGTGTACACAATATAGTGACAGGTGTACTACATAGTGATTCACAATTTTTCAAGGTTATACTCCATTTACAGTTATTACAAAATATTTGCTATATTCTCCCTGTTGTACAATATATATTGTAGCTTATTTCATACATAATAGTTTGTACATCTTAATCCTCTACCCCTCTATTTCCCCTCCCCCCTTCCTTCTCCTCACTGATAACCACTGATTTGTTCTCTAGATCTGTGAGTCTGCTTCTTTTCTGTTCTATTCCCTAGTTTGTTGTATTTTTTTAGATTCCATGAATAAATAATCTCATATGTATTTGCCTTTCTCTGTCTGACTTATTTCTCTTAGCATAATGCCCTCCAAGTCCATCCATGTTGCTGCAAATGGCAAAATTTCATCCTTTTTTATGGTTGAGCAGCATTAAGTTTTTTAAAAAGCCATTTAAGTTCAAATTCAAGCCTCTGTATTGCTGGAAAATTCGGTCTATTATAAGTGAATTTTTTCTAATGGTCTATACCATTTCTACACAGAGAGAGGAACCTAGACAGGCCACCCTGCATTCCCTGCGATCCAGAGCTTTCTCTACAGAATGGAGCCCCCATAGTAGCTAGTATGGTGGGAAGATGGGGAGAGCACAACCGTGGAAGCGAAAGATTCAAGCTCTTGCCACCATTTGGTTGGGAACAGAGGGCGGGGGGCGGGGGGAGGAGGGTACAAAGGCAACCTCAGCAGTGAGCAGGTGAGGCGTACAGTGAGGGCCTATAGTGGGGTGACTGCAGGCTGGGGGGCACCGTTGGGGGCACCGATGTAGAACCTCTAAGTTCAGTGTCTGTGAAGATTGGGGTGCACTAGCCCTGGAGTCTTATAAACAGGGCCAGGGCAAGGGAGTGGGGCTTCCTGAGAACACTTTCTGAGGGAACTTACAGGGGACCCTGAGGGCTGAGGAGCTCAGCTCAGAGGCAGGGCAGGAATGGGGTGCAGGAGGAGGGCATCCGGAGGAGAGACAGGGGCTGAGAGGCCCTGGGAGCCCTTTTCTCTCACAGGCTGGGTCTTCCGAGGCTCAGAGACTAGCAGGGCAGGCTGAGGAGGGAAGCAGCCAGCTGGCAGGGGTCTGAGGATGGGGAAGCCTGCTGCTGGAGGACCGGTACTTTACAATCGGTGCTCCAAAGACATAGACCAAGAAAGTTGCACTCACACATGCACACACACAGGATCTCTTGGAACCCCCCATGCCCATCCTTTTCCTCAATGGGGACATGTAGCAAACAGCCTTACCCAATTCCCAGGAAAAGAGCCCCAGCTGCAGCTCTGGCCTGGTCATCCATGTCATTTAAGCACATACCCTGTCCTCTACTCAGGCACAGCTTGAAGGCCACTGTCCAGGTTGTTCAACTCCTGCCTTTCTCCCAGGTGCTTTAAGGCCTGCCCTTAGTCCCCTGGGCTGCCCAGCCCCGCCCCCTGGAGAAAGCAGGAGTTGTGGGGAGTGAAAAAAACGCAGAGAAGGGGATGGTCATGGTCCTCAGCAAGGTACTTGGGTAGGGGTGGCGGAGGCATGGCTGAAGTGGGGAGAAGAGCGGTGCAGCCTCTGCGGAGGCCCCACCTCCTTGGGACAGTCAGTCCTCAGCGCCTGGCCCGGCAGCTTCCTTCTAGGCCCAGCAGGGCCTCCTTCCTTTTCACACCATCAGCGAGTTGAAGACATGCTGGTACCGGAGCAAAGGAGAGGAGGCAGCACCTGGTAAAAGCCGAGAAGCAGAGGCAGAGGCCCAAGTGTGTGACGCAGAGCAGGTTAGAGTGCCTGAAAGAGCAGCAAGGGGCTGATGAAGCAGCAAGAAGTTGAAGATCATGGAACTGAGCCACAGAAGGATGGTAATTGAATGACAGCCCCAGAATTCTTAACCGAAGGCACGAATCACGAATTGCCAAACAGCTCTGGAGTGCCCGATTCGTTGTCAGTGACTACTACATCATTTTCACTTCTGCGTTATGTACAGAACAAAGAACACTCACTACCACTGAAGTAGAAAGTCCTGCATTGTTCAATGCAGCAACGTTTTGTATATAAAATAAACGTAGCCATCATATTTAGAATCAAAATTTGTGAATGCCACAACTCTGGTGTCATAGCTCTATTTCAGCTGAAGAAAAGTACCCTTATATTTTGGAAGGCAATATTAACAAACAACATTTCTCGAATGGCAAAATTTAGTTACTTTTCTTTGTTACTTTTCACAAAGAGTTTAAGACATTTTTTTAAATTAAGCATACTTTCACAGAACAATTTGCTTAAACTATATGCATTTAAAAAAGTTACACATGCTTTTTATTCTGTCTAAAATACAAATACAACTGCCAATGTATATTTTGAATGGAACCCTATTTTATAATGTTAGCATGCTGAATGTGTTTTATGAATGATCATTAATACAGCATTTAGGTCAATATTTCAACTCAAACCCACCAAACTCTTTGGTCAAAAATTTAATGCTCGTAACCAAACCAGCAGTGTTCAGAGTTGGGTTATACATATAAGCATTTTTATGGTTAAGTTTCCTAAGTGAGTGTAAAATTTTAACAGAAAGTGAAATATTGTGCAGCTTTATGGAAGTTTAAAGCCTATTTGCAAGCATTGCTGCGTGTTGGAAGAATTTGTATGTACAGGAAATACATACAAATATTGTGGATAGAGACAGTTTATGTCTCATTGTGGTAAACCTTTGCTTTATAGATTTGAAGGTACGGACTTTTACAAGCAAGTTCAAAAAGTCATGTTTGATAATAAACATCAAGCAAATAATTTTCCATTTGGTATGTTTTATGATGATTCCTAATTTTGTAGCAGTGCCTGTAAAATAAACACCTCTTGCAACGTTAAAATTAAAAAAAATTTAATCCATCATGAGTTTGCTTTCTTGACCCTGTGGAGATGCCCACAGCTATTGGGCATCCTAGGTGAATTTGACGTTGGTTGGGCTCTGCCAAAAACTAATGAACTGAAAGAAGAGATAGCCTCTTGCCCTATACACTTGCCTTTCCATTAGGGCATCCTATGTTATTATTAAAATTTTTTTGAATTCTATTTTTAAAATTACTTATTACATAAAACAAAGATGCAATGTATGTAAAATATTAAAAGGGAGCTACGCTAAAAAGAAGCTTAGAATAATGACTTTTCTTATATACACATATATTTTGGAAAATGTGAAGATGCCAAACACAGAACTTTATGAACAAAGCCAGTCACCAAATAACAGCTTTATTTTAATGTAGTACTTTTGGAATCAGTTTAGTACTGAATAAACAGTGTATGTGTATAATAATATGTAAATTGAACAATTAGCACAGGGAATCCTAGTATTAAGGAAACTTCAAAAGGCCAAAATGTTAACTAATGCCTTGTCAAAGAAAATTTGTTCCTCTCAAAACTTTTTTTATGGTGTGTGTGTGTGTGTGTGTGTGTGTGTGTGTGTGTGTGTGTGTGTGTGTGTGTGTGTGTGTGTGTTTCTATGTTTGTCTTCAATAAAGAGCAGAAATAGACAAAAAAA
Organism: Neophocaena asiaeorientalis asiaeorientalis; assembly: GCF_003031525.2. Lineage (NCBI taxonomy): Eukaryota > Metazoa > Chordata > Mammalia > Artiodactyla > Phocoenidae > Neophocaena > Neophocaena asiaeorientalis. The sequence goes on along the minus strand of NW_020173758.1, from coordinate 2,727,806 downwards.
TATGTTCTTGTATGTTGAATTTTATGTAATTCACATGTTGATATCCTGCCTTTTCCTAGGGTAAAAACAGATTCTTCCCAGAAATCTCTTGCACAAACATACTGATCATCCAAAGTGAAGGATGTTTGAGAATCTACCTGGTAAAGATGGAAATTTAAACAATAGTACATGAAAATACATTAGGTGTTGCTTCATATAATAAAATGCACTCATTTTCTCTGAAAAGGAGAAGGAATCTGAACTTTTTTTAAATTATAAATTTCATAGTTGTAAAATGGGTGTATTTTGTCACGCATTTTACAGGAAGTGTTCTCAGGAGCCAGAGGGAAAGGGATTTTATAAGATTCCAAGTTCCATGGAGATGCTCTCTGGGCAACAGTCTGAAGTGGAACCATGAAGATGGCTCTCATCTCATCCACCTGATCTCTTCTTCAATCACATGGTTTATTGTGCATCTACTACATGCCAGCCCTGTGAGGTGCCTGATTTATAGGGTAGAAATTTGCTAAGATAAGTGGTGGAAGGTGGCGAATGACTCAGATAGATACAAGTGTAAGATGACTGTTTACTATGATGTTGCAGAGATATAGGAGGAGTAAAATTAAGAAGGTGTGATGAAGCCTGTAAGGGGCATTCTAAAATGCCTAAAATGGTCAGACTCCCTCCACCCCACCCCATATAAGCCTTGCAATGGAAGAACCGCTGGCAAGTGTGAGTAAAAGACAAACAAGATCAGAGTTGTGTTGAGGAAGACAGCTCTGCTGGAATGAACTGAGACAAGAATTTCTGTGGGAGAATACAATAAGCCCAGAGGAGGAACTCAAGTCAGTTCTAAAAGCCTCAAGAGAGAAATTCTTGGGTTCTTCCCAAATCAGAGTCCATAAATTGATGTCTATTCTGCTTCTGCCCCAGACTAGCCTGTGCCTATGGAATTTGCACACTTAAGAAAATATATCTGAACTCATGGCAGGAAGAGGCCGCTTTCTCTGAAGGAAAAAATCATGCTGCATGAACCCAAGATGCTGAATAGGGCATATATTAAACTCTATAGAAAATCCTATATGAATTTCAAAGATATTTATTTACTGTATTATCTGTGTAAAACATCGTACTGGGTATTTTCCTTTGTTGTTTATCTCTATTTGGGGTCCGTATTTCCTTTTAACAAACTAAATTACTTTAGTAATTACACAAACATAAGCAGTGTAGAAGGGGTAGAAAAAGTCTATTTGTAGGAGAAGCCGTTTTCTCTTAAATCTGAATTTTGTGCGCTGTAGAACATTGGTAACTAGTAATCTATATCTCATTCAACAAGTTAAGTCCCAATTTCTCTGGAAACTATTAATGCGGATTTATAGAACCTTCAAGATGGATCCACCCCAACCTTAAAAATGCCCTTAAATCCAGGCATGTATTGGTCATCCCACAGGGGCAACATTTACAACATTTCCACACTTTTCACTAACAAGGTAGCATCCTAGCATATTTTATATTTTCAAACTGTTAGAAATAAACTGATATTTGGGTCAGCATTGTTTGTTGAGAACTGACCTAGGCACCCATCAAATTCAGTACAATCGCCTTTGCTCGAAAAGTGGACAGGATAGCCGTGAATACTGTGAAGCCAACTTCGGTTTACATTTTGAAAGTCTTTTGATGGCGCTGTTGTCTGAAGAGCAACATCTCTTTCCGTTTTTGTCTCAGGGAGGCTGTCACTGAGTGTACTACCTGCCTTTCTGCGGGTGGATGCATTTGTGTCTTTCATAAGGACTCCACGTTCGTATCACTGAACTGTGTGTTTCTGTCTCAGCCAGAGAGCTCAAGGACAGCTTTGAATTGGGCGCATCATGTAATAGACTAAAAATCAAGAACAACAGCAACAAAAAGACCTTTGTAATTTCAACTCGGAGAAAATAGGCATTTGCAATGAAATTAAATGTTTGGTTTAGCTTGGTCCCTAGGGGATAGTAATGTTCATTTTCATTTAGAATTTGTAGACTTTGCTTAAATGAGGGGCAGAACCAAATGACCCTGGAGACTAAATTACCTCTTAGCTTTGGAAATGGAGTTTACCTCGAGTCAGAATTGAGATGAATTTGTGGTGAGTTGACGGAAAATCTGGAAACATTTGCTCACTTGGTACCAGGAGTATAGATAGGCAGAGGAGGCAAATTCAGATGAATTATCCCCCATTCCTAGTAAATTCAGAAAAAAAAAATCATTATTTAATTAGCATGAGTTCAATGCAAGCATTTGCTATCCCTTTGATGCCTAAAATTAAAGAACAATTTCCTTTTCTTTTATAAACAAGAGCAATGTTAAACAAACAAACAAACAGGTGTGTCCACCTAGGAACACCAAGGCAGGCAGAAGAGAAAGGGCACCATTTGGCCCTGTGTGCAACAGCTGTGCACAAGCTCTGTGTTGCCTGCCGTCTTTCACCCCAATGGAAATGATTCCGTTTGCTTGCGATTATAGACTCCTATTGATTTCCAATTTTCACCAGGCATGTTCAAGTCTCTTGGGCTCTGGGCGCTTGTAGATTCTTATCAGTCTTGCAGTGAGGAAACAATGTGGTAATGTAATTGGCACCAGTGCAGCAATATGAGATTCCTATTCTACTTTCAATTTCGTCCTTTATTGCAGTATCTTAATTATATATCTTGCCATATATATTTAGAATTACATATGTACATAAAATTCTATTGGTTACGATTCCTTGGAAAACCCTGTATATACACACACGTATTTAGCACCAATGGACTCAGTGAATTCTCAAAGAGCAGACTATATTTTAATAGTAGCCTGTGCTTATCTATGGAATCCCCCCAAATCAACATAGTATTCTGAATGGATTGGGTTGTATCATCTTACTCTTTTAGCTTGCTTTGACTTCCATCTCTAGAGTAATAATGGATTCACGATTACACAGCAGCTGCTGTCTCAAGAGCTACTTATATGGGGGAATCTGCATTCAGCAAGTGTTTATTTTATGTAGTGGAGTGCCACCCAAACAGTTCTGAGCTCTTACCAAAAAGTCATCCAGAAAGCACACTTCACAAACTCTAGTGTGTAACATGCAATTACTTTCTTTTTATCATAAAATATCCGAGTAATGCTTTTATTTGATCTAGGGAAAGGGCTTTCTACCAATTCTAATTTTTCCTGCAGGATGTGTGTTCGTGTTCTAAATCTTAACTTACCAGTACAGATTGTGAGGTTTGATGAGTGTTAAACTGTAGAGCCATAATAAAAGTCAAAGTGATTTGTCAAAATTTGGAGGAAGTGTAAATGGCTACGTTTCAATTTGTGTCTGCAAAGAGTAGGTAGTAGTAATTGCTTTAGCGGGATGATCAGGATGAAAGACAGTAAAAAAAAAAAGTCTTAATTTCTTCTTTATGAGATTGTTACAGAGTCAGTGCTTTGAGTGGCACCTCCCCACACGATCGCTGGTGTATTGTGCTGAAGCTTCACTAGAGAAAGTGCATGCTTTCATCCGGCCTCTGCAGGGCACGTGCTCTGTTACGTGAAGAGCATGACAAATCTGTATAGTTTCCAATCTCTTCTTCTATTTTCATTTCTACACTCTTAGAGGAAAAAAGCTCTGATAAAAATAAATGTAGCTGTATTGTAATCTTCATGTAGTCTTTTGGTTAAAGAAAGAAAAGTAAATATTAAAAAAAACCTCTGTGTTTTAGTTGGGAACACAAATAAAATGATTTATTTGCTTCTGCGTATACCCTTTATTTTTACTTTCTGATCATTCTACTGAGACTGGATTTCACTAGAGTCCCCACGGTAATGGGGCCTGGTGACTAATCCATTGAGCCATACAAACCCCATCTGCTTACTCATTTTGACATTTCAATAATATCCCATTTGGACCTTTGTTCAATTTTGCTTTGTGTGCTACATCTTTGTTTTAACATTATATCTGAAATAATTTACTATAATGAATACTATCAAAGCTCCCTAATTAAAACACACGGAAAGTTTTTTGTTTGTTTGTTTGTTTTTTTGGTATGTCAACTATGTATACTTTCCACGGGAAATGTACCCACTAAAATTTGTCATATGGACCATCAAATTGTCCTCTTAATTATTGTTCATTGTGTATTTTACTTGGAATAAAGGAAAAATATGTCATTAAAAAAGCAACATCAGGGCTTCCCTGGTGGTGCAGTGGTTGAGAGTCCGCCTGCCGATGCAGGGGACACGGGTTCGTGCCGCGGTCCAGGAAGATCCCACATGCAGCGGAGCGGCTGGGCCCGTGAGCCATGGCCGCTGAGCCTGCGCGTCTGGAGCCTGTGCTCCGCAACGGGCGAGGCCACAACAGTGAGAGGCCCGCATACCACAAAAAAATAAAAAAGCAACATCCTATTTTATTTCCATCTTACCCAGAAATTCCTGTATGGAGTGTTTTTCTCTGTAAATACCATAATAGATTATTCTAATGGTACAGTAGAGTACAGAGTAGGATAGCTTCAGACAACATTGCTGATGACAGAAGTAATGTTAAATGCTGACTTGTTTTGTTTTATAAATATGTGATTTCTTCAAATGAAGATTGATTATGACCTAGTATTTACATACATAAATGATACATATTGTGACAGACTTGTAACATGCTGTATGTGTTGCCCTCCGGGAGCTTGATTGTATTCAGCATATGCCACAGTCGAAAGCTTATTAATTATTATTGATTAATTCATATACTCCCTTTCACTCATACCAAAATATTGAGGAATATTATAGAAGGAAGAAGGAAGACTTAAACACGCATTAGAAGATCCCCCAAATATTTACTCAAATCTTCATAGGACACTAAACACACAAAAATCCTATAATTTAACCTAGATTTTGTAGCAGGCACAGATGGTAAAGCAAGTGATAAATCATTTGCAGGATGTTAAGCTGCAAACAGAAAGTTAAGCATGATCCAGACTGTAAAGCAATGTAGGAGTCCAAGTGTGAAAAGATTTAAATAATAGAACAGTAACACGCAACACATTTTCTCTCTTTTCCAAGTAATCTCAGTAGCATTAGAATTTACCAGTGACTGCTGCTCTAATAAAATAATTATATTTATAGAGTGCTCTTCAGAAGGTAATACCATTTTACACACATTATATCTCATTTAATCTTCTTGAAAACACTGAGATCAGTATAGAAGTTCAGAGAGGTTAAGTGGGTTGTGCAATATTACACATCCAGTAAGTAGTGGAGCAGAGTCTCAATTCAAGCTTGTGACCCCAAACTTAGTGCTCTAAGTTTCATCACCATGGAAAGCTGGGAAACACCACATGCTGTGCCTTCATCCCAGGGCTGATTCATTCATTTCAGCCATCTTTTACAATGTATATTAACAGCCATGGTGTTAATGACCATCCAGTGATCTATGTCAGTCACTTAGAGAGTAAATAAATATATTTACTCTGCCAAATTCATTGGTTCTGCCACATATTAATAATCTATACAGGAAAAATGAGGTAGAGAGTTGAGATACTAATCAGACATCATAATAACTGAAGAGATGGCTCACCTGTACTATGGAGAGGTAATGCTGTAGAGAGAAAAGGACGCAGGCTTTAGAGTTGCACAAGTCCAGGTTATTACCATGAATTTTCCATATATGAGCACAATTTGAGCAAATTAATTAATTTCTATAAGTTTTAGCCACCTTAAAAACAGTTTCTTTAAAGGATTAAAAATATGTAGAGTTACTGTCACATAATCGGCACTCCATAAGAGTTATCATTACCATGAGTATAATTTAGATAGTGTATCTAAGCACCACGTTGACTTCAACTAGGAACTTCCAGGGGACATAATTTTAAGAATTAAATAAAGAATAAAACCACTGGTATCAGTTTGTTAAATATTTAAAATACTTGAAGACTGGTTATTAATCACATTGTTTTCTAGTTAATATGGGTAAACATTTATGATTCATATCTAAAATTATACTTAAAGGAGAAGGAAATTTACTAAGAATTTAAAGGTCAGGAGTAAAATATGGTCAGTGCCACAGAATTATATCATTTCATGATATCTGAGTACAAAAAGATGTGATGGCTTTTATTTCTGGAAAAGTGGGGAGATCAATTTATATTTGACATTATCAGCACATCAGTGATAAATAAAATCTAAAAAATTAAAAAACATCAGTGGGTACCCAAATATCTAAAAGGTGCCAACTCATAATACTGAAAAATCCTAACACAAGATCATAGAACAGGAGAACTCAAATAAGCAAAGAGCGGAAAAACAGCTATTAGAACCATAAGAGCTGCTTTATTTGTAGATATTTAATTTTGAAATTTAAGGATGGCCAATTGATAGCAAAACATCCTACTATGATGAAAGTTTTAGTTCCCTCAAGAGAAGACTCCAGATGGCAACTAATGATAAATCATTCATCTTTGTGACTATATTTTCACCAGATGTTTTTAATGATATAACTTCTGAATGAGTTATACTCTATCTGGGTTGAATTTTGTGCACCAAATTGTGAGTATGTAAGCCGAGAAAAATTGGGCTCCACAGTTTGAATCTAATATGTAAAGACTGACTGGGCCAGTAGGTGATATTCCCTAGCTAAATTCTTCATTAACCTTTTTCATATAATAGAGGCAACCAATTGGCAATTTAAATTAGATGAAAAAATCCAAGATATCAGGGAATATGAGATATTGTTTGCTATTAGATAAGAAAAGAAAGAGAAAGAAGTCTATGAATGAAACCCAATGGGAAAAGTTCAGAGAGACCAGATGTCTGTCTGACCTCAATAATAAGAGCAAAGACAGTATCCTCAGAGAGCACAGGAAAAGAACAAATGAAAAAGATGAAAAAGACAAAGAACTAGAAATGTAACTCTGGAATCATAACAGGAGAAATTATCCAGAGTTTCATCAGTTTATCTGTTCCAATGTAGAAAATTCATCAGGCAAATAGACTGGTAGAGATAAAAGAAATACTCCTAAATTCCAGAGATGATTTAAGTTTAACCAAATTTTGAAAAAAATTGTTGTGAGTACAGCTGAAAGCTTCAATAAAAGAACCAACAGAATGTTTCTCCTTTGCAAAGATGGTCATAAACTAAAAAGAGATTTGAAGAGTATTCAAGTCAACACAAGTCTAGGCTGTCAATAACCCCCAGATCCCAAAAGACGATTTCCAGTCTGGCATACAAGAAGCTTGGAAGTTACCATTTCATCCTAACAAGTAAAAGCTAAACATAATGAAAAATCAACTCTTCTTAGATCCATAAGAGAAGTGAAGTCGCAGGGCAAACTGCTGTCCCCCTCCAATTGAGAGACGGGAAGGCAAGCACATAGAATCAGAACTTACCAACACAGAAACTCACGAGCAGCCACCTCACGGGAACTAGTACCATCAGGGTAGGGAAACCTAAAATGTAATCAATGAATTGCTGAAGGCTCAGTGTGGACAACCTCTGAGAGTTAAAAACTCCAGGAAGATTCAGTCATAAGGGGGTCCCCGCACTTTTGTGAGTTTTACCTTTACAAGCTTGACCTTTTGTGAGTTTTACCTTTAGAAGTTCTCACAGTGAATATCGAAGAAAAATCTCCTTGTGCTTCTGGCAGGAGGAGGGGTAAAGGAACCATCTTGAGATATGTCAGAGCATTCTGTTCTTCATAACAAGATCTGTCCTTAGATGGCGGGGGGCGAGGCTGGTGTGACTCTGGGGCAGCAACATCTTTCTCGCCAAGATCTCACCACACTGGATGTTACCAGGTTGACTCCACTCTCGCATGAAGTTATCAGCAGACAAGCCACAATTAATATAGGTACACTTGGTCACATTGCCCATGGAAAATCTACCTTTGTGAAAGCTATTTCTGGAGTTCACACTGTCAGGTTCAAAAATGAGCTAGAAAGAAATATTATGATCAAGCTTGGATAGGCTAATGCCAAGATTTACAAACTTAATGAGGCAAAGTGTCTTAGCCAGAATGTTACAGATCTTGTGCAAGTAGTATACCTGATGAGTTTCCTATAGACATTCCATGGACCAAAGGGAACTTCAGACTAGTCAGACATGTTTCTTTTGTTGACTGTCCTGGCCATGATATTTTGATGGCAACTGTGCTGAATGGTGCAGCAGTGATGGATGCAGCTCTTCGGTTAATAGCTGGTAATGAATCCTGTCCTCAACCTCAGACTTCTGAACACCTGGCTGCCATAGAAATTATGAAGCTGAAACATATTTTGATTCTGCAGAATGAAATTGATTTGGTAAAAGAAAGTCAGGCTAAAGAACAGTATGAACAGATCCTTGCATTTGTACAAGGTACAGTAGCAAGAGGAGCTCCTATTATTCCAATTTCTGCTCATCTGAAATATAATACTGAAGTTGTCTGTGAGTATATCATTAAGAAAATTCCAGTACCTCTAAGAGACTTTACTTCAGAACCCCAGCTTACTGTTATTAGGTCCTTTGATGTCACCAAACCTGGCTGTGAGTTTGATGACCTTAAAGGTGGTGTGGCTAGTAGTAGTATTTTAAAAGGAGTATTAAAGGTGGGCCAGGAGATAGAAGTCAGACCTGGTATTGTTTCCAAAGATAGCAAAGGAAAACTCGTGTAAACCAATCTTTTCCAAAATTGTATTACTTTTGAGGAAAAAAATGATCTTCAGTATGCTGCTCCAGGGGGTCTTATTGGAGTTGGAAGAAAAATTCACCCCACTTTGTGCTGGGCTGACAGAATGGTGGGGCAGGTACTTGGTGTAGTTGGAGCTTTACCAGAGATCTTCACAGAATTGGAAATTTCCTATTTCCTACTTAGACGACTTCTTGGTGTACACATGGAAGGAGACAAAAAAGCAGCAAAGGGTCAAAAGCTATCTAAGAATGAAGTGCTTATGGTGAACACAGGATCCCTTTCAACAGGAGGAAGAGTTGGGGCAGTCAAGGCTGATTTGGGTAAAATTGTTCTCACCAATCCTGTGTGCACAGAAGTGGGAGAAAAAATAGCCCTTAGCCAGAGAGTTGAGAAACACTGGCGTTTAATTGGTTAGGGTCAGATAAGAAGAGGAGTAACAATCAAGCCACTAGTAGATGATGACTGAAGATTATCAGTTAAATAATACATTTGGATGAAGTCAGAATTTCTCTTAACAACCTAGGGGTAAAATTTCAAAGCAATACTGGGGATACAGCTCATTACCTTAGTAGAAGCCATAAGGTTGTTTTCATTTTCTTCTGATGAAAATTAGCCTCTACTACTAAAATAAAAAATAGGGTCTATAATAAATGTCAGAATTGGCACGTTGATGGATTTAATCCACATTTTATCAGTAATTGATCATTAAACAGTGTCACATTTGTACATCAATTCAGGTTTGAAATGAAACTGCTATTACAACCAGACTTTGCTATAGCATACATACCACTGAACCTGTTTGAAATAAAGTTTTTCTCTTATTTTTTCAAGAAAAAAAAAAAGAAAAATTATTTAACCAGAGCCTAACCTGCTAGGGTTTTATAAGTGCCTAACTGACATGGGAAAAGGAAAATACACAACTCCAGCCTTTTTTTAGCCATCTTGTCTCACTTGAGAAGTGGAAGGAGGAGAACTGAAAAATATGCAAGCAGAGAGATAGTTTAAGAAAGAAAGCCAAACATGAATGCTACAGATAAAAAATAATGTAACAGATGTGAATAATGCTTTTGATAGGTTTACTAGTAGACTGGACATGACTGAGGAAAGACTCTTTGAGCTTGAAGCTATCTCAGTAAAAACCTCCAAAACTGAAAAGCAAAGATGAAAAAAAAAGACTGAAAAAAATCAGAACAGAATATCCAAGAACTCTGGGACAACTACAAAAGATGTAACATAGGCATAATGGGAATTCCAAAAGGAGAAGAAAAAAATACCAGAAGAAACATTTGAAACAATAATAGCTGAGAAGTACACTAGATTAATGTCAGACAACAAACCATAGATCCAGGAAGCTCAGAGAACACCAAGCAGAAAAATTACCAGAAATACTACACCTGGGCAAAACATTTTCCAATGACAGGAAAATCAAAGGTAAAGAAAAAGTCCTTAAAGAAGACAGATGGTGGACAAAAACCTTACCTGTAGAGGAGAAAAGATAAGAATTACATCTAACTTATCCTCAGAAACCACACAAGCAAAGAGTGTGGAGTGAAATATTTAAAGTGTGGAGAAAAGACACCACCAACCTAAGATTCTGTACCCTGCAAAATTACCCTACAAAAGTGAAGGAGCAATAAAGCCTTTCTCAGACAAACAATCCTCAGATGCCTAGGTTAATTTGTCACATAGCAAGGTCAAATAATTGAAACATGAGTAGGGAAGTAATGTCCTAAAAGAGTCTAAGAAGATGAAAGATGGATAATCTTAGCCCAGTTTCTCAAAATGTTAGCTGCATTGGCAATATTTCAAAGTATAGTAAAATCTTAATTGAGCAATAGGTTCAGTTAACAAAAGTCACCTATCAACTTTTATAAGAAGAAAGTAACTTTCAAGCAAATAAGCTCCTATAGGAATATATACATACTTATATATAGAATCTGATTTCAGTATGCATTTGGACCAATCAGCTTGTTCTACTTTATCTTGGGGTAGGCAGCCCCAGAGTGTCAAGTTCCAATGCTTATCTCTTAGTTGATTGTTTGAAAGTCAGAATATATTTTGCAATAGCATCAGTATGATAAATGATAGCTTGTATATCAAGCCCACAAAAGACCAGGACAGATTTGATATGCTATACATTTATAGGAAAAAGAAAATTATAGAGTTGCAATACCAATAGTTAAAATATAAATTAAGTAAAGGCAATATTCATTATCTATGACTTGCCATGTTAACACACTTGTCCCCCTTAGGAGCTTCCACCAATGTCTCAAGTCCTTCGAATATCCTAGAAGTCAACAGCACTTTGAAAGTTTAGTCGTATTTATTATGGCAGAATACTAGTTTCAGATCAAATTTATGAGACAGCAGGATTGCATATTTCATGAGATGTGAATTCTCTTTATAGTACAATGGTGTCTATTCAATAATCAAATATGCAGTCTATTTGTACCATTTTAGTATTTTAAAATTCTATGAAATCTTATTTTGGTACTTTTGCTTTATAGGAAGATTATTGTTCATATTTATAATTTATTTGACTGTAAGTCCTTCATTAAGAATACGGCATCCAAATCACAACATTATTCCAAAGCTTCTTTATAACTCAGTTTCCAGAAATGCATTGTGGCAAATAAAATAAAATAAAATAAAAAGGATGTTCCATGTAGTTAATTTGGAGTTTAAAGAGATAGTTGACCAGGAAGCAGTTGATATACTTAAAGAGGTTTTTTTTTTTTTTGAAGTACTCTTTAGAGTTCTTGATATGTTAGTGTACCTATGGATCTATAAAAAGGAGGCTACAATAGTCATCATTTCCAAGAATAAATTGACTCCAGAACATCCCCTCACTTTATTTTTCATGAAAACACTTCGGAAAATTATCATTTTGAAACAGAAGGAAGAAAGATAGATATTATAAAAGACTATGGAGGGGGCTTCCCTGGTGGCGCCGTGGTTGGGAGTCCACCTGCCGATGCAGGGGACGTGGGTTCGTGCCCCGGTCCGGGAAGATCCCACATGCCGCGGAGCGGCTGGGCCCGTGAGCCATGGCCGCTTGGCCTGCGCGTCCGGAGCCTGTGCTCCGCAACGGGAGAGGCCACAGCAGTGAGAGGCCCAAGCAGGGAGAGGCCCGCGTATCCAAAAAAAAAAAAAAAAAAGACTATGGAGGAAGAAAAGATTACTTAGGGAGGAAGGGATGAATTGTGAAAGACTAGTTGGTTTTAGGGAACAGAAAAGACAGAGTCAGTTGAGGCAGGATGGCTTTAGAGTTAGGCCTGAGTTTGAAACTCACTTCTAGCCCTTTCTAGGTGTGTAAACTTTATCAGGTTACATAATCTTTCCAGGCCTCAGTTTCCTCATCTACAAAACAGAGAAATAACAATAATAACAACCTTACAGGATATTTTTGAAGACTAAAGTTTAAATAATTGGAAACCAAAAAAGGAGAGTCTTGATCTGGAGTTGAATTATTTGGAATGTTTATTAATGAGGAGCTAGGAGAAGCAAAAGAAGCCCAGCATATATCTTGGGTATACACAGTGGGTCTCCCGTGAAAGCGAGGTCTGCAGTAGTGGGGAGGAGAGAGCAATGACAGTTCCATTTGTTAGATAGACAGATCCTCCTGAAAAACACAAGAAAAACGTTGGACTGTATATGTATATTGCTATGGGCTGTTTAATATTTAACAGCTGGCTTTCTAGAAAAAAAGCACCCTAATTTATTGTATTTGTCAAATTTCATGGTGTGAACAGTCCCATCATAGCCGCATTCAAAGTACCAACGTGATGTCACTGAATGCATACCTGGGAAGAGATGTTAAGAGATGTTAAGAATTCAATCTTGAGAGCAGAAGTCAGCTCCGGCATACCACTCTGTGTGTGTGTGTGTGTGTGTGTGTGTGTGTGTGTGTATCATACATATGTGACCTTAAATACATGGAAGTACTGATAAAATAGTATAAATTATCAGACTAAAATATAAATAAAATTAAGCACTGTTGCTGCTTTGAGGTCATTTGCTGAAAGTGGTGACTTTGAGCTTTGAACTATGTGGGCGCCTGAGCTTGGGCAATAGCAGAATAAGCCTTAGGCTCATACAAGGTGGGAAGTCTAATTAAAGAGCACATCTACATAAAGGGACTCTAAGAGATAGATCTTCACTGTAATCAGAAGTAATTCCACCTTCCTCCAGCCTCTGGGGACTGAATGGAAATATGTCATCCAACTAATCAGATCAGGAGAAAAAAAAAATTGCTTCTGAGAAGTTTTAACCACTAGCTAGCTCTCAAATGTATTGGTAGCCCACACAAGTGGTTCTGTAGATCTAAACACTCTGTAAGTCTAACGTACCCTTACAAATGTCACACCAAAAATGCCAATTATCTCTGGGGGAGTACACCTTCATCCCAGAAACAATTTTGAAAGAAAAATGAGCATTTTACAAAAAAACATTAAGTTCAGGAGGAAATATGGCACTGTGCATGAAACCCATGGAAAAAGCATAATGCAGAAACAGGTCCTCAGAATAGAAAACTAATATGGTTATTATGTTTAAGGAAGTAAAAGACAGGGACTTCTCTGGTGGTGCAGTGGTCAAGGGCCAATGCAGGGGACAGAGGTTCGAGCCCTGGTCCGGGAATATCACACATGCCACGGAGCAACTAAGCCTGTGCACCACAACTGCTGTGCCCACGTGGTGCACCACAATGAAGAGTAGCCCCCACTCGTCACAACTAGAGAAAGCCTGCACGCAGCAATGAAGACCCAATGCAGCCAAAAATAAATAAATAAAAATAAATTTATTAAAACAATAAAAAGAAATAAAAGACAAATTTAAAGAAATGTTCCAGGAAACAGAAAACAAGGAATTACCAGCCACATTTTAAAATCAATCAAATAGAATTTATAAAATTAAAAAAATATTATAAATGGCTGCATATTATAGTTTAACATGTATAAAAATTCACTGGGTTACACGTCAAAACAGTTTCCTGGACCCTACTCTCATAGATTCTGACTTAGTTGGTTTGAAGTCTGGCCCAAGAACTGTCATATCTAACAAGCTCCCAGATGATACCAGTGCTGCTTCTCTGAAAATTACACTTTGAGTAACACTGCAGTGAATACAAACACCCAGTGGATACATTTGATAGCAGCTTGTATTAGCTAAAGAGAGAATTAATAAGTTGGAATGTAGATCAGAAGAAATATCCAGACTGCATCCAGGAAATATAAACAGATGGAAAACATAAAAGAAAGATAAAGAATCATGGAGAATAGAATGTGAGAAAAATAAAATGTAACAGAGGCCATATCTGAAGAGAATAATGATAGATTTTTCAGAAGTGTTGAAAGATACAATTCACAAATTCAAGGAGTCAAATAAATCTCAAGTAAGATAAATTTTAAAATAAATAAATAAATAAGGAAAGGGAACAAGGTTTGTCCTTCAACCAGCAAAGTGATTGGTTGGCTCCCTTGCTTGTGAGGGCTGTAAATGAAAAGAGACAAAGTGCAGCACCATGGGGACACTTCTCAGGAGCTGGTCCAGGATTCCTCCAGTTGCAGCTTTGCATCATGAGACAGTTCAAGAATCTCAGAGAACTGGGGTATTGCTTTTCCTCTGATCTTAGCTAGAAACAGGGGAAGGAACTGTGTGTTCCTTCAATTTGTTCTACAAAATCTGGGGTTGGAGACTGTATCTTGTTTATAAAAGATGTTGTGAGAGGATATTCATTTGTCTCTGGAATCACACTTGAACCTGGTAGGAGAGTGTTATTCATTTTCCAAAAGGGCCTATGTTGTGTATGATCAGAATTTGGTGAAGTCATAATTTAGGGGAGCTGCCTAGATATTTTCTTCCTTCTGTGAACTTGTTCCAGGTCTAGACTGGACAGCATGGATTGACATTCAAAGGCACTGAAGGAAGAGCTGTCTCAAATTTGCTGTATGTTAAAAGGCTACATCGTCTAAAGGAAAGTGAATTGCTTTATTTCATAGACATTTTCAATAATAAGTAACAAAACAGAAGGATTTTCTGTTAACCCTCACAAGGTGGGAAAATTACATTAATAGAAAATTCCATTCTCTGAGGCACTCCTGTTAACCTAGATTTTCACTATAATTTGCCTGAGTATTTATCTATTTATCATCAAAGGACTAGAAAGTTGTGTTAGTTATAAATAAATGGAAGCAACTGAAAACTCCCAGAGAAAATTCTCTCCTCATCCCCTATTAATTTTAGTAAATTAATTTTATATCAGAATAAAATCTATTTTGGAGATCTCATAGGATAATAAAAATATTACTTAACTGGATTAGTATAACTCATTGAAAAGTATCAGTCTGTCAATCTTTTGTTAAATAAAGATTTATTGGTGTTAGAGACTATTTGCTGGATAGAGTTGTCCCTTGAACAACAGGGGTTTGAACAGTGTAGGCCCACTTATATGTGGATTTTTTTCAATATATGTAATATAGTACTATACAATCCACAGTTGGTTGTATCCTGGAGGTGGAACCACAGATAACAGAAGGAAAACCATAAAGTTATATGAAGATTTTCAAATATGAGGAGGGTGGACACCACTAACCTCCACATGTTTCAAGGGTCAACTGTGGGAAGTGCTGGGGATATAAAGAAGAGAGTAGATTTCTGCCTCTACTGTGCGCAGTTATAACTGTGCTGTTATAACAGATCCCAGACTACTTCTTCTGCCATCATCAACTATAAAACTGAAAGAACATATGAGACAACTCTTTCCAGGCATTGGATAACAGCAGGCACAACACTGTAATCCTGGAGGACAAAGGAAATAAGAGATGAAACTCACCATTGTCCAGACAATTTTCTGATAATGGTGCAGAGAGCTGGTATCTGAGAAAATTGTGGTGGCAAGTCACTGAGCTAAAGAGTTTGAGATCAAAGTTTGAGTCAACTTAAGTGTCTGGATTATGCAGAATGAGGCATCAAAGTTAGGGAACTATGCAGAATGGAGGCTCCAGAATTCTCTGTGTGGTGTCCCCTATGAATTTGTGGCTGAGGATTGGGCTATAGATGTGTAGGGTGAAACTACTTAACAACTTAAGATTCCTTTAGAGAGTAGAGCTAGATGACGGGCATCTGTGGGAAGAACAGTGCCAGGGAACATTGCAATTCTGGCCCACCAGGGTGGAAAAATCATCTTAACACCTTGATAACACTTTCACATGATGTTGAGACACAGGAAAGGCCAGACCTTAGGGCTAAGGGCCACAACCTAAAGTAAGGCCCACCCTAAACCCTCCCTAACAAAGCCTAAAGATTAAATGTAACAGATCTGCATAGAAGACAGAGTTTGGATATTGATACATTTGGGAAACACATTAAACTTTGCATAGATCTCGATAACAAAACATAAAACCCAATCACTCCAGTACACAGGGACCAGCCAGCAACTGAACTGTCTGGTGACACAAGAATTTATACTCATCCTAAGAAGATGACAGAAGAGAGTCTCTGCAATGTATTAGCAACAATGTCCAGTATTCAATAAAGAAATGACTAGACATACAAAGAAATAGGAAATTATGATTCATATTCGAGAAGCAATGCAGTGGATAGAAAGTAACCCTGAGATATGCCAGTTATTGGGCATATAAGACAAGAATTTAAAGGTAAACAATCCAAGTTCCTGCTCTCAAAGTCATTATCATTTGGCAAGGGAAGCAGATATGTAAAGAAAACAGTGAAGTGTGAAATGAGCAATACTAAAATTTTGTGGTTGGTAGTATAGTTCCAGCACAAAAAAAGTAATGATCGAATATTTGCGGTGGATTCAAAGAGTTCACAAAGCATCTGAAATGGGTCTTAAAGGTTAAGTAGAAGCTTGCAAGTCTGTGGAGGAGGAATAAGTGCAGTACCGACTGAAGAACAGAAGAAAAGTATGTGAAGGCATGCTGGCTTGAGACAGCGGCCCTGCAAGCACAGCAGTGGTTAAGAACATGGTATAAGAAGAAGAAGAATACCTACTTCTTGGGATTGTTATGAAGATGAAATGACAAGAACTTAATAACGTTAGTTATTATCTTGGGAAATTGCTTAGTGAGTTTTGGAAGAAGCTATGTACATCAGTATGGCTGTAGTACACATATAGGAAGAAAAGACTTAAAGCCTACTATGGGGCCAAAGCTAAATGAAATAGAAGATGTGAAGGTTCCAGCAGTGTTAGTGCTCAATTAGCTCAGGGCAAATCAGCTTTTATGGGTTCACTCTAGAGAGGCAAAGCCAGAACAAAAAATGAATCAAGTGCATTGTATGAGGCCCACAGGAATGACTATGGGCAGAGGGCAGTTATACTTTTCCCAATGCAGTAATGTCGATTCTTCTCTACGTGAAAGGCTAATAGACAAAATCGGGGTCACTATCCAAAGAGCTTAGCGTTCAAAGAGATAGTTGCAAATAGCAGTTGCAGATGAGAAATAAGGTCAACACGAGTAAAATTGCCAATTAGCTCAATATAAACCAGATTAAATGCACCCTTGAGGATATAAACTGGATGCTACATTAAGAAATATAAGTATGATCAAGAAAATAATGACTGATAAAAATTGAAGTGCAAGTGTTACCAAATTCCCCTGGTGGGTGAAATAGCAATGTATCCTCCTTTCTCCTAGAAAAAGTTTTTAGATAATTTCCTAAAGTGACACTTTGGTATTAAGATTTTTATTTAGTTGCTTTAATGCTTAAGCCACAGAACTTGACTAACAGCAACATAACATTCAATTACAAGTGTTCCTATTCCAAACATATATTCACCTCTCCCCATCCATCAAACCTTGACTGAATGCCAGGGCACGTCATCATGTCCTGAGACATTTGATATTTGTCAAACAGGAGAGAAAACGAATCCCTGAGATATGGGCTTCCCTTAAAAAATGACTTGTTCAAATTTAGAGACCATCTGGAGAAGGACTAGCCTTTTTATTTACACCCGCACTTGCTCATTCATCAACTCCCCTCCCTGTGCTGTGAGGGATTAAAATAAGTGAAAGGAGTTCTAGCCTCTGTCCTTAAAGGAACGCCTGGTCTTTAGTTAAGCTCCTGCCAGTACAAGGTAGAAATGAACAGTTTGTTTGATGGTTAATAGTTAGTGTACTCCAAAATATACCAACATCTCAATTAAAAACAGCTGACTCTATTATATTAGTCATGAAATAATAACCTCAAAACCAAAACTATTTATTCATGGCCAGCTCATTACTGATAACAACAGATATATGTATATCTATCTATACATATATATGCAAATAGGAGAGGAATGGTAAGGTTACAGATTTAACAGCTTAATCCATGTATGCTAGAAATAGTTAAATAGCAAAACCTTAGTCTCCATAAGGCAAGGAGTTCTTTGATATGGTTACACAGGAAGTATCACAGAATCAATGACTTTTGCACAACGAGAAAACAATTTCAGAAAGTTTTCTCTATCCATCCAAAAACCAGGACTGGTTATAAAGCCCTTTCTGTTGCCACAATACTCTGAGAGAGACAGTAAGAAGTGCAACACAGAAAGAAAGAGATGTTGCTCTAAAGTGCTAGGGTAGAATTCAAAATCATGTCAGATTCACTCCAAGCTCATACTCTTCCTCTGTACTTTCCTTTGGGGAAAAGACCATGGGCTCAGAAAGGCTTGAGGCTGAATCCTGGGCTTTGAGCAAATTCCCTAAACTTTCGGCCTTTCATTTCCTTCATCTTTAAAATTTTACTCTTTAGCAAAGTACTAAGTATGTGGATGCACTTAATAAATATTTGTTGAATGAATGAGTAAAACAAATAACAGCTAATTGTGAAGTTGTGACAATTAAAAGAAATACTATTTCTTTTTTATTTACATAATGCTTTGCACATAGCAGGTGCCAAATAATTGCTCCTTTCTCTTATTCCATAGGGGAGGAAGCCACATCTTATATTTCTTTTGATTAATCATAGTAGCTAGCATAGTAGTAGAACAATAAAATATACCTTTATGGGTTATTTAATAGTACTCATTTTCTGTAACAGTAATTAGAACCTGAGGATTTATGTCAGGCTAATGTATGTCAAGAATATTATAGTAATCTAGGCAAGCAGTCAGCAAACTGCAGACCTGCAGGCAATATCTGCAGATGTGTTTGATTTGGTCACACACAGAAAAATCGTACATATTTAAATATCTTTAGAAGGAATATGTATTCCAGTTCTGCTGTAGCCCGTATAATTTCCTACTATCTTATAGACTAAGTTCATGAGCAGTTCATTTGTCTCACCTTTCTGGCTGTCTTAGGCATTTATGTATCTCGGTTTAAGCCTAAAGTAAAAGTATTAAAAATTGCACTAGAGAAATGGAGATATCTCCTTTAAATAAAGCACAGATAGAGAAAAGCTTTATTTTTTAACTTAATTTTATTTATTTTTTTATACAGCAGGTTCTTATTAATCATCCATTTTATACACATGAATGTATACATGTCAATCTCAATCGCCCAATTCATCACACTCCCCCCAGCCCCCGCCACTTTCCCCCCTTGGTGTCCATACTTTTGTTCTCTACATCTGTGTCTCTATTTCTGCCCTGCAAACCGGTTCATCGGTACCATTTTCTAGGTTCCAAATATATGCGTTAATATATGATATTTGTTTTTCTCTTTCTGACTTACTTCACTCTGTATGACCGTCTCTAGATGCATCCACATCTCTACAAATGACCCAATTTCACTCCTTTTTATGGCTGAGTAATATTCCACTGTATATATGTACCACATCTTCTTTATTCATTCGTCTGTCAATGGGCATTTAGGTTGCTTCTATGACCTGGCTATTGTAAATAGTGCTGCAATGAACATTGGGGTGCATGTGTCTTTTGAGTTATGGTTTCCTTTGGGTATATGCCCAGTAGTGGGATTGCTGGGTCATATGGTAGTTCTATTTTTAGTTTTTTAAGGAACCTTCATACTATTCTCCATAGTGGCTGTATTAATTTACATTCCCACCAACAGTGAAAGAGGGTTCCCTTTTCTCCACACCTTCACCAGCATTTGTTGTTTGTGGATTTTCTGATGATGCCCATTCTAACCGGTGTGAGGTAATACCTCATGATAGTTTTGATTTGCCTTTCTCTAACAATTAGTGATGTTGAGTAGCTTTTCATGTGCCTCTTGGCCATTTGTATATCTTCTTTGGAGAAATGTCTGTTTAGGTCTTCTACCCATTTTTGGATTGGGTTGTTTCTTTTTTTAATATTGAGCTGCACTAGCTGTTTATGTATTTTGGAGATTAATCCTTTGTCCATTGATTCATTTGCAAATATTTTCTCCCATTCTGAGGGTTGTCTTTTTGTCTTGTTTATGGATTCCTTTGCTGTGCAAAAGCTTTTAAGTTTCATTAGGTCTCATTTGTTTATGTTTGTTTTTATTTCCATTACTCTAGGAGATGGATCAAAAAATATCTTGCTGTGATTTATGTCAAACAGTGTTCTTCCTGTATTTTCCTCTAAGAGTTTTTATAGTGCCCAGTCTTACATTTAGGTCTCTAATCCATTTTGAGTTTATTTTTGTGTATGGTGTTAGGGAGTGTTCTAATTTCTTTCTTTTACATGTAGCTTTCCAGTTTTCCCAGCACCACTTACTGAAGAGACTGTCTTTTCTCCATTGTATATCCTCGCCTCCTTCATCATAGATTAGTTGACCATAGGTGTGTGGGTTTATCTCTGGGTTTTGTATCCTGTTGCATTGATCTATATTTCTGTTTTTGTGCCCATACCATATTGTCTTGATTACTGTAACTTTGTAGTGGAGTCTGAAGTCAGGGAGTCTGATTCCTCCAGCTCTGTTTTTTTCCCTCAAGACTGTTTTGGCTATTCGGGGTCTTTTGTGTCCTCATACAAATTTTAAGATATTTTGTTCTAGTTCTGTAAAAAATGCCATTGGTAATTTGATAGGGATTGCATTGAATCTGTAGATTGCTTTGGGTAGTATAGTCATTTTCACAATATGATTCTTCCAATCCAAGAATATGGTATATCTCTCCATCTGTTGGTATCATCTTTAATTTCTTTATCAGTGTCTTATAGTTTTCTGCATACAGGTCTTTTGTCTCCCTAGGTAAGTTTATTTCTAGGTATTTTATTCTTTTTGTTGCAGTGGTAAATGAGTGTTTTCTTAATTTCTCTTTCAGATTTTTCATCATTAGTGTAAAGGAATGCAAGAGATATCTGTTCATTAATTTTGTATCCTGCAACTTTATCAGATTCATTGCTTAGCTCTAGTACTTTTCTGGTGGCATCTTTAGGATTCTCTATGTATAGTATCATGTCATCTGCAAACAGTGACAGTTTTACATCTTCTTTTCCAATTGGTATTCCTTTTATTTCTTTTTCTTCTCTGATTGCCATGGCTAGGACTTCCAAAACTATGTTGAACAATAGTGCCAAGAGTGGACATCCTTGTCTTGTTCCTGATCTTAGAGGAAATGCTTTCAGTTTTTCACCATTGAGAATGATGTTTGCTGTGGGTTTGCCATATATGGCCTTCATTATGTTGAGGTAGGTTCCCTCTATGCCCACTTTCTGAAGAGTTTTTGTGTTGAATTTTGTCAAAAGTTTTTTCTGCATCTATTGAGATGATCATATGGGTTTTATTCTTCAGTTTGTTAATATGGTTTATCACATGGATTGATTTGCATATATTGAAGGATCCTTGCATCCCTAGGATAAATCCCACTTGATCATGCTGCATGATCCTTTTAATGTGTTGTTGGATTCTGTTTGCTAGTATTTTGTTGAGGATTTTTGCATTTATATTCATGAGGGATATTGGTCTGGAATTTTCTTATTTTGTAATATCTTTGTCTGGTTTTGGTTTCAGGGTGATGGCAGCCTCATATAATGAGTTTGGGAGTGTTCCTTCCTCTGCAATTTTTTGGAAGAGTTTGAGAAGGATGGGTGTTAGCTCTTCTGTAAATGTTTGAAAGAATTCGCCTGTGAAGTCACCTGGTCCTGGACTTTTGTTTGTTGGAAGATTTTTAATCAATCACAGTTTCAATTTCATTACTTGTGATTTGCCTGTTCATATTTTCTATTTCTTCCTGGTTCAGTTTTGGAAGGTGATACCTTTCTAAGAATTTGTCCATTTCTTCCAGATTGTCCATTTTATTGGCATAGAAGTTGCTTGTAGTAGTCTCTTAAGATGCTATGTATTTCTGCAGTGTCTGTTGTAACTTCTCCTTTTTCATTCCTAATTTTATTGATTTGAGTCCTCTCCCTCTTTTTCTTGATCAGTCTGGCTAATGGCTTATCCATTTTGTTTATCTTCTCAAAGAACCAACTTTTAGTTTTATTGATCTTTGCTATTGTTTTCTTTATTTCTATCTCATTTATTTCTCCTTTGGTTTTTATGATTTCTTTCCTTCTGCTAACTTTGGGTTTGGTTTGTTCTTTCTCTAGTTCCTTTAGGTGTAATGTTAGATTGTTTATTTGAGATTTTTCTTGTTTCTTGAGGTAGGCTTGTGTAGCTATAAACTTCCCTCTTAGAACTGCTTCTGCTGCATCCCATAGGTCTTGGATCATCGTGTTTTCTTTGTCATTTGTCTCTGGGTATTTTTTGATTTCTTCAGTGATCTCTTGGTTATTTAGTAACATATTGTCTAACCTCCATGTGTTTGTGCTTTTTATGTTTTTTTTCCCCTGTAATTGATTTCTAATCTCATAGCGTTGTGGTCAGAAAAGATGACTGATATGATTTCAATTTTCTTAAATTTACTGAGGCTTGATTTGTGACCCAAGATATGATCTATCCTTGAGAATGTTCCATGCGTACTTGAGAAGAAAGTATAATCTTCTGTTTTTGGATGTAATGTCCTACAAATATCAATTAAATCTATCTGGTCTTTTGTGTCATTTAAAGCTTGTATTTCTTTATTAACTTTCTGTTTGGATGATCTGTCCTCACTGGTGTAAGTGAGGTGTTAAAGTCCCTCACTATTATTGTGTTACTGTTGATTTCCTCTTTTAGAGCTGTTAGCCTTATGTATTGAGGTGCTTCTATGTTGGGTGCATATATATTTATAATTGTTATATCTTCTTCTTGGATTGATTCCTTGATCATTATGTAGTGTCTGTCCTTGTCTCTTATAACATTCTTTATTTTAAAGACTATTTTATCTGATATGAGTATTGCTATTCCAGCTTTTTTTTTTTTTTTTTTTTTTTGTGGTACGCGGGCCTCTCACTGTTGTGGCCTCTCCCATTGCAGGGCACAGACTGTGGATGCGCAGGCTCAGTGACCATGGCTCATGGGCCCAGCCACTTCACCCCATGTGGGATCTTCCCGGCCCGGGGCATGAACCTGTGTCTCCTGCATCGGCAGGCGGACTCTCAGCCACTGCACCACCAGGGAAGCCCTCCAGCTTTCTTTTGATTTCCATTTGCATGGAATATCTTTTTCCATCCCCTTACTTTCAGTCTGTATGTGTCCCTAGGTCTGAAGTGGGTCTCTTGTAGGCAGCATATATATGGGTCTTGTTTTTGTATCCATTCAGCAAGTCTGTGCCTTTTGGTTGGAGCATTTAATCCTTTCACATTTAAGGTAATTATCAATATGTATGTTCCTATGACCATTTTTTAATTGTTTTGGATTTGTTTTTGTAGGTCCTTTTCTTCTATTGTGTTTCCCACTTAGAGAAGTTCACTTAGCCATTGTAGAGCTGGTTTGGTGGTGCTGAATTCTCTTAGCTTTTGCTTGTCTGTAAAGCTTTTGATTTCTCCATTGAATCTGAATGAGATCATTGCCAGGTAGAATAATCTTGGTTGTAGGTTCTTCCCTTTCATCACTTTAAGTATGTCATGGCACTCCCTTCTGGCCTGTAGAGTTTCTGCTGAGAAATCAGCTGTTAACCTTATGGGAGTTCCCTTGTATGTTATTTGTTGCTTTTTCCTTGCTGTTTTCAGCAATTTTTCTTTGCCTTTAATTTTTGCCAATTTGATTACTATGTGTCTCAGTGTGGTTCTCCTTGGGTTTATACTGTATGGGCCTCTCTGTGCTTCCTGGACTTGGGTGGCTATTTCCTTTCCCATGTTAGGGAAATTTTCAGGTATAATCTCTTCAAATATTTTCTTGGGTCCTTTCTCTCTCTCTTCTCCTTCTGGGACCCCTATAATGCGAATGTTGGTGCATTTAATGTTGTCCCAGAGGTCTCTTAGGCTGTGTTAATTTCTTTTCATTCTTTTTTCTTTATTCTGTTCCATGGCAGTGAATTTCACCATTCTGTCTTTCAGGTCACTTATCCATTCTTCTGCCTCAGTTATTCTGCTATTGATTCCTTCTAGTGTATTTGTCATTTCAGTTATTGTATTGTTCATCTCTGTTTGTTTGTTCTTTAATTCTTGTAGATCTTTGTTAAACATTTCTTGCATCTTCTCAATCTTTGCCTCTATTGTTCTTCTGAGGACCTGAATCATCTTCACTATCATTATTCTGAATTCTCTTTCTGGAAGATTGCCTATCTCCATTTCATTTAGTTGTTTTTCTGGGGTTTTATCTTGTTCCTTCATCTGGTACATAGCCCTCTGCCTTTTCATCTTGTCTACCTTTCTGTGAATGTGGTTTTCGTTCCACAGGCAGCAGGATTGTAGTTCTTCTTGCTTCTGCTGTCTGCCGTCTCTGAAAAGCTTTCTTGATGACAATTGTAAGGTGAGAACTCAAAGGTTGCTAAACATCTAGATGTATTCTTAACTCATACCACACAATAGTTAATGGAAAATACATAAATTTTAGGGAAACTAAGGAAATTCTGATAGATGTATTTTAACAGTTTGTAAGTCTGATCCAATTATTTTTAGACAAGGTATAAGTTGACTCAAGATTACTTGTAAAACTGAAATCTATATGAAAATAATCAGATAATATTAACCTAGAAAACTGACATGACTAAAAAAATGTTTCCAAGTTGACCAAAGGATGAAGTAATAGTAATAATTATGAAAAAATATATTTTGATAGACCATCAGAAAGTGACCTATCCCAGGTTCAATAGAAATACTAATAACAATTGAGTCATTAAAACTGCTCAGCCAGAAATATGCATGTTAACGATAAAAGGACATGGAAACAATCAAGATTTTAATCATAAAAATAAACTTCAGTTTTTATGTTCAATCAATTGAATGTTGTTTGCTGTCTTCAGCTTTAAATTTACTATTTAAGTTGGAATAATTCATTTTCCTTTTAAGTAGACCCTTTGTGTTTTACAAATATGGAGCAGGTTTGTCTCATTTGAGGTCTGTATTTATTTTTAGTAGAAAATGTTGTGGTTCAATGTGAAAAGAAAATTTTGATTTCAGGCTAAATTAATTATCATGAACTTTATGTTTCATAATATAGAATGAGGGTAATAACCTTTATTTTGTTCACAGATGTACTCCAAATGCCTAAAGTAGTTCCTGAAACATGATAGGCATATTTATTGTATAAGTGAAACTTCATCATTCCCATGACAACATAGTAGGCTTTCCCAAAATGAGAAAACAATTCATCCATTGAAAGGATTGTTTTTAATTTTATAATTGCCATTGCCTGAATGTTTGCATCCCCCCCAAATTCATATGTTGAAATCTTAATCCCAAAGGTCATGTTTTGGTAGGTGGGGTCTTTGGGAGGCAGTTAGGTTATGAGGGTGGAGCCCTCATGATTGGGATTAGTGCCTTTATAAAAGATCCCCCACAAAACACCCTAGTCTCCTTCCACCAAGTGAGGATGCAAAGAGAAGTCTGTAGCCTGGAATAGGATCCTCATCTGACCATGTTGGCATGCTGATCTCAGACTTCCAGCCTCCAGAGCTTTGAGAAATAAAGTTCTGTTGTTTCTAGCAACCCAGTCTGTGGTATTTTGTTACAGCAGTCCAAATGGCCTAAGACATAAATTATGTACTTCTTCTAATTAAATTTGGTAATAGACTATGGTAGGATTTAGTTGTCAGTTTAATGATTTTATTTGGAAAGTAAAAATTGGCCATCATGTAAAATTTGGGAGGGGAATTCCATTGGTTTATTAAATCACAAAGTCTGACCATGTCAAAGAATGCAGTATGAGGTACTATGTTATCAGACAACATTGTTCTTGACATGTTTTGTTCTTTGCACAACACTTACTATTAGCTGTAAAATTTTTTGCTCACCTATAACTTCATGTGGTTTTAGGGTCTACTTTGTTGTTTGAAATGTCCTCTTGAATGAAACACCTTTCATTTCTACTGAAGGATTTATGTTTTTTCCCTTAGCTTATATACTGTGTGAAAAAGAATGACTTGGCATGTTTGAGAGTTCCTGAGTTCTTAACAGTTTTCTTCACATTGTAGGTGCTTTATTGAATGAATGAATGACTGAATCAATGGGATGGACTGAACAAAGTCAGGAAATAATGAGAAGATGGAGATTGGCTTGTTTGGTGCTTTTACAACAAATTTCCTTTTTTAAATAGTTTTAATGCCCCAGCAACCCTGTTAGAAATGGCATCATTTCCATATTATGCTTGTCAAAACTGAGGCACCTAAACATAACCTAAGAATATGAATAACTAAGTAAATAATCCACAAAGTGGTAAACTCTAAGGCTGGAATCCAAGTTTTCTTACTGGTCATCTAGTCAAACCTTGAGCCTTGGTATCCACCCAATACTGATGGACTTGAAGTAATGCAGGAAGCTGTGATAGGGATGTAAAGAAAATATAATCACTGTTGGTTCAGTAAAAAAACAATGAATTTAGAGGCAGAAATTTGCAACAACTAAAACAAACACAAAAAGAGGTCCTTGGTTCTGGAGGGAAGAGAGCTCTGAAGAGGAGAAAATTACTGCTGTTCAGCTATGAGAAGGAAAGAAATGGCCTTATCTGTCTGGACCTATGGCTTGATTTGCAAAATTCCCAAAGAAAGTATTATTTTCTGTATTTACCGCTATTTGCTAAAATTTGCCTTGGCAATTCAAAATAGACAAGCACATGAATGCTGAGGAAAAATTTTATACCTTAAAAATTATTTGGAAAATAAAATAAAAATAAAATGTTTTAAATATTAGAAAGATATGGAGAATATTTGAATAATCACGTGTACCCACTACCCAGACTCAGCATATGTTAACATTTTACCACATTTGCTTCAATTCTCTTTTTAAAATTAAAAAAAATCCCTATTTTAGTTGAAGACCCTTTAAGCCCTAACCTAATTTCATTTTTCCCTTCTTTCCCCAGTAAATTAAATGTTTATTATTTCCCTACTTGTAATGCATACAATGCATAGAGTTGTGTGTGTTAAAAAAAATATATATATATATATATATATATATTCTATATATATATATTCTATATATATATATTCTATATATATATATATATTCTGCAAGTACCTTTTAAATTTAACACAATATTTCTGAGGTTAAAGTGTATTGATACGGGGATCTAGTCCATTTAATGAGTTGTGTAGTATCCCACTGCATGGAAATATCACAATTTATTCTCCTATTCCAAGGAATATTTTGGCTACTACAAAATATAGTGTTGCTAGAAATATTTTAACATGTCTCTTTGTGCATATGTGTGAGAGTATTTTAGAGGTAGAATTGTTTGGTCAGAAGACAAGTGTAGCTTCAATCTTGGTCAATATAGTTAAATTGTTCCCTAATGTGGTTTTACTCTAAACAGGGTTTCCTGCTATTCTATATTCTTTCCAACATTCAATGCTATGAGAATTTAAAAATTCTGACAGTATTTCCAATGTGAAATGATTACTCATTTTGGTTTTAATTTGAATTTCCCTGAACACTGATCAATTGTCTCATGGTAAGTTTATTAGCCATTTTATGTAAAGTTGCCTTCTTTATATCTTAACATTTTCTTCCAGTTGGGTTTTCTTTGTCTTATTGATTTGGAGGAGTCCTTTATATGATCTGGATCCTATCCTAAAAAATATTTTTATATGTTAATACTTGAAAGAAAAAACTTTACAAAAAAGTCAATATGCCAAAAAATTGACATCCATACTGTTTGGAGTTTTTTTTTTTTTTTTTTAAATCCACATTTGACAATAAGACCACATGAGACCACCACTTTGATGATGGGATTTTTAAAATGACATTTACTAAAGGATGTCTTTGGATACAGAGAATAGCCTGTAAAATTTCAGGTAATATTGATGTTACATTTGTAAGTTTAAATTTTGTGCACTCTTTGGTATGGATCTCCCTCACCTAACAGAAAGAAAACTTTGGTAAATAAAAAATGCCAGAGGGGAGGACATATCACCAAATCACCTACTGTGGCTGTGCAGGTGCTTTACTACTGAGTGATTTCAGATTTTGCAGATTATAAATTAGAAATAAGCATAAGTGGCTGTGATGGTTAATTTTATGTATCAAATTGACTGGGCCATGGTTCCCAGATATTTGGTCAGATATTCTAGATGTGTCCTGTGAAGGTGGTTTTTGACAAGATTAACATTTAAATCAGTGGACTTTGAGTAAAGCAGATTCCCCTCCATAATGTGGGTGGTGCTCATCTAACAGTTAAAAACCTTAATAGAACAATGACTGACTTCCCTTGAGCGAGAAGGAATTCTGCCAGCAGGTGACCTTAGGACTTGAACTACAGCACTGACTTTTCCCTGGGTCTGCAGACTGCCAGTCCACCCTGCAGTTATTGGACTTGCTGGCCTCCAAAATCACAGGCGTCAACTTCGTAAAATAAATCTCTCTCTCTCGCTCTATATGCATCCTATTTTTTTCCTTTTCTCTAGAGAACCCTAATACAGTGCCCTTTAATACATCATTACTTGAGTAAACAGCTTTCCCATCATCAGAGTACATCATGTATTTCTTGTCTCAGCTGGCACATTGGACTGAGACTATACTCATGTCTTCCACTTCTATTTGGAAATGAAGATCTTCCATAATTAAGTGTCTGTAATTATTACTGATTTGAGCTCGTTAGAGTCATAAAGATGGAAGGCATCCTAAGAATTTATTAGGACATGATGGAGGCTTTACCCTGTATCCAGGCTGTGATATGAGTTAACACATGCTGGGACCTGAGGTAAGGCTGACAAACCGGTATCAGTTTTCAGTGCTAATTTCTGATTGGTGGTGATGGCCACTAGGAGGACTGAACTGAGAAAAATTCACTGAGAAAAAGGCTGTGATCTAGTATTTATTTTAGGAGGCAGAGGAATACACATGCTCAGTATTTGTCATCTCTGGCTTGGGCCTTAGGCTAACGATGTAAAAGAAATTCTTCTGGCTCACATGTGAGATAGCCTTAACTCTCCAGGGCTAGGCATGCAAAAGTTCTAGTTAATATTAAGCAGTCTTTCTTTGTCTGAATGTCCCTTCAGAATGTGTAATAATGATAAAATCCTGGTCAAATATTTCACCACTGTACCCCAACTATTAGAAGAGATAATCACCTAATTTATTTTATTATATCCCATTTATTGAATAATTATACATTATCATTCCTATAACCTAGCAATATATTTGCTTTAAAATAATAGTACTGAGATTTTTTTGAATTTCTATATTTGTAATCTAATCTGTGATGATTAGCAATATATTGCATTGTTTATTATATAAGGTATTCATCAATTTATGTCTTCAGGAAGATTGTAGCTACTTGAGGATAAAACTGAGCCTTTCCTTCTTTTGTGTCCTCTCTAAGAGTTCAATAAATAGTGGCTGGATTGAATTGCTTCTAAGGGACCATGGAGTCTCAGGTCTTGAAGACTCTGTATGTAGCTGCAGAAAAAAAGGCCAGAGTGTTCTTGGCATCACCAAGAAGTGTATTAGAATGAAAATAGAAAGTATAATGTTACCCTTGAGGAAAAACATGTTCTGGTCACTACACTTCCAAAGCTATAACTGACCGGGAAAAGGGCCAGAGAGGGGCAGTTTATGGTTGATAAATGTGCTGGAATAGCTTCAATGAAAACAAACAAAAATGATCAGTATCATGGCTCCTTAGAAGCCTTTGCTACCAAAGAAATATCTATAGCAGGGTATAAAGAAAGAAGATTCTGTTAAATAGAATATGAGGACTCCAAGGGGGTGGCCTCTATTTAACTGGATTCCTGAAATATCCTTGGGTCTGGCTGGCAAAGGATCCCTGGGTCTAATTGGCTCATGTAGCTTTATCCACAGATATCGTCATCAGTGATCCTGAATGAATGAGGAGATCACTTCTGCCTTTAAAGACTCAGGCTTACAGTAACAGACTCTGGTTTCATAAGATGGAAAAGACTTAGATTGTCTCCGAATAATCAAGTCTAGTTTGCTTTCCATCTTTGTTAGAGAAACCAGATGACTTTAAAGTTTTCAGTCCAGATTCTTTTAATCTACCCAGCTAAACCAGGCTGAATTCTGAATGTACTTGCGTCTAGACTCAATGTCTCCTCGTCTGTTATTCCTACTGTAAGCATTTCCTGGGTCGTCACACCCATGTCAATGTTGATGTCATTTTTGATCCCAGGAAGTCATCCATGTCTTTCCTACGACATTGCTTTGCTTTGATCTGCTTTGTTTCATCGGTGTCTTTGGTCACTCAATGTTGTCTTTACATTCAAGATAGAGAAATTAGCACTCTTTTCCTTGCAATGAGAAAGGGAGAGTACGTTATGGATAAGTCTATAAAATTGGGATTCATTCAGCAAGTTTCTAAAGTTTGAGAACTAGGGTAGTAAAAATTATGCCCCTTTCATAGCAGGTGGCAGGCCCAAGGAATATTATTATCCCAGAGTTTATAGAGCAGAAATATGGAGAGCCCCCCAAAGAGTTAAGAAAGGATTAAGTTAAGAAAGTTAAGAAAGGATTGCTCCATTAATTCACTGAAAGAAATTTATCAATACGTAGTGTTTATAACATTAGAAAATGATACTGAGGGACAACCATGCTTGTTCACTAAATGCAACTGTTAACGTTAGGCTGAATAAACAATTGCTTTAAATGAGACATTTTTGTTGTTGTTTTTATGTTCATTACGTTGTTGAAGCAGTGTGTTTTTTAGGTCCTTTTAATGTTTTCATCAGCCCATTCCAAAAGAAAAGTTATTAGCTCTGCATCTTCATAGCTTCACCATAATAATAATGATTCATATTTATTGCATATGTATTGTGAGCTGAGTGCTTGATGGAGATTTTTCTCATTTAATCCTAATAATCCTATGTGGTTGATAATATTGTTATATGCATTGTGCAGCCTCTGGAAACAGGCTTGCAGAGGCTAAGGAACCTGCAAAAAGTTCCCAGGGCAGAAAATGGCACTCCAGGATGTGAACTCTGCCCATCTGATTGCCTGTACATTTAGCCACTTAGTGATACTATCTCTATGGCCTGCAGGTCCCCCTTCCTGACATGTGCCTGTTGTGGATGCTGGCATCCATCTACTCTCCAGGCCTTACTTCAGGTCTAGTGTTGTCAATATCTAAACCCATCTCCTGATGGGATTATTCCTACTGGAACCAGAAGCCCAGAAATTAAAGTTAATAAATCTCCTCCTCATGCCCAGGAACTTAGTAGATGGAATGTGAAAGAGGCCGAAGCAGATTTAAAGTGATTGAAATGACAAAAGGTGAAATGTGAATGAAGTGAATGAATTACAAAAGCGTGTATGAATAGTATAACACAAGTGAAGCAAATTCAACATCAATTCAATTTCTGACCACGTGCAGAGGGAAAACAAGGGCAAGGGAGCAGAAGAGTCAAGGGTAATGAACAGCTTTATTACTTTTTTTCATTGTGCGACTACATATGGGTTTCTGCTGCTATTTATTCACATGCAGAGGTTAAAGTTTGTCTAAAGTGCCAATCATAATGTCATGGAAGGCTAAGTGCCACCCTGCAGTGGAGAATGCAGTTTGATGTCAGATTATTAAAAAAAATCCCAGCTTCTTTCCAGTATTGTCACATGCTGAGTTTATTTTAGAAATTAAGAATAAAGCCTTTTTAACAACCAGGCTGGGTCCTGGTGGGTGAGTCAATTGCTCCTGTCTATAGGGGAGTCTCTTCTGGGTTATGTAAGGGGAAATGGTACTCAGATTCATACTAAGCTATCTGTTCTGTACAAGGTGTAAAATATTCATCTTTGAGCAACGTAGAGAGACTTAGCAATCTAAGCAAATAGTACACCATTCTCCTGAAAGATAATGACATTTAAACTTACACCGGCCTGGGTTTGAGCTTTGGTACACCATTTTCAAGGTGGGTCTATAGGCCACTTGTGTTGCTTCCTGAACTATAAGCTTCCTGATTCTAAGATGGAGATAATCACTGCCTTGGAGGATTAAAAATAATACAATATCTGGAAATGGATTGGTGCTGTACACAGTAGGCCCTCTGTGAGTGATAGTAAATATAATTACGTAAAGTGCATAGTTCTGTGTCCAGCACATAGAGTAGCTTAGTAAATGTTCGTTGAATAAGTTCAAACATGCTAATAGTGGCCATTGCACCTGTGTCATTGGTGCTGAGGAAGTGAGGGTAAGTCATGACCCAGCTGTTCAGGAGATTCTTGCTGAATAAGGCCAACTTTCATCAGTTCTTAAGTCATAATGTATAGTAGCTATTTATTTGAAGTATTTCTAGAGCCAGACTTGTTGGCAAGTGCCCCATCAATCTTTCAGGTGAGGGGCTGAATCAAAAACACTGTAAATGGGTAACATGGACAGTGTATTAGAAATATCGCCAATTATACAGTTTACTTATTCAACATGTAAGACTATTCTTCCCTTACACATGTACCTATATACACACATAGCCACAGTAGTCTGTCTTGTATATTTCTTCAACTATATGAACTTCTCTATCTTTTCTTCATTTTCTTACTTTCGATAGTGACAGGGACATGGAGAAATTGTTCTCTACTACTAGAAAATCATCAGTGCCAGGGTAATATTAAATCATCTTTGTGTCACCGGGAACACTGAATACTGTCATGTACTGGGGGATGCGTGTCCTTGGGGCAGCCACTGCACAGCCCCTATTGATTGTCACCATGAGGAAATTTGAGCCAATACTGTGAGAGCTTCTCATTTCTCAGAAAAACTGGAAATTGGGGTTTTGTGTGAGACTTACAAAATTTCAAGATTGACACAAATATTATTAAGATGGATGGAAAAGTATCTGTTTGCCACGTGAGTGTGACCCAGTGGTTTGTGTGATCTCTCCTCTAGGTCTGGCTTCTCTGAGATACCCCAGGACTTCGTCAGCTGAGATTGATTTCCAGCCCCCAGGTTGGAATCTGAGGGACTCTGTTGGAATCTGTATTCTGAGCTCAGTGGGCAGAGGACAGACTAGATATTGGGGCTGAGAACTAGAAACTAGGCACCGTCCCGAGGGGGTGGCAATGGGTCTGTGCAAACTGAGCAGCAGGGGGAGCAAAAGTTCCAGAGGGAGTCATTCAGGGCCTGTCAGGAGTTTCTAGCATATGGGAGAGGAGGCGTGTGGGAGCAGACAGTGCGCAGAGAGCCTTGCAGTGGGAGAAGGGAGTAGATGTCAGTCTCTAAGACCGGTTCACACTTGCTAGTTCACTTGTGGACCAGAACGGCAAGGTGGGGACTTGTTTCACATGTGGAATACATGTGGTTATAGGATGGATATGGCATGATGTAGAGCCTCTTGGGTACCTGAATGAAGGCTCTCTCCTCACTCAACAATAAGAGCAGGCTGAGCCCTAAAGCCTAAAACAGGGATGAACCTGCAAGTTTGGGAAGGCCCTAGAACTAACTCTGCCTAAACTTCAGCTGTGAACAAGGGATCAGGAAGGCCAATATGTCAAGCATTCAGGATGACTCAGGAGGCCACTGGTCCATCTTTTCAGAGAGAAATGAATATATTCACGTTGAGAAGATCCAGATCTGTGTCCACAATCCACCTTAGTGATGGGGAGAGCCCGGGGGAAGGGCCTGAAGGAACCATCCCAGGGCTGCTCCTGAGGAAGAGTCCTCTCTGAAAATGACTCAAAAGTCCTTGGGCCTTTGACAAGCAATAGATGTTCCAACCACTTTGTAGTCGACCCCTACCTAACATCATACCAGCATGTAGTGTGTCTGGTGAACTGGTAGCATGGACCTGCCAGATACCTCTTTGTAAGAGGGACCAATGAGCTTTTTGAGAAAGAACTCATTCCAAATGGAGAGGTGCTGGACAAACCTAGGTTGTCTCAGTAAAAAAATCTGAATGTCAGCAGGGACAGGAGGATACAATATAGCTAACGCCACTGGGAAGTTATCACATCGATTAGTACTGGCCCAGGTCTCACTGGAATCATGTAGGAGTCCCATGGAAAGCCAAGGTATTAAAAAAAATAAAACAACCCTTAACAATGGTTTCACCAAATATTCTGGCCACAAATAACACTGTTGAGAATGTCCCAGAGGAGGAAAATGCTAGCAAGGAGACTAGCTCCCATCTTGTGATGGACACTGGCAAAGCTTTTCCACATTGAAGCCCTAACCCGTTGGCAGCAGTGCCTGGTGGCAGACCCAGTGTCTTGGGGTGAAGGCGGGCAGAGCACCAAAAGACACCATTGGCAGTATAGCTGAGTGGAGTTTTCCTGAGCACATGGATGAGGCATACTCTGCAGACACCCAGAAATATTCAGGAGGCAAGAAGGACTTGGAGGAAAATCTGAGGTCTTGCTTGAGTAAGGAACATAAACTATGTCTATGAACACGACCCCCTCCCTGTGTGCTTACAATTTGCTCAGGCTTAGTACAAACGTGTGTTCCATTTTTAAGTCAGAACGTGAATCGCCTGTGCTTTTCCTCTATTAGTTAAGCATAGTCAGTAGATCCTGTTACCTGTGAAAAGACCTCAGCGGTTCTGACAGCGTTAGGCATCATCTCAAAATGTAGTGTCCTGAGGTCCTTTGACCATAGAATACTATTTCCAAGAAGCCACTCTGGATTCTGACAGTCTTTATTACCTGAGAAATAATCGATTTTATTTAAAGACATGGATAGATAGATACATGTGAGTGCATGCACACAAGGGCACACACATACAAACAGATACAGTAAAACAGAGAAGTATGTAGAAAGAGAGGTAAGTATATAGAACTGCTTGTCATGAAATTCATTGTTTGAAACACCAGTTCACATTTATCTCCCTAATGGTCTTTATCTGAAAAGGGACTTGGCAGGACCAGAGATGGAAAGGAAAAGGTGTAGAAAGTGAAACAATTGTTCTGGTTCCACTTTTAAGACTATGCCTGAAATTAAGTGGCTTGTTAAAAGGTTCAGGTCAGGAAAATGTGCTAGCTTTATAAGAAAACACGAAAACACTGCATACGAAGTATATTATTTTTTTTTCTGCAAATCTTTTCTGGAATATAATTTAGATCAAGAAAACAGCCAAAGAAGGGATGGTAAGCATTGTTAGGTAATTATATTGTAAATCATTATGCCATATATAGGGTCTCTTTGGCAGACACTTGCCATCCCATGGTTTTCATTGCAAGTGGCTTACATCGGTACTGACATCTTCCAGATGTTAGTAGCTTTGATTTTTTCCCCCGTGTTGCAAACGAGTTGGCATGGAAACGACTCTTTGCTGGCAACGTGACATATGATTCAAAGCAAAATGCATTTTAACACAGATGAATAGTTCAGGAATCTGCCTTTAACAAAAGTAATTTTGAGAGCTGTTTTGAATTTGTTGGTGTTTTGTGACAACTTTTTCAACGAAGATGGGAGAAATCAAAGCTTTCTGTGTTATGCAACGTAGCCATTGCTAAAATGTTATTTGGCTCTCTCATTGAATAAAATCTTCAAGTTTAGAAATGGACTTTACGTGTAAGGAACCTAAACAAAAAACCTTGCTGACTGGAAATTACCCACTCATTTTAAAGAACGAACCCTCTAAAACAAACCAAATATGGGGCTCGTAGTCTGCTCATCTGGACCAAGAACTAGTGCTGTGATTTTTTCAGATGGTCTGGATTTTTTCCCTTAAGTAGATGTGGCAAGATGGAGAAGAAAAACAGATTCTCCTCACTTTGCCTTGCTAGCTAGCACTGTTCACCCACTCTGCAATCTCTCCATCAGAAAGGCCAGGGGTACAGAATGTTCTTCCAGATACCCCGATGGAGCTTCTTCTGCTTTCCCCAGATATTGGAGACTGTAAGTGCTTGTTCTTTTCTCCTTCAGGCACAGGGAAACACTGCACCTTTCCACCGCTTGCAGGAAAGTGGGCTGTGTGACTGATTAGGGGCAGGGGCTGAGAGAGGAAATGATGGATGCCACTTCTAAGCCAGGTGATTAATTGTCTGTGCAAAGCCCTTCTGTGTCCTCTTGCTCTGTTTTGGTGATGGAAGGCCACATGTTCCAGACGGTACAGCTACAAACCACGGAGCCTCTGTTAGCCTGAGTTCCAGAGACTACGTTGAGTAGAATCTTCAAAGACTACCCATGAGGGACATGTAGCTGAGTATGAGAAAGAAACTTTTTTGTGTGTTTGTTAAGGCACTAAGATTTTGAAATTGCTCATTGCCGTAGCGTAAGTTGGAGGCTATTCAAGTTATGATATATTTTAGAGATACTAGATTGTAACTTCCAGGGTCAGGAGCCATGCCAAATGCATCTTTGTAGCCCCAGGGTCTTGGTCAGGGCTCAGTGTATAGCTGAAGAAAGGAATGACTAAAATACAAACACAATGGTTATGTTTATTTATTTTTCCTATTGCAATACAATTTGAGTCACTTTGTTGAGCCTTTTCTAAATGCCAAGTACTACTTTCTAGGCTAAGGAGATGCCTCAGACACTGCCTCTTCTCCCTCAAACTTATCATTTTATCTCATTTACATATTTTAAATAAAGACTTCTTCTAGGGAACTTGTTTCTTAATAACACAGCAAATTTCTATTGAATATACCTGGCCTCATTTACAAAGTCAGTTGGCCCTAAACAATTATAATAAGGTAGTCACTATTTATGTGTGATATATTAACATTTAATACTCTTTAAAATAGTCTCAATAAGCCATATTACATATGACGATGTAGTTCATATACTGTATATAATCTCTGATCCTTAAAAGAGCCATGGGAGGAAAGGATTTAGTTGTAATTTAGTTGTAACCCCAAGATCTGGAGTCAGAATATATGAGTTAGAACATCCGTCGTGGCATTTCTTAGCCATATCACCCCAGACAAATCATTTCAGCTTTCTGAAACTCAGGTTTATCATTTGGAGTTATTAATACAATTGTTCTGAGGATTAAATGAATTTATATATTAAAAGGGATTTAGAAAACTATTTCATTCATAGTAAGTGCTCAATGAATTTTGGCTATTACTATTACTTCAAAAATGAAGAGATGATGATCAGAAAAGTTAACTACCTTCCCAAAGATCACACAGCCAGAGACAACCTCAGTTCAGAATGACACCAAAGTCCTTGTCACTACAATGCCTCTCTCTCTCTCTCCCTCTCTCTCTCTCTCTCTCTCTCTCTCTCTCTTTCTCTCTCTCTCTCTCTCTCTCGCTCTCTCTCTCTCTCTCTCTCTCTCTCTCTCTCGGCAGACTGGCTCCAAACAGGTGGTGTATTCAGACTGGGGCCTGATTAGACACAAACAAATGATGTGCACTTTTCTCTTCTGCTTCCTCTATTTTCTCATAAGCAGAAATAAAATGACCCAAATGTTTATTAGACTATTATCAGCATTTAAACATTTTCTGTAGGCAGGGATCAGTAAGCACAGAAGCAGTATATGTACTAGAAAGACTTTGGTATCTGATGCTGAATCTCAGTTTCCCCATCTGTAAGATGGTAACAATACCCCAGGCAGGATTGTTGTAAGGATTAGGACTAAGGCTGGCATACAGCAGGTGCTGTATAAGCGACAGCCAGCACCATCATTACTGTCATCAGCGCCAGTTAGTCTAGAACTGTTCTCAGTTCACTCATAGGGAAAAGTGGGGCTTTCCATGTGCCTGAGGCCACAGCTCAGTGAGCTACTGCTTAGCTTGTTTATTTATGAAAGTTCTTTATCCCACTTAGTGGCTGAATCGTGGCCTTAGGGCAACTACAGTGCTGCTTCTCAGAGTTAATTTCAGAGCGATGCAGCAAACTGATGGAGCAGACGGCTCAGGCCACCAGCTGTACAGAGTGATTCCTTCTGCCGTTTGACTGTGATCTCAGCACCCAGAATCCACATAAGGAGAGAGAGTGTGAGGGCGCTGGTCTTCTGCTCTGTGCTTGAGAGATGTGTTTTCTGCCACAGAAGGGGAAATTGTCATGCGCGATTGGAGTCCACATAGCTAAGGCAAAACAGAAAATGATTTCTTATTAGTAGTAGTTGTTCCATTAATAATAATAATAGCCACAAAGTAACAAAACAGTCTTTGTCTCTGAAATATAGGAGGGAAATAATTGGCCTAGAAAGACATTATCAGTTGGAATGTTCCATATTTGCTTGATTTACCATCTTCAAGCAGTTCAGACAGCTTTGCCCAATAAACTTAAATGCCTAAAATGTCCTGCTTGTGCACTGAAGCATTTTTATGTACTTGTTTCCATAACTTGGAACACTCTTGCTATAGAAATAAGGAATCAGAATAGACCCAATTTATTTTACTGATATTTGAAAGTAATTTTTCCCTTAATGAATGCGTCTGTTTGGATGATAAATTATCCATTAGACAATGCTCAAGTGTTTTTATGCTCTCTGTTTTGATTACGGAGCTTTTAACGTAGTGTTGCATCCACTCTTTGAATTTTCTCTGCAATTCAGTCATCCGCCAAAGAGAATAGACTGGAGAAAATGCCAGACTGACTTTTCTTCCTTAAGTATTTTAATCTATTAAATAAATGACCTAATAGATGGCATCAAGATGTATTTCTCTGCTTTGTGCTGACCTTAATGACGGTTAATCAGTTTTGCAATGCTAGTTAGGTGTCAGCATTAGTGTCCTGTGCAGAAATGGAGATAATGGCTCCAGCGTACAGCACACTCCACGTCCAAGACTGGACTCTGTTTCTTGTGCCCAAAACGATCACAGGAATTTCTGAATTCGTTCCACTTTTCAAAGGGGTGGTGTGTTGTATACTTCCTTTTAGAATCATGAGGGAGTATGTTCAATGTAATGTGAGCAGGGGACACACACGATGTGGGGAATTAGTTACACAGTTGCTGTTTCTGTCATACTGTTAATGGGAATTATGCATCTAAATTTCTCTGTAGCAGTAGTTAACAGTGGGCTACACTAGGAGCATACACTAGGAGGATGTAAAAATGCATGAGAGAATTTAAATAATGAATAATTTGGTATTTTAGTTCGGTCGAATTTTAAGCTACCTTTGGAAATGAACACATCTTTATCTTACATAAACACCCTATATATTTAGGCTCCCTGTCAAAATTGGTATATATATCTTATTTCAATGTGGACTTGGGTTTCGGTGCTAGGAAACAGTATTTGACAGTGATATCCAGTTTCGTTGGATCTTCTTGGAGAAAACTACTTAACGCTATTAAGTTGTTTTGACAAGTAGCTTTGCATTTCCAGAATGTTTATTCCATGCTATCACTTAGCACTCTGACCTACTAGAGGATTAATCTTCATGACACTAACTTGCATAAAGGCCCCCCAAAAAAACCCCACAAAGAACTCTCCCTTGCATCCTGTACTGTACCTTACTGAAATTCAACATGCTTCTTGAACAGAAATAAATACAAATCATGTGTGTATATTGCAGCTTTTTCTTTTTTGCAGTACGCGGGCCTCTCACTATTGTGGCCTCTCCCGTTGCGGAGCACAGGCTCCGGACGCGCAGGCTCAGCGGCCATGGCTCACGGGCCCAGCCGCTCCGTGGCATGTGGGATCTTCCCGGACTGGGGCACGAACCCGTGTCCCCTGCATCGGCAGGCGGACTCTCAACCACTGCACCACCAGGGAAGCCCCAGCTTTTTCATTTTTAAGTCATTGATTTATATACTGTATAAAGCTACAGGATCCTCTGTCCCTCTTCCCTTCGATAAATCACATCCTGGTGAACTTTAAAATTAAAAAAAAAGAAAAGAAATAAAACATGAAATGGAGCTTCTCAAGTAGAAGTGGGAATGAAGAAACAGGAGAATCCCTCAGATATTTCCTTAAGGCCACCAGCTACCATACAGGGTCCCTGGGGGCAGATTCACGTAATCTTAGGGCTTCCAGGAGGAGAGTTCAAATATTACAATTTAAAACAATCATATGTTGGAATAACATTTTAACAATTTCCCCATAATAAAAGAGAGAACAACCAGTAAAACTGACATGTTGGATATACTAATGTTAACAATAAATAATTAATTCAATCCTTCCCTTACAGCCAAGAACACTCATTTCCCAATCACGTTATTGGTGGGAATATACTCTACAATGTGATGGACAGTAAAATCACTCTTTCCTCAATAGGTTGGCCAAGAAGAGTCTTGAGCGTTTAGGGTCAAGGGCACTTGTTCTGTTCCACTGCTGCCATTGCCCATGTGCACCAATTAGAGTAGCATAGCCCTAAGAGCAACTCACTAAACTTAGTCCTAAAAAGGCAGAGATCTCGTCTTGATCTTCCTTGCAGCCTGGTACCAAGCAGCACCTTGTTGAACAAAAACATGAATTTTCTGAGGTCTAATCTCTGGCTTATAACTTTCCTTTATCATGTTTCTATAGTTTTTCCATTGGACTATGAATATTGCTCATTTTCTATTTTCTTTTAGGTGATCTTCATTGGTACTGTGACATGTATAGCTTTTTTGTTTCCATTTAATCTTGAAATGTGTTGAAAGTCCAGGAGTGGGATTTAATAGGATGAAGTGGAAATAAGTTTCCTCCATTTTTATTTTTATGGTTCTTAAAAAATAATCCATTCAGTCAGTGGGAACTCCTGCTGACGTACTACAGCTGGAGCAGGTGTCTTCAGAGTCGTTCTTGAACAGAAGTCCAGAATAAAAAATCTGCAAGATAAGTAGCATTTTCCTCATGTGCAAGGCACGCTGCCTCTGTGATACAATGAGGTCTTACTCAAGGTGCCTGTCCTCCAGGTGTTTATAATCTCTTTAGGCAGACAAAACAGGTGTATAAATTACAACTAACACTCCAGGTAACACGTAAGATATTCCAAATTAATGATACAGAAAGTAAGTTAGAGGAATTTAAGCATGATGATGCCATCTCACTTGGTACCCGAAGCCTCATGTTCACTGAGGAACTTAGGCAACTGTGCCTGCCAAAGATTCTAAGCAAAGAGAAACTGAATTCTACTTTGGAGTAGAGCCCTCAGGAAGAAAATATACTTTTTTTTTTTGCCCACTGCTAAATCTCTGGCACTTAGTACGTTGCCTGTTACACAGTAGATGCTCCTTAAATATTTGTTCAGTGAAAGAATAAATGAATAAAATGCTATGGTACTGAAATCTGTTATCTGTTCTTGCCACCCCTAGGTGGGAATTAGTAAATTTCAAACAATACCTGCTTTGACAGACAGCTAGGAAGTGTTAGGTCGTATTCAATAATGATCGACTAGCAACGATAATCCAATGATAGAGAATGAAGTGTCTTAATGTCAAATGGTGGCAAGAGTTTATTCAGGAATGTAAGTTATTACAAAAATTATAAACTACATTCAGTATCTGTGCTTTTGGACTGTAGATTCTGATGCAATCTGGTTTTGAAGCAGAGGAAAGGTTACGGCAGTTCATAAAAGCCTCCTCCAATCTTAATTCAGTCTTTGCAAAACTCTCTGGACTTGCAGAAACATAGTGAGGAAAATTATTCTCATGTGTGCACCGTGTGGCTTGTGGGATTTTAGTTCCCCACCCAGGGATCGAACACGGGCCCTCCGCGGTGAGAATGCGGAGTCCTAACCACTGGACTGCCAAGGAATTCCCTCTCACGTGTGTTTTAACTTAAGAGTAAATATATTTCATTTGGGAGGTGGCCTTAATGAGAAATAAAGAATCAGGAAGACAAGAAGAATGAAGGATGAGTGTTTGTGTGGGAGCCTGAGACGAGTACCCGGCTGTTTTCTGATCCGCTATTACGTGTGGCAAATCCACAAATGCGTGCATTGTGTTAAGAATTACTGTTTTCGGGCTTACAGTTTATCAACTGCCATTATGGGGAGCTCTTACGATTCCAAAAGTATATTCAAACCACAGTAGTTAGCCTTAGAGGCAAATGAGTAAACTGATGAATTAGTGTACATGAACACCTATAATTAGTAAACAGCACATCATATATGTATTTAAGCACATTTTCTGTTTCCATAACTAGATCATTTGTGCCTTGAAGTCAGTAAATTTTGCATTTATTTATTCAACAAATATTTACTGAGTGTCTACCATGGGACAAGTAAGCACTGGGGCTAAATGCTGCGTAAGTCAGATGTGAACCCCAGCCTCATGGCGCATTCAGCCTAGAGTGAAGCTTAGCAAAGGAGCTCTTGCATAAAGTGGCTCACCATGTTAAGCGGTGTACTATGGGGAGCACGGGTTACTTTAGCAACACGCTGAAGGAGCATCTAATCTGTACTTAGAGTTGGGGAACCTACCAAGAAAAAGGTAGTGTATGTAAACGGAGGCTGGAAAGATGAGAAGGAGTTGGCCAGGCTGATACGTCTTTAACGAATCCTTATAGCACCCAGCATGGCATTATACATAGACTAGAGGCCAAGTGATTTTATTTTCTTTAAGTTTTTTTTTACTTTTGAGAGCTTGCCATAGATCCAGCTTTGCACTAGGCATTGGAAGAGATTCAAGGGAGTGTAAGACTTCATCTCTATAATCAAGGATTCTACAAGTTAGTTGAGGAGAAAAAAGTACATACATTGTTCTCTAATTGTTTTATACACAAGAGAATATAATCAATAGCTGCTTGTATAGTAGGAATAGTGAGTACTGTACCACATCAGGAAAATGAGAGATTGAAATACGGGTGAAGTGAAAAAGTGGATATGGGAGAAAACATAGGGGAAAAGAGACTTGAGCTGAACTACGGGAGAGGTAGAATTGGTGGTGTAGGATTTGGTGTTGGCAGTGAATCTGGCCATGGAGGGAAATGGTCAGGGAGTAGACTGAAGGTTCAGTTTAGCAGAAGGTATATATTGAGCTGGTTTGGACTGAATTTTATAGACCATGGAGCCTGGTTATAGGTTCCTGAGTTGGAGAATGGCAAAGATGTCTTAATAAGTTGCCAACAAGGCAAATCATCTTTTCTCCTCAACCTACAGCCTTATCTCAATACCTTCTTCCTCTTGATGGGCATTTATTGGTTGACATTTTACACAACAGTGGACTTTCAGGGGGCCTCTGATACAAAAGTAAGCTGTTAATTCCCCTCTAATAGCAAAAAGAGAGAGAGACCTTAAAATATGAAGGCTGGCTGTCCTTCCCATGAAGGGGAGAGAGGGAGCTAGAAGCTCTGCCTTGTTAAAGTTGCTCTGACGTTCTCTCCAAGTCCCCACGTGCCCTGCCTCTACCACCTTTCTAGTCCTTCTAGTCTTCTTTAGCAGTGAGTCCAAGTCACGTATTCATACCCCAACAGATTGTCCCGTCTCATTATCACTGTTACTAAAAATGATATATACATTTTTGAAGGAATGAGGATGAGGCCAGAGGAAGGAGCCCAAAGATTCTGGTTAATAAGTACTGAGAAGCCAAAGTAAGTGAGAGGGGCAAGATTTATAATAAATCCCTATTTATAATAAATTAGATGCTTTAGATTTTAAAATACAGATGGTCTTCATTGAATTTGAATGACCGCAGTTGTCTAAGGAAACAGGTCACATCAACGTGCTATTCCCTTTAATCTGCCACAGGGTCTTACCATATGCAGCGTCCTCTGCCTAGAATGTTTTCGGAACACTCAGCCAGCCCTGCCTTTTGCCTGGCCTTCTCCTATTCAAGCTTCACATTTCAGCTTAAATACAGCTTCCCTAGAGAGACCTTCCATGACGCCTTTAGATTCCTTTCATTATTCTCTTCTGTGCAATGGATCTTTCAGATCAAAATGTGTATTTTACATTCAATGTCTCTGACTTCTGCTGGACTGTTAACTCCAGGCAGACAGAGAACATTTCTGTTTTGTCCACCGCTGTATCTTTGGAGCCAATACCATGGCTGGCACAGCAGATGCCCCAACCAAGTGTTATTGAATGTGTACATCCATGCAGCTGCTGCCCATAAGGGTGGTGAATTTGGGGAGAGAAATAATTGTGCATTGCCATAGCTTGTGAGCCAGCCAGTCAATGGGCAATGATTAAAAGAATTTTCTGCAGTCATCAGACAGCATGGGTTTGTATTGAATCAGCATTTTGAATCCTGAGAGCAGGGCTCAAGAAAGCTGGCTGGACCATATTTCAGGGTTGTTTTCTTCCCAGCATGAATCCCAAGATAGGATCCTCATTTCCTAGATTCTAACCATTTTAATGTTTCTACAAGTTCTTGTCTTTTTCTCTACTAATACCGTTAACATACGACAAGTTGGAAAATACTCTGACTTAAGCATTTCAAATTTGGAAAATTCCCAAATTACCAACCAATCAGTAAATCAAGGAGGATTTTATTACCAATTAATGTGTCTTTGCTTTTATAGAATGGGAAAAGTGATCCTGACAGGGGTTTCTGCCATAGATCAAGTCAAGAT
Source organism: Neophocaena asiaeorientalis asiaeorientalis (assembly GCF_003031525.2). Classification (NCBI taxonomy): domain Eukaryota; kingdom Metazoa; phylum Chordata; class Mammalia; order Artiodactyla; family Phocoenidae; genus Neophocaena; species Neophocaena asiaeorientalis. The sequence goes on along the minus strand of NW_020173758.1, from coordinate 2,683,514 downwards.
ATCAGAGCTATTAACTTGCTTGTGTGGAGCCCTAGGATTTGTGTTTAGAGGATTCCTCCTCACACCGTTGTCATGGCTTCTCGTTTTCAGCAGACATTACACACCACTCATCACTCACTCTCCGTGTCAGAACCTTATCAGCATCCTGAGCTGTGGCTGCCTCTAGTGGATGGAGAGTTTCCCAGCTTACCTCAAAGAACATCAATCATTCTTCATTCTTAGTGTTCAAACTTGCTCATCAGTTAGTAACAACACTTCCTGCAGCCTCGAAAATTATTTCTGAATAAACACAGGGCTGAGAACAGCTGAAATGATTGACAGCTCATAACTCCTCCAGTGCTTTATGTTTCAAAACCACGGTGTATGCAGATGTCTCCTCATTACCAGCGTTTGGATGTCACTTAGTGTAGCTGCTACTGAGAGAGAAACTGCATGGGTTAGATTGTCAAGCATCTTAATGGGACTTTTGTGCCTGTAGCAGACATTTTAGAGAGCTCTGAACCAGTGTTGAGATTTGAGTAGGAGAAGAGCTATCACTTGCCGATCAGGAAGCTCATACAATTGTGATGTGGGGAAAATTTGTTTTCAGCAATTCTTTCCCTTTCTTTGCATTTTCTTTACAGATACCCATAACCAAAGCAAGAGACCCACTGAGACATGTATAAGCACTCTTAAATAAACAGATGTCCTTCTCCCACCAAGGATTAATCATGGCCACCAGACTCCAATCCCCAGTTTTGGACTTAGAGCTACTTGAGCAGATATGGAAGTGGGAATGGGTGGGGATGAGGGTAGGAAGTTAGGAAGAGAGAGGGTAATGGATTAATTAAGTAAGCTAATTCCTGATAATGGGTTTTCTTTCCAGGCATCTGATGACTTAATAAAGTGAAACTGCCTTTCCTAGAGGGGCCTTAAGAATTTTGTGGCTGGCAAGGGGGAGAATGGGTGGGAGAGGGATGGATTGGGAGTTTCAGATTAGTAGATGCAGGCTATTATATATAGAATGGATAAACAACAAGGTCCTACTGTATAGCACAAGAAGATATATTCAATATCCTGTGATAAACCATAATGGAAAAGAATATGAAAAGGAATGCATATATATGTATAACTGAATCACTTTGCTGTACAGCAGGAATTATACAACATTGTAAATCAATTATACTTGAAAAATAATTTAAAAAAGAATTTTGTGGCTGGTTTGAAGGGGATATGTATTTTTAATTTTTTAAATTGATGTATAGTTGCTGTACAGTATTATATAAGTTACAGGTGTACAATAGAGCGATTCATAACTTATAAAGCTTATACTCCATTTATAGTTCTTATAAAATATTGGCAATATACTTCATGTTTTACAATATAGCCTTGTAACTTATTTTCTACCTAATAATTTGAAGGCGATATTTTTAGGACAGGATGGGCTTTGAGGGTCCTTCAGTCACTCGATGGAGGTGTCAGTCTTCTCTGCCTATGAAGGCCAACTACCGTATTTGCATAATTTGGAAAGAAAATGATGACTGCCAACTGCTTTTAACTGATCCTGTGTTGGATTTCATCAGATTCTGCCACTGCCTAAGGAGTATGTTCAGGATTCACTTGGGCAGTGACAGCAAACCTATTGGCATGGAAGAATTATCATAGAGTTCAACAATGCATAACTAACAGTCAAGCTCATGGCTCAAGTTCTGGGAGATTTCATCCGTTATCAGTTATCCTCCACACGAGGAGAAAGCTTGGGGCCTAATAGCCACATGTATGGTATGATTTTCAGGGCAGTGGAATCAGTAAGCCTACCAGGCTCACATACAACAGTGCCCACTAGATTTTTAACTCTTGGAGAACAGGGACTATGCTCTACTTACCATTGCATTGCAAGAGAGTAGCACAGTACTGGGTCTAGAGTAAGGAAATGATAAACAGTGATTGAACGAACAACAAGACTTTTTCACTGTCTTTGATTCTCATCATCTCACCTTCCTCCTTTTTATCATTTGCAACTTTTTGTTCTACCCCTACTCCCAGTGCATACATTCACATTAAGTGCGAGCAGGATTTGCGTGGCACAGAGTTTCAGATTTAGCAGGTATTCATGAATGAATGAAATTCAAAGATTCTCTTTACTGACAGCAGAGTGAATTGAGTAGGTGCCTTCTTATGGCTACTTGGGACAGGAGCAAGGATAACGACAAAACAGGAACAAGGAAGAGAGAACAGAGTGCTCATGGAAAATTCCAGGAGCATCACTTATAGGGTCTTGCACTTTGAGTAATGGGGTGCACCCCGAAGGTCAAAATGCTATGGGTGTTAAAGTTTTAGTGTTTGCATCTGAATAAGATGGTTCTACAGTTCTTACATCAAAAAAGGTGATTTGTTCATTCATTCATTTACTTCAAAGTATTAAAATCTTTATAAATGCTAGGCACCATCTTAGGCATTAATGATATGAAATGACTAAAACAAGATTCACGCCTACATGCTGCTCACCATCTTGGGGAGCCATATAGGCAGTGCATTCACAAAACAATGGCCCAGGGGAAAAAGGCGTTGCTATAACATCATTTATTTTTTGACTTCATAATCTTGTGGGGCAAACACTGAGCCAAGACCAAGCCTCCTTACTCAATCAGACCATCGTTTTGGGTGGTGTGGCTGTGGAATCTTCTTCTAGTTGTATGGTCAAGATCACGAGTCTTCGAAGGCTGTATGTGAATTGAGAAAGCGGACCCGTCCTATTAGTGAGTAGATAGCAATTGGGGCAAATCTGCTTTCCCAAAATCGAGAGTGAAAACTTCCCCAAACTTAATTTGGGTCAGTTTGGGTAAGTTCATGAGATTAGATAAATCACAGAATGGAAGACTCAGCAAGAGATCGTACGGACAAACAACAAAAGAAGACATCCAGTAGGGACAAATACAAAGAATATATAAAATGAAATGAAAGGAAACAAACCCCTAGACATAAAAAGTGAGCCTCACCACTAACACTTGACATATCTGACAGGACCATATCAACAAGCTGTGCTGTATTTTCTTTTGGCTGTTCCTGGTCTATTTTTCTCTCTAGACATGTTTCTTTAAAAAGAAAATCCAGATTTCCAGGGTTGGGCAGAGCATTGGGAAGAAATGACAGGAGGCAGGCCCTGTCAAGGAAAGACGTTCTCTCTGGAAGGAAGTGAGAGGCCAGAAGGGAAGGCTGGCTGCTGTAAGCAGGCTTCCTCGTCGCCCCTCCATGTGTCTTTTCCCTCCCACTCCTGTGGGCACTTTCTTTCTTGGCTCTGTGAGGATTTAGGAAAGTCACGACAAAAATCCTGTCATGTGCTGGAAAAGGAGAAAAAGTTTTAGATCTCTGCCTTTTCACAAATGGAGAGTTTCTTGGAAACCGATGTGCAATTTGAGAGCTGCTGTGTCTTGTTAAAGCTACTTTAACATTCTCTCCAAGTCCCGACACACCCTGCCTCCACCACCTTAACAAACAAAAATACCTGCCCCCCCCAAACACACACACACACACACACACACACACACACACACACACACGAAATCTAACTTAGTTGGCAGCCAGCATCATCTATCCCAGGGCTACCTCTAAGGACTGTTGATTTATCTTGGACTGACTTGAGACATTTCCCCTCTGATCTTCCACTGGCAACGTTTCTCTCCAATGTTTCCTCACTGCCTCCCTCGGCTCTCATTAATTAACCACTCCTCCCTCTGTGACTAAACGTGGGCCCTTGCGTTTGGCTGTAGCGAGGATTATGACATTTTGCAAACACACACGCACCACTAGGGAAAATATCTTGAGCAACACACGGGCAAAGGAAGTTAACTCAGAAAACCCATTTTTAAAAACCTGTTGAAGCAAGTAACCTAAAAAGAAAAGAGGGGAAAATAGACTGATGGTTTGGTGACATTTACTTATTCCTGACATGATATTTGAAAAGGCAGATACAGAGACTGGCACTTGCTATTTAATTGAGGTTCAGGTATTTCAAAGCTCGCTTATCTCCCCAGCCCGTCTGGTGTTTCCATGGTGTTCCTTTTCCGCTTCTATTAGTCTGGAACGTGGGTAGCAAGTTGATGAACATTTTTAATGAGTAAATCCTTTTCTACACCAAATTTTATAGATAATTAAGTCTGATTTATAGGGCAGGTTTCAGCGACAGTGAAAGAAGGAGAAAAGAAATGCAAAGAGGAGGGGGCCCAATTATTGGAGCTCTGAGTGGGCTCTGCTTTGTTTGTATAACCTTCTCAGCAGGCACTTTGCAGTGAGTTTTCTGATGCAGAATGAGCCTCCATAAGACTCCATGATGGTTTTTGGTTTAGTTTGTTTGGTTTTGGTTTTTAGGCAAAGGACTTCTCTAGTCCAAGAAACAGAGCCTGGGCTTTATTCACTGCTCGTCACTTTTACTCTGAGTTATGCTCAACGAAAAAACACATAAAAAGCCTGAGAGTGCACCACTAAAGAATTTGCCCTTTCAACATATATTTGTTAAGCATCTTCTATGTAGCAAACACCATTCTAGATGCTGGAGATACAGCAATCAGCAGTGCAGGCAGTTCAGACTCATTGTGATGCGAAATGGACTCAGTGAAGAAAATGTACACAAAAGGCAGTGTAATGCTGATAAGGAAACTGAGACCAGAGAGGGAAAGCTGACTGGTCAGCATCACACAGCTGGAGCTGGGTCTAGAGTTCAGGTCTTCCGACTTCCAGGCCAGACTCTTCTTAATGCACTGTTCCTCTTGGTCATTTGTGGAATATGTTAAATGCAACAAACCCAGCAATAGCTTATGTGTTGAACTGGCTCACACGCCACTAGGTAACTGTATCAACTGACCTTGAAACACTATGTCAAGTAGTTGTTTGATTAAGTCCAGTCTCATTTTGAATGGCCATATATATTTCTAACAGCTCTTCTATCCCTTTATCTGTTTGTGTTCATTAATGGATTGAAAAATTTGAGGTTGGTTTGAGTTATGGGTCCTGAAATATTTTTGGTACTGCTGAAGTTTAATCACATATAAGATTTTATCAATCACCGTTCCCTATCTTAACTCCCCTCTGAAGGAATGTGTTCAAATAGGTTTTTAAAAGCCAAGATCATGCTCATCATCAATCATCATCATCATCATCAAGAGATTACTGAGTGATACATGTGTTAGATACCTTATATAAAAATTTTAAAAATAATTAGTCCTCTGAAATGAGACTTAAATGGCACACTGCCAAACTCTGCTCTAGTGCTTAACTTAGATGTCAAGAAGCATATACGTCTATGGGTAGCCTGCTTGCATCTTATTTTTCCTTTGAATATTTTTCTGATTAGAATAGTAATATAAAGTTGTATCTAATTTGCACATAACAAAATATATCGTATAGAAAATGAAAGCTCTATCCCCAGAGGGAACTATTAACAGCATGATACATACTGTTCTAAATTTTTTTTTTTTTTTTTTGCGGTACGCGGGCCTCTCACTGTTGCGGTCTCTCCTGTTGCGGAGCACAGGCTCTGGACGTGCAGGCTCAGTGGAAATGGCTCACGGGCCCAGCCGCTCCGCGGCATGTGGGATCTTCCCGGACGGGGTCACAAACCCGTGTCGCCTGCATTGGCAGGCAGACTCTCAACCACTGTGCCACCAGGGAAGCCTTGTTCTAAATTTTTTATATGTATACTGGCATGGGAACACACATATGTGCTGCAATATTTCAGTCACTTAATCTTGTATTTTGGTTGTCTGTGCAAGTCCAAACATATAAATCCACGCCTATATTTTTGAACAGCTATATAGTACTTTCTGTAAGGCTGAACAATATTTTATTTAACCAATCTATACTTAATTAATATTTAGGTTATTAACAGTTACTCCCTATCAAAATGAGTGCTACAAAGTTCATTTTTGTATATGTTTATTTGTGAACTCTATTCACTAACCCAGAATTCCCTGTTTTGCTTTTAGATCTCAAAGTCAAAGCACATGGTCTGTAGACACACACACATAATGTATTATATTAACGTAGTTAATATATTATAGTATATATTAGTAATAATATAATATAATTATATATTTATATTTTAAAATAATATATTACTATATTTATTATTAATATATTAATACATATTCTATGTATGTATGCATATATTTTTCCCATAGTCAAAGAACTGTCCCATTTGAATTTGAAGGTAGTTAGCAAACCCAAAGAAATTCCCAAATTATCTACTCATCTTCCTCAACAAATTATGCAATTGTAAAATAAATAAATCCACATTCTGTATCACTTGGCTGGGCTATGTTATTTAAAGCTGGGTAAGTGAGGTAGTGGTTCTTAGCAAAACTAATTTAAAATTTAAATTTTAAAACTAATTTAATTTAAAAGAAATTCTTCATAAATCAAGCTGCTATTACTCTAAGTCAATTAAACCAGTCTCCCTCAAAGAAAAACCTAAGGACACAAATTCCGTTATTAGAAGGATGTTTATTAAAATGTCTCTGTGGTTTATTGATTTATTTAGTCTGCTCCTTTAAGAATACGGTGATTGCAGAGCTGAGACTGATACCAAATGCTTGGAAATCCCCATAATAATTGTATTTAGAGACAATAAAAGTAGTGTGTCAATATGAAAGAGTTAATTAAAAACCTTTCTTGGAGGATGTTTCTCATTCTAACCAGATATGTCCGTTACTTCCATCTGTTGTCCTGTTAGCCCTCATTAAGGATTCATTTTTTATACAATTTTTTACATACATTTATTTATTGATTTATATTTATTTTTGGCTGCATTGGGTTTCTGTTGCTGCACGCGGGCTTTCTCTAGTTGCCGTGAGCAGGGCTACTCTTCGTTGTGGTGCGCACGTTTCTCATTGCAATGGCTTCTCTTTGTTGCAGAGCATGCATTTTAGCCGTGCGGGCTTCGGTAGTTGCGGCTCTCGGGCTCTAGAGCGCAGTCTCGGTAGTTGTGGCTCACGGGATTCGTTGCTGCGCGGCATGTGGGATCTTCCAGGACCAGGGCTCGAACCAGTGACCCCTGCATTGGCAGGCAGATTCTTAACCACTGCGCCACCAGAGAAGTCCCAAGGATTAATTTTTAAGTTTCTTGGAGAAGAAAGCTGGTGATAAAACTTGAGCGGATTGTTCCTTATATCCTTCTTACTGCTGGTATCTTATCACTGTTACGCTAGATTTTGCCTGGGTTCTGGCTTCCTCTTTTCTTTGATTCCTTGGCCTGGAACAATGGGGCTTTGATGTTTTCTCTTTGCTCTTTGCTGTGATGCAAGTCTGAACTTCAGCACAGCCTTCTCTGTGCCGCAACTCTGAACCCTTTCCTGGCTCCACTTTATTGAACACAGACTTCAAAGCATAAAACAGTCTGCAGGAAACCTTACAGATAGTTGATATAAGACCCTTATTTAAGAGATGAGGAAAATAAGCTCAGAGAGGTTAAGTGACTTGTCTAGAATCTTACACAAATAAGGATTAGAACCAGAATTCATACCACCTGATTCTCAGTTTTGTGTCATTTCAGCAGTACATCTGTCAACCTCTCAGGGTTTCATGCCCTCCTCATAGACTTGGCCCCAAATTTTGACCTTCACACAGAGAATTATTGCTGCTTGTATTATCTGACCAAGAATTAGTGATTACTCCTTATTGTGGGTTGAAGTGGACCTAAGCAATAGGTTTTCAAGGCATCTATTTTAGTGTCAGCACTGGTCCTGTGAGTAAAACACTTCTGATCTTCTGGCCGATGACCTCTATTTCTTTTGGAGCTCTAATGCTCTCATGGGAAGATAAGCCCTGGGCATTATTTTCTGTTTTAATATCTGTGTGAATGCTCGGCACCCTTAATTTGGCTAATCAGGAAACATTGTATATTTTTATGGTAGTGGGTCTCAAATTAACATTTTTAATGGTAGAGTTACACGCTTTCTCTTTATGATCAAAGTGTGAATACACAATAGCATGTATGGGGTGGTGATAGCATGGAGTTTACGGTCAACTGGGTAACAGTTCAAAACCGGCTCTCAGCACTTGCTAGCTGCATGACCTCCAACTACTCAACATGAGTAAATAAAGCTCAGTTTTTTCATCAGTTATGATTCCTGCTCTGAAAGGTTGCTATGGGAATTAAATGAGATATGTGTTAATTCAGGACCTAATATGGAGCCTTGCCCATTTGGAGTCCCCCATAAATTCCACTTTGCTTTCTTTCCCACCTTCCTCTTTCCACTTTTGCCCCTCAAAAGCCCCTGCTCAAGAGAGGAAGTGGAAGAGAGTTGAAAAAGTCTAAAGATATCAATTTTTCTTCTTTTTTTGAAAACGAGAATTTTTGCTGAAGGTGCCGCATTATAAATGGACTTCTCAAAAGCCACTTGTATCAGTAGTCTGATCATTTATTCCTTGATGAGAAATATTTTGGTCTATTAGCAAGGAGGAAGATTAACTGCACATTAATCAAAACCTTCATGATGAGTAGAAGTGTGCATACATCACAGAAACTGCCAGAGAGTTGCCACTGTCACGACTGGTAAAGTGTGTTTTGTGTCTTTTTTTTTTTTTTTTTTTTTTTTTTT
>NW_020173758.1:2658638-2674876 GCF_003031525.2 Neophocaena asiaeorientalis asiaeorientalis | reverse complement strand
CCGCGGCATGTGGGATCTTCCCGGACCGGGGCACGAACCCGTGTCCCCTGCATCGGCAGGCGGACTCTCAACCACTAGCCACCAGGGAAGCCCTGTTTTGTGTCTTTGACTGCAGTCTCAGACGACTGAAGAGGAGCCTGACTACTCAGTTAACTGGGAAAGCTGAAAATGTTCTTAAAAATCCATATGTGGTGATTTTTTGAAGAGAAGTTTGATTTTATTTTACTTATATTCCCCCTCCCCCAACCCAGGCAATTAATTTCTTACTGGTCCTCTGCCGGGAAACAGTAGGAGAAAATGAGTTTCTAGAAGTATATTTCTAAATTAGCAATCATCTCGGTGATGTGCCACACTTAGCCAATGTAGTTTATTTTGTAGTTATTGTCTGTTTTCTAAAAATATCTAGAGAAGGCTATGTGTATCTTGGTAATTCCCTGGAAGCTGAACCAGAGCATGATAAAGGCTGTCAGAGTGCCATTTGGGGTTCTTGACCATTGTTTCTGGCGTGAGGCAAGGGGTAGGTCTTATCAAAAGAAAATTATTCTGTCTCCAACTGGAAATTCTCCTCTGGATAGCGTAAGTATTTAATCCAAAACTTCCGGTAAAAAGTCTAGTTAGATTCAGGGTATCAGCACCAAAAAAAATTACTATCTTTGAAAGCTGTGAAGGGAAGCCCCACTGAAAGCTCAGTAGTCACAAAAATAAAGAAGGCTTCACAGGGTGTAAATTCACTGTCAGAGGTGGAGAGCTGTTATTTAGCTATTTACTAGTATGCCATTATATCAGCATATAATGGGACAGAGTAATTCAGGAAACAGTGATGTAGAGCTGGAGAGTCTGTGTGTGTGTGTGTGTGTGTGTACGTGTGTGTACGCACGTGTGTTTAATAAGGTCCACTAAGCTCTCAACCACCCATAGACAGAATTGTCTTCCTTATTTTTGCCTTTTCCCCAAGGCATGCACTGCTACACTTCATGTATATGGAGTAGCTTTAGAGATGCAGTAGTGTATCAGGAAAAGGGAAGTATAAGTTGTGAGCCTCCAAGGAGCGTTATATTGGGTTTATGACCCGTTTAGAAATGTAGCCACAATTTCATTTCATCCTAGAGACCCCCATGGAGCAGTAACAGGGGAGAGTAGGATGATTCGCCTAATTTCTTTGATGTAAATTTAAAATTTCTCCTGACAGTTTATGTTGGAAGACTGGGGCTTGAATGCATCATCCTGAAGAATTTTTGCCATTGCCCAAAAATGTGGGGCTAGAGAGAGCAGATGCTTGAAAATGCCGTTGACATTTCCAAGTTTTTATAGCCCTGGTACATAGCCCAGTAACTCTAGCATGCTTCACACATGGAGAAGGATCATTTGTCATTTTGATGCCAAAATGATACTCACAAATCTAAATGAAATGGATTACTTCTTTCTGTCTCCTGCTTGGACAAAGTAGAGGCATTTCAGGCATTTATTGGTCACCTTGTGTACGCTTGAATGGCAGTATGGTATCAGTATTTGCTCTGTGGCAGTGGAAACGAGGGTCTCCAAAACTGATCATGATGGCAGAAAGTGCAAGTTTCTGCCGTGCTCAATTAGGGCATGATTTATTTGGCAGAAATGACTTTACAGAGAAACATACAAATAAGAGTCATTAAAAGTGCATTTAATTCTGAAAAAATTCACATTCAAATAGCTGGTACACACTTATACACACCATTCTTTGTATTTAAATAAAAGCATTTACCTGCGTAACTCAGCAACTTGCCAGCACTGAAAATCTGGACAACTTCCCAGACAGTAGATATTTGGCATTTTGAGTTGTAGACATTACAATGTCTACAACTCTATGACAGTCTCCCTGCTCTCAGGGAATTATTCCTTTATGTAAAACTCAACCCTTGAATATTACCAAAGAATATACTGAGGTCAAGATTACTATATTTTGCTACTGGATAAATGACAGTGGCCAGGGACCTGGTTAGAATCAAGTTTCTACTTCTCTGGAAACCTAAAGATAATGGCAAGATCAATCAGTCTCCAAACATTTATCGAGTGTCCACACTGACCACAAGGCATTCTGGAAGTCCGTTGCTTTCTCTGGCCTGCATGCCTAAAGGGTTCCGTAAATTTAACTTACCTGTCAAATGCATGTGAGATGATCCTGCCAGGGCAAATTTTGTTTGCTTCCAATGCCTATACAGAAGTTGTTGTCCTATACCTTGGATTTATGAATTTGTAGAGCAGGTGGCCCTGGGACACATCCCATGGGCAGGTAGGCAGGTCTCCACTGGAAGGCTGGAGTCTGTGCCAGACAAACTCTTCTAAGTGCTAAGGATTTTCAGGTGATCCTGTGGTCCCAGAAGATGCCCGTGCTGCCACTATAACCACTTTCATAACCGTCCACCCCCTGCTTCGCCAGGTAATCGTCTGATGGGCTCATTTGCCTTGAACTGGAGAGCTGAGCTGCTTGGCTCCCACCTGGAAGTTGGATTCCATTTTCAGCCCTTGGGCAGGTGGAATTGAGGGGAAGGCAGTGATTCAGTTGTTCATCAGGCTTGTTGACTTTCCACCCTAGCTATCACCTTCCTTGTGAATAAAATCCTACCTTGAATCTCAATTCCAATAACTGGGATAAATCTTTGGTACCCCTATGTTTACCGTCTGCCTCTGCCTAGAATCCTATGTCCTCCACCGCTACGATCCTGTCCTGCCACGGGGGTCATTTTATGGACCTGTACTTTAGTGTTTGTGGTTGGCTCCTTTTACCTGTTGCCAGATTTCCCCAACATCAACTCTGCCTGCTGCCAACCTGGCTCCTGATGCTGCATTTGCCTTCTTTGCCAGCACACCTGTTGCTCACTCCTGACGCTCCCTTGATGCACATTTGCCATCTGCCTGGACTTTCTCTTGTCTATATCCTGCCGTTGGGGATGTGTCCTGCCCTCTGTGTCTGTAACTATGCTTAGAACATAGTTTGATAACAGTGAATATGCAAAACTTTCAAAAACCAAGATAGAAGTTTAATTCGTCCTATTCTCTAGCAAGCCCTGGCTATGGAATATATTGCTTATGAGACATTGTAACACCGAAAATATTTGTGTAAAAGGTTCAAGCTTGGGCTTCCCTGGTGGCACAGTGGTTGAGAGTCTGCCTGCAGATGCAGGGGACACGGGTTCGTGCCCCGGTCCGGGAAGATCCCACATGCCGCGGAGCGGCTGGGCCCGTGAGCCATGGCCGCTGAGCCTGCGCGTCCGGAGCCTGTGCTCCGCAACGGGAGAGGCCAAAACAGTGAGATGCCCGCGTACCGCAAAAAAAAAAAAAAAAAAAAAAAAAAAAAAAAGTTCAAGCTTCAGAGATCATTGCCCCAAATAAACGAATCAGCATTGATTTCCAAAAAGTGAGTGTGGATTAAAGTTCTGGAAACGGGAAGTAAATGTCATCAAATATGAATGATTTTAATATTTCTAAGAATGTGTGCTGATGGACTTTACCAGAGCCAGATGGTGGCTGTCTTTCAACATGCCAAGGGGTGTTTTTTAAGTGACAGGAAACCTTGAAAGGGAGATGTGATTGCTCCTGATGGGGGGACAGGGGAGAGGGCTGGAATACCTATCTGGTCAGGTGTCGGGGGGTTGCTGAGGCAGAGGCAGAAAGGAAAGTGCACTTTCAGTGAACCTGTGTGTTGACAGAAAGAAGGGAGAAAGAGGCTTAAAGGAGTAGAGAGGAATTGAGCCCGGGTTAAGGGCCTAAAAAACAGCAGTTTGAAAAGGATTAGGAGGAAGGAAAGGAGAGACAAAATAGAAAGGAAATAAGATTAGGTGGTGACAGGGAGGGCAGGAGGGTGGGGTGCAGGAAGGGGAGAGAGACAACAGAAACCAGGAAGAGCTGATTATATTGGAATTCAGTTTAGGGAGAGTGAATCACAGATGAGGCTTCACAGTTAAAAGAAATACTCAATGGGTTGAACCAGGAGGGTCTCCAGTTAAGTACATGAAGCAGCCATCACTAACAAAGGCTCTCCCAAAGTCAAAAGGGTCTGGGCCCAGACAGGAAAAGATGTCTGTATTCATAGATCTTGGGATAAGGAGAAGGGGCCTTGACAAGTGCCTGGCAGAGATACCAGGGAAGACTTAGAGGAAAACCAAGGCTATGTCTTAGGAGGGGCTAATGGATGAGAGAGAGAAACAGTAAGAGCACACACCAGGGACAGATTGTTGGATTCAAACCCATGCCAAGTGGAAGCCCTTGTTTGTAAGTGGCCCTCGATATTTACTGACTTGTGCCTTGAGAGTCTTTCCTGCAGTAGGATCCTTGCATCAGCTCTTTTTGAATTATGTCAGATGGCAGCAGAGCTGAGCAGAGGGGTTACAAGGGTGAGCTTTAGTCTCAGGGCTTTGGTTTGAATCCTGGCTCTACCATTTATGGGCTACATAAGCTTGGACAAGTTATTTAATCCCTACATACTTTAGTTTCTTCATCTGTGGAATAGCAACAATAATAGAATTTACTTCTCTGAATTTCTGTAAGGATTAAATGAGATAGTGTTCATAGTAATATTAAAGGTCTCTGTTAACATAAGAAAGGCAGCCTGTCCAGAAAGGAGAATGTGTTTCCTTGCTTTTAGTCGCCTCTGGATGTATCAGCAGATAACTGAAGAGAGACCAATAATAACTAATGGGGTTAATAACTAGGTAGGGTGACAGATGGTGACTAGACTTACTGTGGATCATTTTGCAGTGTACACAAATATGATTATGTTGTACACCTGAAACGAAATAATGCTATATGTCAATTAAACATCAAAAAACACCAATCTAACAAAAAACAACACTAACAAGGAATGTAACTGGAGGAGCCTTATGTCTGCATTCTCCCCTTAGCTTGGGAGCGGGGTGTATGTGGCAGCCTGTTTCATGCCAGGATGCAAGGGGATCACTCCCTTCCCTATGAGGGAGCCAACAGTTCAGCTAAGGCTTTGAGGTTGTATTATTTTGATTTTTTTGGACACCCAAGCAGCAGAATTGGTCAAGGTCTTCATATACTATTTCACCACTTATTAGACTTGTTGAATACAACAAATTATGAAAGTTTAAAGTACAATTCGCATTTAATACCACATCCAGAAAACACATTCCACTTGAAAATAAACTAGAATGTTCATGAGTTGAATTCTGAAAAGGTAATTTAACATCAGTGAGAAATGAAATAATAGATGATGCTGAAAGACATGTGAGGCTGCCATACACCTGAGGTGCTGAGGCAATTGACTAATGGGAGATAGGCCATTTGAGATATTCAGCCTTGGATATATTTTAGAGTTATGGATCTATTTATAAGATTGTCTTATATCATTCAGCTTGTTCCCTTCACAATTCTAAGGCCTTTTGCAGAGGATGAAGCCAAAGAATTTTTGGGCACCAACAATTCAGCATTTTGACCAGCTGCTATACCTGTCCAAAATAGTTAGGTCAGCTTCTGCCAGATGAGAAAATTGCTTCCTGGGTATGAACTAGGCACTATTGGGAAGGTTGCTAATCTTTTTAAGTCTTGAATATGTGACCTCGTTTCTTTGCCTAATGTAGTCAAAAGTATGTTTCTTTCAAAGGATCTGTTTGTAATTGTCTCAAGAACCTCTTTTTGGCTTATATACTTAAACAATAAAAAAATTTCCTTAGAGCATAAAGAATCTTAAAGTGAATGGTTTTAGGATGGACCCATGGAGAGTATCTCAGAATATCTGTTCACAAACTCCTGTAGCCAGGCTGTTCTAGTGGTTGTAAATGCCTTGGGTGCAGCTTTTTGTGGTAGACTCTAGTTTCTTAACAAAGAGGCTTCTAATGCCCCTTTCAAAGTTGATGTAAGATTTCTCTCTCAAGGAGCTATGCAGCATATTCAGCTTGTAGCTTCTGGGAATACCATCTGTGTGATGATTACAATCTTGAGAGGTGCATGGTGGCCTCCACATGCTGGCAAAAAGCCTCATGTTGATATCTTTACCGACTGACACAGCAGAGCTAGTATTGACTGCCATCTGGCCCTCTTGGGCCATTTTCTAATTCTGTGCAAAATGCTGCAGTATCCTCAGATATCTTCCCATGAACCCCCTGAAACTTCCTATGAATTCCCAGGCTTGTTTGTCATGATTGCAAGGTAATCTCTCCCATGCCAGATGAGGTGACTGCTATGCCCTTTTCTGAAATTTATTTTGAAGTTTTCTGAATATTTTTTTAAGATGGTGCCACCTTTTATATTCTGAACATCAGTGATAGTATGGATCTAAGTATAGGTTCAGGGGCATACATTCTGGTAATAGTAGGATTCACAGACTTTTGTAATATGGACAGAAATACATTGGCTTCTCTTACTTTCAGACTCTCTAACAACTTGAGGACACACATGGAACTTTCTCCTCTAACTGCCCTCACAGTTCCACCTAAGAAGTTGAAATGACCAAAAAATAAAATACAATAAATAAAAAAACAGGGGAAATCTGCATCAAAATGGGAAATTTGGGAGTATTACCATTTCCCTGACTGCCACTTTGACTGAATTAACTATAATATAGGTGGAATAAAATTGAAAGAAGTCATTGCAGCTTGGTATACGTTCTCTTCCCTAACATAGCAGTAAAGTGTTAAAGTATCTGGAAAAGAGTAAAGTTCCTGGTAGAGTCCAATTGACACCTACTAAATGCAGTGGGCCGTGGGACAGATGGAAGCATTCTCCTTAGAGTTTCTTTTTCTTTGAAGGCTGATACATTGAGTTGTGGCTGCCCTGGGAGGTTGTGAGGTTTATGCAAATGGACACACTATAGACAATACAGTAGTAAAGCAGAATTCTATCTGAATACCAGTGGTTATTTTCCCTGGCCAGGGGGTAGCACCAGAAAGGAGGCCTGGACAGTGACACAAGGTAAACAGTGTGGAGAGCAGGGCAAGAGAAAGCTAAGGATAGCTGTGGCCACTCCCCTCAACATATGCTTGGAGACCATGGCATGAACTTCCCAGGGCTTGGACTCTTTTTCCCCATTCCTCATTTGATTGGATCTTGTACATCTATCTGCCCTCTAGCATGAGGTCTGGAAAAAGGTTTCTCATCAGGAAGATAAAATAGAGGTTGGGAGGTAATACACTCTCTGCTCCTAAGCAAATATGAGGTCAGGAGATCCAAATTTTCATTCGAAGATAAATAATAACAAAGAACAGCAAAAAAGATTTTTCAACATAAAAGAACAAGGAAACTAGGGTACTTTAGAGTAGAGAAACATCATTTTAAAACAATTTTTTGAAACAATACAGAAGTAAATTTATAACATCTACTTTGTGCACCCCATCAAATTCCTGAATACATGGACTTTAGGAAGAGATGAAAGATGAAATGAGAGACACAAAAGAGAGAGGATAAGAACTGTCTTATGTACACAAATAACAAGATGAGGAAATAATATAATAGGTCTGTAATAGGAGAGTCAAAACATGCACTAGAAACAGGCAAAATCAACACTGAAGAAAATCAAGTCATATATGGAAGGAAATTGAGGAAAGTTTACAAAACTAAGAAGAGATGGAAAAAAAGAGCTAACTTGTGAAATTCAGTGAGGAAATCCAATACGTAGATATTTTATGTTCCTGAAAAAGAGAAACAAGACAAAAAGAAGCAACAATCATGTTATTTCTTGATTGCAAAATAGAAGTAGCTACTTGAGATTTCAGAAGGAAACTAGTGGATTCAAAGACCTTATCATGTGCTCAGCAAAACTAATTAGAAGAGAACAGCTAGATACATTATTGGGAAATTTATGAACTTCAAAGATTCACAAATAATTTTCATAATCATCCTGATGGATACTTAGAAAGGAATAAAAGTCAAGGGGTCCCTGAATTTTCTTTGATAATTCTAAAAGCCAGAATAATGATAACGGTAATGATGTCGAGTGACAAAAATAATAACAAAGACTTCCTGAGCATTTTAATGCATCAGGTATTTTTCAACATGCTTTTACATGGTAAGTAAGTGAAACCTCACAACTGATTTAAGACTTAAGTGTTTATGTTCTCTTCATTTTATAGAAAAATGTTTTTAATATACCTAAAGAAAAAAATAGAAAATTTAAAAATAAAAACAGAATACAGAGGCTAGAACAATGAATCATAAAAGTTACAAAATATAAGT
Source organism: Neophocaena asiaeorientalis asiaeorientalis (assembly GCF_003031525.2). Classification (NCBI taxonomy): domain Eukaryota; kingdom Metazoa; phylum Chordata; class Mammalia; order Artiodactyla; family Phocoenidae; genus Neophocaena; species Neophocaena asiaeorientalis. The sequence continues at coordinate 2,666,710 of NW_020173758.1, read as the reverse complement.
TGGTGGCTTAATTAAGACTAGCCAGGTTAATTATGATAATAAATATAATTAAGTTAAGTTCCCCTAATTAAAAAATTGACTCACATTGAGTAAATGAATTAAGTAGAACCAAAAATCAAACCCAATTCTATGCTGTCTACAAAAGCAACCATTCCCTCTACCTCAAATAACTCAGAGCAATTAAAAGTAAAGCAAATGAAAAAAAAAAATGGAAGTAAAGAGAGAAACACTACAATTAAAGTAGATTTTAGTGCAAAAGAGCTTTAAATGGAGTAAAGAGGCTAATTTCAAATTGAAAAATTTATCAATGCCTTAAAGCTGATAGAAATATCAAATAACATATAAGGTTGTAAAAAACAAATAAGGTTGTAAAAGACTTAAATGGTTTCAAAACAGATTTAACACATTTAACTATTACCCTGTTTCCTAAATCAGAGATAATATATTTTATTCATTTAAGCAATAAATATTTTTAAAAATTTCAAAGTATATTAGATTAAAAATCTCTGTAAATAAATGCAATGGAGCAAAAAGTGTGCAGGATTCATTGTTTGATCACAGTACAAGAAAATATATTTAAAAACTCCCTTATTCCAGCTGTTTGGGAATTAAACAATCATGAGAATTTTCCTAAATAATTGTTGGAGTAAAGCAGGATTCAAAAACTGCAGTTTCAATGATAAGAAAATATGGAAAGTCAGAACAGCACATATCAAAACATGAGAGATCCAGTCAAAACTGTAATCACAGGCAAAATCAATATGCTTTAATGATTTATTTAAAACATGTATTAGACTAGCAATCAGATTAAAAAATGAAATGAGAAATTTGATCCTTAAATGATAAATAAGCATTTGATAGTATTCAAACTAGTTATTATGCAATCTGTTCATAAATTAATAATAGTAGAATAATCTTTTAATATGGTAGGGCATAGCTATCATACTTAATGGAAAATTCATGAACCATTCCCATTAAATACAGCAAAGATGTCTGATACCATTGCCATTATTCAACATTCTTCAAGAAGTTCTAGCCAATGCAACATATAAAGAAAAAGAATTCAGATAAATAAGTATTATAAGAGATTTACATAATGTGTGAATTTTCTATTTGGGAAATCCAATAAAATTAACATAAAAACAAATAAAAAATAGAATTCAATAAAAAAGTGAAATGCAAATAAAGTATAGAAAAATTAACTATATATCTACATATTATCAATAATCACAGTGCAATATAAATGAAGCACTTGTCACTTTAGAAATACAAAATCTACATAAGTTCTTGAATAAATTTAACAAGAAAGAAACTCATTAAACTTATTTTAAAATTTATATGAAAGAATCATTATAAAACTATAGTTATAAAATCTGTTGCCAAAAAAATTAGACAAATAGAATAGTCTAGAGATCACAGAAGCAGACTCATGTTTATGTGGAAAATTAATATACAATAGAGGGAGCCCAAGGTATTAATAGAAAAGAGACAGATTGTTTAGTAGATAGTATTGGGAAAAATGTCTTACTATATAAAGAAAAATAAAATATGATGTATAGAGAAGGATTCCAGATGGGTAAAATATCTAAATGTGAAGGTAAAACCATAAAGCTAATAGAAAATAACACAGAAGAATATCTTAGTATCCTAATTGTGGAAAAATACAACACTCCAGAATCATGGGGTGGAAAACTGCTGAACCTGATTGCATCACACTAAAGATTTTTATTCAATGTTGGACACCATTGGGACCAATATCTAGAATATACATGAGCTGCATATGAACAAATAAGAAGCAGTTATGAACCCCAATAGAAAAATGATTCAGGAATATATGTAGAGGCAGTTCATCAAAGAGAGAACCTAAGGGACTAAAACGCTTACAAAGAGATGCTCAAAACATTAGTAATTAGATGAATACAAAGTAAAATAACAATGACATATCCCTGAAGATCTGTCAGATAGATAAAATATTAGCTGATACAGCTAAGTGTTGGTAGGTGGAGGGAATGTAGGAATGCTCAGGAACTGCTGGTTAGAATATAGAATAACACAGACAACCTGTAGCAAACTGGCAATACCTAACCAAATTAAATAGAGGCATGCCATATGACAAGTGATTCCTCTCCTTATAAAACCATAATTGGAAATGAATGAAGACATTCCTTGAAGCATTGTTTGTGGTGACAGGTAGTTGGAGGCAATCCAGTAAGTCTTTGCTGGAGGAATGGATATATAAATATTGTGATTGCATGCTATGGAAATCCATACCAGTTAGGATTAATGAACAACATGTAGATGTATACTTAGAGCAACATGGCTAAAATTTAAAAACCTTGGGTGGAATAAAAAAAGGCAAGAAACAATAGAATCTACAACACACAATGGCATGTGTAAATTAGCTATTCATGTACACAAACAAATACACATTAAACAGAAACCCAGAGGAAGACTTGAAACAATATAAAGACCAATGAAAATTGTTCCATTTGAGGCAAGGGAGGAAATAGGAATGGGGAATAGAAGTCAAAGGGAATAAATAAATAAATAAATGGAGTCTTGAAAGGTAGTGTAAAAAAATAAAAAGAAGGAAGGGAAGGAAGGAAGAAAATAAAATAGTAAATTTAATACATAGTAGGATGTTTTTCAAGGACTAAAAGGAAGACTTTACTAAAAGAAAATGCATGCCATATTCTCAGATTTGAAAGTTCAGAATTATGTCAATTTTCAGAAAATTAGTCATAAATGTCATTCAATCCCATTAAGAATTTGTGGGACATTGCTTTTGTAACTAAATGAGGTGATTAGGTGCTGGATGTCTTCCATTTTATCCCCCTGACTCTTTTCCACCCTGCTTTGTATCCTGTAAGTCTGATCTAGAAAGAGTGCATCACAGGCCTCTCTTACCTTCTGGTTTTGGGTTGAGTTTGCCTGGCAATAGATAAACAGCAAGAGGTAGGTTATTGGTGGGGAGTAGTATTTATTCTAACCCATGCCTCCTTGATCCAGAGCACTAGAATTTGGATAAGCCCTCTAATGTCAAGTAGATCTTGACACAGCTCTCTCTGCACCTTCAGACCTAAGGGTGATAATGATTTTTGGCTGTAACTAACCCCAAGATGAGGCACTATTTATAGTTGCATAATCACAACCACAAAAATTTTCAGAAAGATTAACAAGGAGTGACTTGTACTATCAGATAAATTTAAGTTGTATCCAAAACTACAGTAATTAAAACAAAGTGATTGTGATACAAGGATTGGCCAACTATGAGAAAGCCCTGATATACAACCCTATATATTTGTGTTTTTATTTGTGCATGTATATATATGAATAAAGGTAAGATTTCAATAGTTTGGGGAAATTTATTTTATAACTAAAAAATTAAATTCCTATAGAGAAATTTAAAAAGAAAGAAAGAGGGCTTCCCTAGTGGCACAGTGGTTGAGAGTCCACCTGCAGGGGACACGGGTTTGTGCCCCAGTCCGGGAGGATCCCACGTGCCGTGGAGTGGCTGGGCCCATGAGCCATGGTCACTGAGCCTGTGCGTCCAGAGCCTGTGCTCTGCAACAGGAGAGGCCGCAACGGGAGAGGCCACAACATTGAGAGGCCCGCATACTGCAAAAGAAAAAAAAAAAAGAAAGAAAGAAAGAAAGAAAAGAAATTGATTAAAAATTAATTTGAAATCTGGTTGAGAAGGATATACTTAAGCATAAAAATATAGATAGAAACTATAAAGACAAAGAGTGATTGATTTGATTATACAAAATATATAAAAATAAAGTGTTAATATGTTAAATTATAGAAATAAAATTAAAAGGCAAATGTCAAATAAAAATACATTTGTGAGCTGTTAAAAATATAACAGGCTGCTCGGACAAGCACAGAGGTTTGAGCAATGACCAAAAACTAGGGCAGGGCTGAATGAAAAGTTTCACATCCTACATGAGATCACTCTTTCAAGACTAGGAGAGCTGATTGTTTCAGCTACTATATAGAAACTAAAATGAGTCAAGTGAAATGAAGAAACAGGAATATGTTCCAAATGAAAGAACAATATAAAATCTCAGAAACAACCTTAATAAAATGGAGATAAGTAATTTACCTGATAAAGACTTCAAAGTAATGGTCATAAAGTTGCTCATTGAACTGGGGAGAAGAATAGATGAACACAGTGAAAACTTCAACAAAGAGATGGAGAATATAAGAAAGTACCAAATATAAGTCACAGAGCTGAAGAATACAATAACTGAACTGAAAAGCACACTAGATGGGTTCAATAATAGGCTAGATGAAGTAGGAAAAAGGATCAATCAACCCCAAGACAAGGCAGTGGAACTCAACCATCAGAGCAGCAAAAAGGAAAAAGAATGAAAAAAATATGAAGGTAGCTTAAGTGGTTTATGGGGCAACATTAAATGACTAACATTTACATTATAGGGCTCCCAGAAGGAGAAGAGAGAGAGAAAGGGGCAGAAATCTTATTTGAAGAAATAATGGCTGAAAACTTTCCTAAGTTGGAGGAAGAAACAGACATCCAGATCCAGAAAGCCCAGAGAGTTCCAGATAACATAAGCCCAAAGAGATCCACGCCAAAACACATTACAATTAAAATGTCAAATGGTAAAAACAGGAGAGAATATTAAAAGCAGCAAGAAAAGCCAACTTCCAAACATTCCAGTCAAGAATACTCTATATGACAAAGTTATCATTCAGAATTGAAGGAGAGATAAAAGAGTTTTCCAGACAAGCAAAAGCTAAAGGAGTTCAGCATCACTAAACTGGTCTTACAAGAAATGTTAAAGTGATTTTTTTTTAAGCTGAAAAGGGCACTAATTAGTAAAAAGAACAAATATGAAAGAATAAATCTGACTAGAAAAGTAAATATACAGTAAACATAGTAGATGAATTTCTTGTAAAGCTAGTATGAAGGTGGAAATGCAAAAGTAGTAAAAATAACTGTGACTACAATAATTAGTTAAGGGATATCCAAATGTAAAATGTGACATCAAAACATAAAATGTGGGTGGGAGGGGAGAGTAAAAATTTTGAGCTTTAGAATGGGATCAATCTTAAATTGTTACCAACTTAAAATAGACTGTTAGAGATATAAGTTGTTATATGTAAACCTCATGGTAACAAAAAAGCAAAAGCTTATAGGAAATACACAAAAGATAAAGATAAAAGGATATAAGCATACCACAAAAGAAAGTCATCAAACCACAAAGGAACAGAGCAAGAGAAGAAAAAAAGGAACAAAGAGAAGCTATAGAAGTAGCTAGAAAATATTTAACAAAATGGCAATAAGCACATACCTATCAATGATTATTTAAAATGTAAATGGACTAAATTCTCCAATTAAAAACAGAGTGGTTGAGTGGATTAAAAAAAATATGCATCTATAAGCTGCAGAAAGAGACACACTTTAGATGTAAAGACACTCACAGACTGAAAGTGAAGGGATGGATAAAGATATCCTATGCAAATGGAAACCAAAAGAAAACTGGGGTAGCTATACTTATATTAGACAATGTAGACTTTAAAACAAAGACTGTGATAAGAGACAAAGGAGGCTGTCACATAATGTTAAAGGGGTCAACCAACAACAAGCTCTAACATTTGTAAATATTTATACACCCAACATAGGTGCACCTAAATACATAAAGCAAATATTAATATACCTAAAGGGATAAATAGACAGTAAAACAATAATAGTAAGGGAGTTTAGTACTTTAAGTCCACTTACATCAATGGATAGACCATCCAGGACAAAAATCAATAAGGAAACATTAGTCTTAATAAACATGTTAGACCAGATGAACTTAACAGATATTTACAGGACATTCCAACTAAAAGCAACAAAACATACATTTTTCTCAAGTGATAGGGAACATTTTCCAATATAGATCATATGTTAGGCCACAAAATAAGTATTAGTAAATTTAAGAGGATTGAAATCAATGTAAGCATTTTTTTCTAACCCCAAAGGTATGAAACTAGAAATTAATTACATGAAAAAAACTAAACTTCACAAGTATATGAAGATTAAACAACATGCTACTGAATAACCAATGAGTCAAAGAAGAAATAAAAAAATATCTTGAGACAAAGAAAAATGGAAATGTAACATACTAAAATGTATGAGATGCAGCAAAAGAAGTTCTAAGAGGGAAGTTCATGGCAATAAATGTCTAACTCAAGAAACAAGAAAAGTCTCAAACAACCTAAATTTACACCTCAAGGAGCTGGATAAATAAGAATAAACAAAGCCCAAAGTTAGTAGAAGGAGGGAAATAACAAAGGTTAGAGCAGGAATAGCTGAAATAGAGACTCAAAAGACAGTAGAAAAGATCAATGAAATTAAGAGCTGGTTCTTTAAAAAGATAAACAAAATTGGCAACCCTTTAGCTAGGATCACAGAAAAAAAAAAAAGAGATGACTAAAGCAAGTAAAGTAAGAAATGAAAGAGGAGATGTTACAACTAATACCACAGAATTACGACGGATCATAAGAGACTACCATGACCAATTATATGTCAAAAAATTGGACAAGTTAAAAGAAATGGATAAATTCCTAGAAACATAACCTGCCAAGACTGAATCATGATGAAATAAAAAATCTGAACAGACTGATTACTAGCAAGGAGATTAAATTAGTAATCAAAAACTTTCCAACAACCAAAAGTCCAGGACCGAATGGCTTAATTAGTAAATTCTACCAAACATTCAAAGACTTAATACCAATCCTTCTCAAAATCCTCCAAAAAACAGAAGAGGAAGGAATACTTGCAGATTAATTTTATGAAGCCAGCATTACTCTTATACCAAAACCAGATGAGGGTGCCACAAGAAAAGAAAATTACAGGCCAATATCACTGATGAACATAGATGCAAAAATCCTCAACAAAATATTAGCAAACTAAATTCAACAATACATTAAAGGATCATATACCATGATCAGTGGAACTGGTCTGTTCCAGCAGTGCAAGGATAGCTCAACATCTGCAAATCAATCAATGTGATACACCACACTAACAAAATGAAGGATAAAAACCATGCAATCATCTCAATAGATGCAGAAAAAGCACTTGACAAAATTCAGTATCCATTTATGATAAAAACTCACAACAAGGTGAATTCAGAAAGAACATACTTCAACATAATAAAGGTCACATATAACAATCTCACAGCTAACATCAAACTCAAATGTGAAAATCTGAAAGCTTTTCCTCCAAGATCAGGAACAAGACAAGGATGCCCATTCTTGCCACTTTTATTCAACATAGCATTGGAAATCCTAGCCGAACAATTAGATAAGAAAAAGCAATAAAAAGAATCCAAGTTGGAAAGGAAGAAGTTAAATAGTCTCTATTGGCAGATGGCATAATATCATATATATAAAGCCCTAAGACTCCTCCAAAAGCTGTTAAAATTAGTAAATGAATTCAGTAAAATTTCAAGATGCAAAATCAATATACAAAAATCTAAGTTTCTATACACTAATACCAAAGTAACAGAAACAGAAATTAAGAAAAAAATCCCACTTACAATTGCATCAAAAAGAATAACATACCTAGTAATAAATTTAACCAAGGAGGTGAAAGGCCTGTACACTGAAAACTATAAGACACTGATGAAATAAGTAGAAGAAGATAAAAATAAATGGAAAGATACTCTATGCTCATGAGTTGGAAAAATTAATATTGTGAAAATGTCCATACTACAAAAAGCAGTCTATAGATTCAATGCAATCCCTATCAAAATTCCAATGACATTTACTGCAGAAATAGAGCAAGCAATCCTAAAGTTTGTATGGAACCACAAAAGACACTGAATAGGGCTTACCTGGTGGCGCAGTGGATGAGAGTCCGCCTGCTGATGCAGGGGACACAGGTTTGTGCCTCGGTCTGGGAAGATCCCACATGTCGCAGAGCGGCTAGGCCCATGAGCCATGGCCACTGAGCCTGCGCGTCCGGAGCCTGTGCTCTACAATGGGAGAGGTCACAACAGTGAGAGGCCCGCGTACTGCAAAAAAAAAAAAAAAAAAAAAAAAAAAAAAAAGGAAAAAAAAAA
>NW_020173758.1:2518297-2658620 GCF_003031525.2 Neophocaena asiaeorientalis asiaeorientalis | reverse complement strand
AAAAAAAAAAAAAAAAAAAAAAAAAAAAGACACGGAATAGTCAAAGAAATCTTGAGAGAGAACAAAGCTGGCAGCATCACACTCCCTGATTTTAAACTTTATTACAAAGCTATGGTAATTAAAACAGTATGGTATTGGCATAAATACAGACTCATAAATCAATGGAATGGAACAGAGACCTCAGAAATAAACTCACATATATGTGGTCAATTAATTTACGATGAAGGAACCAAGGATATACAATGGGGAAAGGAGAGTCTCTTCAACAAATGGCACTGGGAAAATTGGACAGCCACATGCAAAAAAAAAAAAAAACTAGATCACCATCTTACATCTTACACAAAAATTAACTCAAAACATATTAAAAAATTGAAAGTAAGACTGGAAATCATAAAACTCCTAGAAGAGAACATAGGTGGTAAACACCTTGACATAGGTTTTGGCAATGATTTTATGAATCTGACATCAAAAGCAAAAACAATGAAAGCAAAAATAAACACATGGAATTATATTAAACTAAAAGACTTCTGCACAGTAAAAGAAACCATCAACAAAATGAAAAGTCACACCTACTGAATGGGAGGAAATAATTAAATATTAAAATAATAATTAAAAAATAATTAAAAATTATTTCCTCCCATTCAGTAGGTTGTCTTTTCATTTTGTTGATGGTTTCTTTTGCTGTGCAGAATAAAGTTGTACATATACAACTCAATAGCAAAAAAAAAAAAAAAAAGAAATCCCATTAAAAAATGGGCAGAAATCTGAATGGATATTTCTCTAAAGACTTGCAGATGGCCAACATGTACATAAAAAGATGCTAAACAATGCCAATCATAGAGAAATGGAAATGAAAACCACAATGAGTTATCACCTGGCACCTGTTAGAATGGTTATTATCAAAAAGACCAGAAATAACAAGTGTTGATGAGGACGTGGAGAAAAGGGAACACTTGTGCACTGTTGGTAGGAATGTAAATTGGTACAACCACTATGAAAAACAGTATGGAGATTTCTTTAAAAATTAAAAATAAAACTACCATACAATCCAGCAATATATATATATATATATATGCATACACACACATATATACATACACACACACACACACACATATATATATATAATGGAATATTATTCAACCATAAAAAAGAATGAAATCTTACCTCAAGGACATTATGCTAAGTGAAATAAGTCAGACAAAGACAAATACCTCATGATCTCTATTGTATGAAGAATCTGAAAAAAACAAGCAAAAAAGCAAGAACAACAACAAGAGCTCATAGATACAGAGAACAGATTGTTGGCTGCAAGAAGTGAGAGGTGGGGGGTGGGAAAAAATGGGTGAATTGTTTCTGTTATTTTATTTAGTTTCAATAAATTGAATACAAAATTATATTTGCAATATATGACAGGTAAGTAATTAATTTTAAAAAAATCTCAGCTTTCTCAAAGTAATTTAGAGCATGAACAACTCAATAGAAATGAAGAGATTTACATAGGACAATTGCAAATGCCCAATCAACTTATGACAATAATTTAACTACACCTGTACTAAAATGAATATAAATTAAGATGATATAATACTTATTAATTTGATTAAAATATGAAACCTTGTGTTGGCAGGTTTTGAAAAAAAGAAATATAAATTATTAAAACTTTTTTGGATGCAATGCACATACATATATTTAAACTTTAATTCTCTCTCTTTTTTCTATGAAAGTAATCAGAAACAAAGGCAAAATATATATAAAAGGAAGTTTATTATGATACTACTTGTGATGTTTAAAAATTGAAAATAATCTAAATATCCTAAATTGGTAATTAATTAAAGTAGGGCATATCTATGTGATTGCACACTATAAAGGCTTATAAATTCTTTTCACATTATATTTAATGAAATGCAGGAAATTCTTACCTTTTTTTTGGTTAAAGGAAAGATAATTTCACAGGGTTTTGATGTGTTAAGTATGAGCTCAATTAAATCTAAAGGGGCTGTGTATTCTCAGAAAAAGAACAGAAAATAAGAATGTCAAAGTATTAAAAATTGTTATCTGTGTGTTATTACTGTAAACATAGTCTTAAACTTCATCTTTAAGTATTTCTTCTATTTTCCTAAAATATATAATTAATACAAATGAAAACATTTTACATTCAGAAGAAAAGTTTAAGTTTAAAAAGGGCTATTTTTTAAAGTATTTTACCTATAGCATGACAAACTCCTGTTGGCTAGACAGTGGGCCATTACAAATATCAGTTTTGAGTTAGTGAAGAAGATTTGCTGGAGGGCTTCACAGAATGTACCATGAGATTCATAGTCATTATGAATATTTGCTTTAGTAAATATGTCATCAAATAAGTTCTTTAAATTTCAGGGATGGGCCAAATGGTATCTTTGCCATAAAAGATAATGCTTTCATTAGGCTGATTATTTTATTGGAGATTTTAAACATCTGGATGATAATAATGAGAAAAGCTCGCATTTGAAACTTTCTATACAGATTATGAAGGGGTTCAGAATGAGCCTCCCAAAGTGTGCCACTTTGGCATGTGGACTATGTCGAGCAGAAGGCAATCAAGATCCAGCAGACTCAAGAAAAACTTTGACTTCTCCTTTAAATAGCTAAAAGAATTAAGATAGGGGGTGTGACCCAGAAAGAAAGCTATTACTAAGAGATAAATTTTTATCTAAATGACCTCTGTGAATGGCAGGACAAACATCTAATTACCAAACATTTGCTTTTCTTATTGTCCTGTGAATCACCCTCTTCCCCTTTGAAGCCCCGGGTCCCCATCCCAATTCTTAGTTCAAGACAGCATTTAAGCCTCCACTGCCCTGCTTGTCCTTGGGTCTCATTATCTGTGTGGAGCCTCCGTTAGTACCTAATTTTTTCTCCAGTTAATCTGTTTTAAATCAATTTAATTATTAGACCAACTAAAGAATCCAGAGGGGTAGAGAAAAAAATACGTTTTCCCCAACAATTACAAAGTGCTGTATTTTGTAAACAACCACTATTAAAAGATAAACTGAAGCATACTAAACATTTTAAGAATTTATTTGAGCAAGAATTGATTCAGATTAGGTGGCGCCAAACTGGAAGTGGTTAGGAGCACTCCAGCCCTTAGAAACTAGGGGAAGACTTAAATAGAAGAAGTGCAGAAACAAATACAGGAAATTATTTAATTGGCTATAGCTTAAAGCCTCATTACCAGTTTGTGACTGGTTGTGTTTAGTTTTCAATTTTGTGACCTTGAGGGCTGTACAAGCTTAGATTTTGGTTTGCTTAGGTAGGTTGCCCTGACATTAGAGCCACCTCAGTCTCCTGGCTTCCTTGTTTAATTAAACACCAGTAATGCAGTTACTATTATTCCCATTATGTAGGTCAGAAAACACTGAGCTTTCTGTTTTCTGACCAGCCAGATCATTAATTGAAATTGATGACAAGAAATGGATATTTGAATCCTATCACTCATTGTTCTTCTACTCCATGATACTGGCTTAAATATAGTCAGAAAGAAAGGACCACTCTTGGGGATCAAACGCCCAGTTGTATTGTGTACTCTGCCAGATTAGAGCCCAAAGCAAGGCCCTTTACCTACCCCCCCTAGTTTTCAGTCTTCCTCTTATTCTCTCACTCTCTTCCTTCCCACCTTTTAACACAGCCATGCCCATTTGTTTATGGCTACTTTTGCATGACAAAGGCAGAGTTGAATAGTTGTGACAGAAGCCATATGGCCAGCAAAGTCTAAACTATTGACAAACTGACTTTTTACGGAAAAAGTTTGCTGATGCCTATTATATAGGAAAGGATTACCAAAACAGAAACGAGCGGGTTTTCAGAAAGAGTTTTTAATTGCTTTAAGTCACCTTGATTTTTATTTTTTGCAGAAATAAAAATTTCAAAGACATTGGACCTCCCTGGCATATGCAACAGAAGTGTTCTTTAAAAGAGCTATTTTGGACTTCCCTGGTGGTGCAGTGGTTAAGAATCCGCCTGCCAATGCTGGGAACACGGGTTCGAACCCTGGCCCAGAAAGATTCCACGTGCCGCAGAGCAACAAAACCCGTGCTCCACATCTACCGAGCCTGCGCTCTAGAACCCGGGAGCCACAACTACTGAAGCCCACGCATCTAGAGCCAGTGCTCCACAAGACAAGCCACCAAGATGAGAAGCCCACGCACAGCAACAAAGAGTAGCCACCACTGGCCACAACTAGAGAAAGCCTGCTCGCAGCAATGAACACCCAATGCAGCCAAAAATAAATAAATAAATTTATTTATTAAAAATAAGTAAATAAAAGAGCCATTTTCTTTTTTTTTTTGCGGTACGCGGGCCTCTCACTGTTGTGGCCTCTCCCGTTGCAGAGCACAGGCTCTGGACCCGCAAGTTCAGCGGCCATGGCTCAGGTTCCAGCCGCTCCGCGGCATGTGGGATCTTCCCGGACCGGGGCATGAACCCGCGTCCCCTGCATCGGCAGGCGGACTCTCAACCACTATGCCACCAGGGAAGCCCAAGAGCTATATTCTTAAAAAACAGAGACATAATCGTGAGCTATCCTCTATGAGGTTGTGCTGACAGAGCAACAATGATTTATTCATTTCCCAGTAGACCTTAGAAGCTATTTGAGCAGGTAATATATGCCCAAACCCAGTGAAAACCATTGACAAGTCTAGAGCAGACAGATCTGGAACTTGGGCAGGTACGTGGCAATGAAGAGCAGTCAAAAAACATGAACTTGGATATGGAGAATCCCTGGATGAAACACTAATGGAAGGTGGAAATCAGGATGTTTGCACCAGAAGCAATTTAAGGAACTACTGGATAGGATATTACACTTAGCAATTTTTTGTTACCTATAGGCTATAACCCACCCTTCTACAATGTGAGACATGGCTGTCAGAAAAAGTTGTGAAGGCCTTTTTTGTTAGGGTACACTTGAGGAATAAGCAGGCCATTTTGCCTCACTATAAGAGAAAACAATAATATCTCTACAGGGACACAGTGTTATTCACACCTGTTAGTTTAATAAGGCAACAGGCCCAAAATGGAGTCTCTTACGCTAAGCACCACATCACCAGACATAGATTAATTGCCGTTTCAGCTCTCCCAAAACTGGAACCTTAAAACAGTCAATCATCAATCAGGAATCACCTAATTAGCAATAGTTAGGTAATCTACCTGAGATCCTTGTCTTCCCCTAAAGGAAAATGACCTTGCAATAACCAACCCACTTTTTTGTCTACTGTAACTACCTTGTTCCCACTCCCTTCTGTCTATAATAGTCTTTCATTTTGTACAGCTCCTCAGAACTCCTTTCTATTCATTAAACTGGATGCTGTCCAATTCATGACTCATTGAATAAAGCCAGTAAGATATTTAAAATGTACTCAGCTGAATTTTGTTTTTTAACAACCCTAAACACTCTCGGTGTCTGGATGGTTTCAAACCAGATATAAAGATTCTTCGTGTAGCATCTGAAAAAGAGGACTAAAAACCATGGATGAGTATGTTCCAACATGAGAGGGGAGAAGAGTGGTGGGAGTTTGCTTTAGAGAGGAGGGAACCGGAAGGGGACTTTTGGGGATCCAGGTAAAGTGGGAGAATTTCTACGATGCAGGGTTATGCTGAGCTAAGGAGGAGAGACAAAATTACAGTCCAGAGAGAAGAGAGGGAGACCAAGAAGGATTAATAAGGTGAAGAAAGGGTAAAAATGTGAAAGCTAGAGGGTAAAGAGAATGGAGTGAGGAGTGAGTAACAGACAAGATGGTATCACTTCATATGACAGATCACTCCCACCATTTTTAAAGACCTGATTTGCCCAGGTTATAATGGGACATGATGTGGTATAATACACAGTGCCTCCTTTCAAGGAATTGGCAACCTGGGATTGGGGGCAGTGGGAGAGAAAACATGTACACATAAACTAATAGTCCAAGGCAGTAAAAGGAATATAATCTACAGAATCATAGCAGGTCATTTAACCCACGTAGATGTGAACTGTAAAACATATTTCTTTTTCATTCCTGAGTTCCTTTTTAAAAAACATCTCAGATCAGTGATTCAGTAAAAAAATGGTACCCAGGGCAGTAGTTTCCACTAAGGTTATCCTGAGGGTCAAATCCAAGTGGCATAGATAATAAAAAAAAAACATGTATATATTTGCATTTAAAGTAGTATGATTTACATGTTTTTGCATATCCACACGTATTATGCATACAATTATGTTGACTGTAAGATCTGCCCTTACACACAATATTAAACTTTAAGTTAGTAGGATGGAGGGAGTCAGTTCTTACTTTTTCTTGTCCTCTTTCTTATTCATCCTCTGTCATTGATCTAGCCATCTTGTGCGAGAGGACAGGAGAGGTGCAAAGTGACTGGGTGGGTGAGGGTTTAGTGCTGATAGGGATTTCAACCACACCCTAGGTGGGAGAGCACCAGACCCAAGTGATTAGTGTGCCATGTTCTCACAAAATCATTCAAGACTATATGTTTGGTGTCAGAGAGAGGCTCTGTCAACACCCGTAAAAAAGCATTCTAAATATTATTAATAAAATTAATGATTATTCACATCTATCTTCTCTCTCTGACACGTCTGACAGACATAATCCCTGAGACACAAAGATTAATACAAATGGTTACCATTTATTGAAAGCTTACTATGTACCTTGTATTATGCTACTTTATATGTATCTTTTCTTTCTATTTTTTCAAACAATTAATTACCTTATTAAGTAGCTACTGCTATCTCCACAGTTGAAAAAAATGAGACTTAGAGAGGTTAAATGACTTGCCCAAAGTCACACAACCAGTAAATGTTAATTCTGGGATTCATCGATTGATTCATTTAATACATACAGAGTGCCTCATGTGTGGGAGATACTGGCGAGATGCAATCTGTTGAACTCGAGTCATGCTAAGTACTATACATAATTAGGGTAATTATTTCCTGCCTTAAAACTGCTTATTCTTTGAGTGTCTCTCTGGCAAACAGTAGAGCCATTCACCCACTCACTGAAGCCATAACTACAGAGAGCCATCTTAGATTATACCTACTCCACCAATTCTCATATCCAAACAATTATCCAGGCCTGTCCATTCTAGCTGCTAAATATCTCACTTATTCTTCCAAGCCCTTCTCCAAATCTGCATTGCCACCAAGGCATCTTTTGCTCATATTACCTTATAGCTTTGTCCCTGTTCTCTATGCCTCTAGAAAATGAGAGTAGCCAGAGATGGAAGGGATGACATATTAGGCATCTTTGTTTCCCAGTGCTTAACACTGAGGCCAGAACAATAAGGATGTAATGTTTGTTGAAGAAATTCTTGAATAAGCTTCTTACAAGTGAAAATTTGAAAACTAACCTGTCCATGAGATGAGAACTTATTTAAATATACATATACTCTGAGAAAGTTTTCCTGGGCACAGACCATATATATTGACATATCCACATATGGTATTTGTAGATCTGGACATTTTCAAATGAGCTGCCATTGGTCAGGAATAGATCTGTATTATAAAGACCTAATAGATACAGCTTACTCTGTCATATAAGGTAATAATTCTACATGAAGGTAGGGGAGTAATTGTCATGATCAAAGTGATTCTAGAAATCAGGCTGAGAGGCTCCAGACTGAGAAAGAAATTCAGATCTTAGAAACCAGTAAACCAACTGTTGATGGTTTTTGTCAATGAGTTCTTATCATTCTGTCAACTACTTCCTCCTCCGCTTCCCAATACAAAATGTACCAGCCGTGGTGACTTCAAGTCATTTTAATAAACATTTATTGCAGACTGTGTGTCAGGGTTTTAAAAAAAATAACTAATACATAAGCAGTGGAGATCAGAAATTACTCAGTAATGCATAAGCAGAATCTCTGCCTTCAAGGAGATAAATGAACACATCAGTCCTTTAATGCTTATAATGTGATTTCACATAAACTATCTCTTATAACCTCATTTTCATAACCACTGTCTCCATTTTACCGATGAGGAAACTAAAGCTCAAAAGTAAATAAATTACTCAGGATCACACTACCGATGAGGGTTAAAATCCAGGACTTCTGATGCCAAATCTTTGCTCTCACATCATGCTGCCAAGTTGCTGTGGAAATTCATTAATTAAGTTATTCAGTAACTCATTAATTAAGAAAATACTTATTGGACACCTACACCGTTCTCAACACTTGGAATATGTCACTGAACAAAACAGACAAACTGTCTGCTCTCGAGGCGCTTATGCTCTTGGCTTTCCCTTAATGAGTTGCAAATCTCCCTTTGGATGGCAAGGCTCTGTCTGCTGCACAGGAGGCTTTCAGATTCTTTCCCCATAAGGACAGTAGCTTACTCTGTAGAACAACTGCCCTCAGGCACTCATCACTGAGCGTGGCTCCTTGGACTACAAGACTTTGGGTTAGCTAGTTTTCATAACATGCCATCAATTTGGCTTCTGCACATATCAGTTACCACAAAGTTATTTAAGAGCACAAGACTGTTCACCTTTAATTAATTTAAATATAAACACACAGTGTTAGGAAAATTAAGTAGACAAAAACATTTTCATTCATCATAGGAATTTTGCACACGTATATAGTGTAACCTGTTAATTAAACTTTCCTTCACAAACCATTTATCTTTTCAAAGCCTTGCCTAATAACTTGATGCTTCTCCTTACATTTTTAACTGCTCCTGATTCATTTTTCCACACTGTTTCCAGAGGGATGGCTATGTCCCAGATGAAAAGAAATATTAGAATAATGTGGTGCAAACAGCATGTAGTTTTGTTTTATAGTCTCATTTAGGCCATGCAGGATTGTTAGAATACTCATAGGACTTAGATAAAATGATGCAATGAATTCTTTCCAAATCAGTGCTCTTTAATTTGAAGGAATTAAAAGATCTGTAATAAACATTTCCAAAATTTGATACATACCCCATGTATGTATCAAATAGGATCACCATTCATGCAGCTGGTGAGATAATAGAAAATATATATATTGTTCTTTGTCTCTGGTTCCTAGCACAGGGCTCCTAAAACCCATGTAAATTCCTAAGTGATAAAAGCACTAGCGGCATCTTTTGTTCTAATGAGGGGGCTCTGGGTGGGCTCCTGGATGGGGGCTGTCACCACAAAGACCAAGCCATGGCTAGAAGCTTGGAACTTTCAGCTCCTTCCACCCACTGCATTCTCTACAGAGGGGCTGGAAATGGAGTTAATAATTGATTGTGCTTATGTGAAGTGAAGTAGTCTCCATAAAATCCCAACAATATGGGGCTTGAGGAGCTTGGGTGGGTGAATACACGCATGAACCAAGAAGGTGACCCTACTCCCCAGGGACAGAAGCTCCTGTGCTCAAGCCCCTCTCAGACCTTGCCCTATCTGGCTGTTCATCTGTATCCTTTATCATATCCTTTAATAACTGGTAAACATAAGTGTTTCCTTGAGTTCTGTGAGTCACACTAGCAAATAACTGAATCTAAGGGGAGGAGGTCGTGGGAAACTACAAGCTGGACAGAAGTTGTAGATAACCCCGGGGCCACTACTCGTGATTGGCGTCTGAAGTGGGGGCAGTCTCATGAGACTAAGCCCTTCATCTGTGGGAAATGATGCTGTCTCCAGGTATGTAGTGTCAGAATTGACTTAAATTGTAGGACATCCTGCTGTGTCAGAGAAAAGCTTGGGCGGGGGGGGAAACCTCCCACACATTTGGAAGAAGTGTCAGAAGTGAAGTGTTCAGGAGGAGAACTGTAGGTTTTTCCAATACACACCCCTAAACTGAATCCAGGGAATCACTGTCACCGTGTCCCTTCCCCTCACTCCCAGCACTGTCGGTGACAAACGTCAGCTCAGTTCCGGTCATAGCCATCTAATTGTGCTTGCCATCTCTCCATTCCAATTAGACTTTCTTCTTCTATTTCAACCATTACAATAGAGTTCAAGTTCACCTCTTTGTCTCAAGATCCACCCACAGTAAATTGGTATGTATTAAGGAGTCCACCCTAAGCTCCAGCCATACCAAGTTATTTGCAGTTTCCTATGGGTCCTGTTCTTCAGGGTCTCCATGGCTTTGCATATCCTGCTTTCTCTTTCTATAAATCTCCTTTCTTTTAGTCTTCTTAAAATTCTACCTTTGTTTTTCATACTCTGATCAGATGCCACTTCTCTTTCAAGTGAAGCATTTCCCCTCCTCCTCACAACTGCCTTCCTCTCTTCACTTGGTTTAGGTAGAACTGGCTTCACTCCTTTGTTCCCACTGTACCCAGTGCAGCACCTAATGCTTAACCAATCATCATTCTCTGCATTCCTGTCTCTCTCTCTCCTACACTGTTAGCTGCTTTGAGAGTAGGCATGAGGCAGTGATTTCTCCAGCCTCTAACAGAGTGACAATCAATGAACACAGGGAATCCTACCAGATTAATAAGCAGACATCTTCAGTAGGGAGAAGATATCTGTGTGCTCACATGTAGTGTAGTTCTGAAGTAGCACACCTTAAAAGAGGTTGCAGGATGCCGAAACTTTTAGGTGCTAAAATTTTTTGCTTCTTATTTCCCTTTGTATCACTCTCCTTCCTTCCCAAATAGGTATAAATTTTCTGTCCAAATGACTTTTGCCAAATAAGTGTTGCAGTGCTTTCAGCACTGGAAGTGCCTCTGCTACTCCTGGATGTTTTCTTGCAACTAGTTACACTGGTACCAGCTGGAGGGAAATGTCTTGGTCACAGTGTCCAAGCCATAAGCCATATGCTGTGCCTGAAATCTACATGGGGCTTCTTGAACAATCTCTCTTGTATACTTTCAAGAATAAATTTCCCAACTTAAATTATTTTTTATGTGTGTGCTATTTATACTCTTACGCATTACATAAAAAGTCAGAGGACTTGAACTTGCGCGTATTACTGATGTATAGGCTAAGTCCACCTTTGTCGTGTCATGTATGCTGGCCTAAGGCACATAGTAAAGTTTTGAAACATGAAATATAAATCTGATCAAAACAAGTGAATTTAATAATTCTTAATAGGCAAAATACACTTGTTCATCCAGCAGAGCCCCTGAAAACTCCAATGTTTGGCAATAACATTGAAATTGATTTGTATTAATTCATTAATGGAAAGAATCTAGGGATAATTTTACTACCCAAATTTACTGCTAAACCAGGCTCAAACATCTGCTTTTAATGGTTTCTTTAATATCTGCTTGAGATTTCTAAATAGCCGACAAAAGCAGTTGCTTTTGTTTAAGAAAAAAATCAGACTTACAACGGAAAGATTCTGTTGTTTTTACATTAGAGCAGTCTTCCTTGAGAGCATAATTTGAGAGTCATGAAAATTAATCACCCTTCTGGAGCAAACATTTAAATATAAAACAATTTGATGTACCATTACAACTACCTAAGAAAAAGTAAGATTAGGTTATGCCTACCTTGGTTCTTCTGGTTTTCTCTGCCAGGTTGCTCTTTAGCACCAATCTCTCCGATGAATGTCTTCACTGTTGCCCTTCCTTCATGAACTCATTCTAGTACACTGTGACTATGGCAGCTCTTATATTCTATTAGAGAATCATTTGTTTGTAAATTGTTCCCCAGGTAGACTATGAGCTCAGAGCAGGCAGGACTCGCGTGTGTACATTTGCACCTAGCACAGGATCTGAACTAGATTTGAGTTAGATCTGGTATATTAAAGATTAAAATCCTTATTATTAACTACAGAAAGTCTGTGGTCTCTGTTTATGGACTTGATCAACGTTCACTCTTACTATAGCCTTTATCACAGAATTTAACACAGATTGATTTACTTCAATGTTAGAGAACTACCTTCTCCACAGCTACTCTCTTGCCTGGGAAGTGGTCACCTTCCACTTGCTGGCCTCTGAAATTTCTCTACCCCTCAATCTCTTGGACTGCTGCCTTTATTTTCTGTGAGGTAAGCACAGGCAGGTGTTGCTTCATAGTTAGGCAGGCGGACTCTTGTATCAGGTAGGTTTGCATCCCAGTTCTGCCACTTCCTAACTGTGTGATTTCGGTGATCTACTAAATCTTTGTGTTTCCATTGGCCAGAAACTTAGAAATGTTAGTTTTGCTCTCTTGTTTGCTTGAGTTTTCTCATCTTCAAAACAAGATAATGGGGCTTCCTTGGCGGCGCAGTGGTTGAGAGTCTGCCTGCCGATGCAGGGGACGTGGGTTCGTGCCCTGGTCTGGGAAGATCCCACAAGCCGCGGACCGGCTGGGCCCGTGAGCCATGGCCGCTGAGCCTGCGCGTTCGGAGCTTGTGCTCCGCAACGGGAGAGGCCACAACAGTGAGAGGCCCGCATACCACAAAAAAAACAAAAAACAAAAACAAGATAATGAGAGGATTTACCTTATAGGACTGTTGGAAACATCAAATGATAGGATGTGTAAGTTTCTTAGAACAGAACCTGACCTATGGCAAGTTCTTCATGAATATTAGTTATTGTTATTCCATATGGGGGAATAACAAGCCAGTTCTTGCTGGTAGGAAGAACATCTTTCAAATTAAGGTGTAAACTGAAAACAGTTCTCCAATTAAATAAATTCTCTGAAACTTCCTAAAATGCTGTTAAAGATACCTCTGGCTACTGCAGCTTAAGGATTTTCTGTTTTATCATTTCATATCATTTCATCATATTACATAGGCCCTTCCTACTTTAATTATGTTCCCTGGACCAGCAGCACCAATATCACCTGGGGGCTTGTTAGACATGCAGAATTTCAGGATGCACAGAAATCCTACTAAATCAGCATCTGAATTTTCATAAAAATCCTATATGATTTTTATGCATATTAAAGCTTGAGAAACACTAATATAGACTATAGTGTAGTCTCCTCATTTAAAAAATGAGAATAATCAAAGTACCTATCTCACAGGTTTGTCGTGAGATTAAATGCCTTAATTACGTAAAGTATGTTGAACAGTACCAGACACATATAGCAGAAGCTAAATACACCTTCATATATATATGGAGTGTTGAGAAAAAAGGTATGGAAGTTATTGCTCTCTTTTGATTGGCCACAAAAAACACATGCCAAATCTTGTGTTCAGTTTTAGGTGTTATAATTTATATAAACATTGAAAAACCATAATGTATTCAAAAGAGAGTGATCAAGTGTTGAGGAAAAGGAAACTTTGTTATTAGAAGAGTGGTTAGAGAAACTGGGAATATTTATGCTAGCAAAGAACACACCTGTGGGAGATGATAAATGCCTTCACATTTTGGAAGATTCAGATTTATCTTTGTGACTCCAGATGGTAAAATAAGAACATATGCATAGAAGTAATAGAGAGAGATCTGATTCAAAGTAAGGAACAGATCTAGTTTCCTTAGTTCTCTGCACTGTAATGTCCAAATAGAGCCTGATGTTCATTTTTCTGGGACAGCAAAAGGGATTCATACAATAGGTGGTTTCTGAAGTGACTTCCAACTCTGACATGCATGATTTTATGAACAATATCACTGAAGGGGTACTTAGCCTTCATCAAAATTCTAGAAACTTCAAGCTCTTTGGTGTTTAGGAAAATCACAGCAAATGACATTGACAACCTGTTATCTAGCTTATTTCTTATACATTCTTTCTCTCTTTCTACAGTATTTCCTTGTCCCTCTTTGCCATATTTCAAAAGAAAGAAGAAAGGGACAGCAAATTTAGGCCTTTCTACAACCAGTACCTAAACAATCCTCTGCTAAGTTGGATCTCTCGAACAAAGAGATGATAATCTACCTAACTCTTAAAAGGGAATAAAGCTACCTCATCTCCCTTCAGTTTTCTACGTATTTTCTTCTTGAAATTATGGTACCCTGAATAGGACTTCCTTTGCCAGAGGCATGGAAGGTTTATATGCAAGGCTTATATATTTCTACAGTAAGAATTTAGTAGGAGTATTCTGAGAAGATCCTGGTCCTACTTGCAACAGTCTCTTTTAAAGCCAATGTAAACAAATGTCAGAACTGGAAGTTCCCTGATCAACTAATCAAGAGGTTCAAAACCCATCAAGACCCATTGCATCACTGTATTATTGTATCATTGCTTCCACCAAAAGGAGTAAACACTAGAAGAATTCCAGGCGCCAAGGCAAAGCCAGTAGGGATGATACAAACTGGACTAGCTCAACTGATAAGATCAAACTCCTTAATCTAACCTACACTAGGGTGAAGAAATACGACAGAATGATTGTCTAGTTTTTCACAAGCAACAATTGGTCTTGCAAACCTGATAGAGCAAAGGGCAAAATAGGACATGAAGAAAACTGACTGACAATCCACTGTGTGCCAGATACTTCCATGCACACTTTCTCATTTAAGTCTCACACTTAGGCCGGGAGGAAGGTTGAGGTCTTCTCATTTTCTCAATGAAGTAACCCAAGGCTTAGAGAAGTTGAGTTACTTACTCAGAGTCACACAGCTAATTAATGGCTGAGCTGAGTCTTATATATTTTGATTTTCAATGTAGTTTCTTTCTAATTACACCCAAACTGCTGGAACTTGCAGAGTTTATCCCTGAGATTCGTCAACAAACAGAAAGGCAGAATCTCTTCTAAAGAAGTGATCACTGTCAATTATTTCAATAACTTGATAGACAGTGTTCCAGGTAGATAATGGCGAACACCAAATTTTTGAGTGGGAAAGAGGCAGCTTTTTAGATGCATGTGTCTTAGAGCACTTTCAATGTTTCTAGTCAGACTTACCCTCACAGACTTACCTCTACTCTTCGAAGAAGTAATACAGCAAGGGAAAGCGATTTGAAGCCTACTTTTTGCTAAGGAAACCAGCTAACCAATATCCGTGTACTCCCTGGGTGGGGCAACGTAGGTGGAGCTGGGGTTCAAGGCTCAGAGACTGCGATGTTGGAAGAAATACCATTTCATGTCAGCTTGAAGGTGAAGAATTGGGGCTGGCTCTGATAGAAGTGTCAATAGTTAAAGCTATAATCACAACCTCAGGAGAGATCAACACCTACTGTACAAGAGGATTTAAAAATCCAAGAAGTAAAGCTAAATAGAGCTGCTGTACTGAATGGTGGCATAAAACCATGGTTTACTGTCAACATGGAACATCATTGAATAATATGTTGCCTCAGACAGTGTGAAGCCCAGCCTGCTTTGAAGTGATTGACCAAGTTATATGATTTGCAGGTGTTTCTACGTACCATTTCACTGGTCAGTAACTTATTCAAGCGGTGGCAAAGACTTGAACCCAGATTGGCAGTTATGCTACTGATTTTGAGTTTGGAAAGAAGCGAGGGAGGGGGTCATAACATGGTCTGGAATCCACAGGTGGCTTGCAGTTTGTCTATAGAAAGAGAATTGAAGGGAATACTCAGAAAGCATCTTAAATCACATTTGTGTAGTCATATTTAACAGGCAGGTGGCTCATTGTTAGAATTTATTTAAAGTATGACTCTGTGTGCATGCATATGTGTGTGTATTTCCTCAGAAACACACAGGCATTATTGAAAATGATGGCATGTAGTCACTCTGGGCTCTAGCTGGCATGAAAGAACTAACAACGCCTTAGCTGTTGCCTTCTTCATTGCCTCAAAAGAGGAAGAAATGAGCTTCTGTTGTTAAAGCCACTCCCGTTGTCACAATTTTTTTCTGTCTCTTCCTTTCTCTCTCTTTTTTTCCTGCCGCCCGTTATATAAAGCTGTGTTTTAATTTTAAAAAAGCGAAATAAAATAGCTAGTTTAAGACAAAATATTAAATATGAGGGTGATTTGGAGCTCTGAGTTTGTTTTTTAAAATTAAATAGAGAGTCAGAATGTGGTTATTGTAAGTAGGCGAAGCTTTAGCTCTCCCTACAGGCTTTTGTTACAGTAGCTGGCTAAAAGCAAGAGAAGATCAGAAGCTGAAAATCATCCCGAAGTGTTCATCGGAGAGAGTGATTTCCTTTGTCCAAGATGAACTCACAAGCTGTTACCTGTGTCAGCAGTGAGATCGTGCAAATTCCTGCTGCCAATGACACTTTATCACATTTTTGAGGCTACTGAGTCTTTTTTTCGTTTTTTTTAGTGGTTCTCAACTCTTTATTGAAAAAAATAGATGGAGAATAATAATAAAAATAACAACCACAATAAAATAACAGGACCACCCCAGAAAAGGCAGGCAGAAAGGCCGATGCTGCCTTCCGGTTTGCCACAGATTCTCTGGAGCATGGCTTTGGGGACCAAGGATTACACTGGAGCTGCTGATTGCGGGTTGGGCTCAATATCGACTCCAGATGGAATCACTGTGGAATAATTATCTATTAGCATAAGCCCTGGTTAAAAAACAAATGGGCAGCAAAGCCTCTTAATACTGAAAAATAAAAACCAGTTTACAAACATACTTTGGGCCACACCCCAAACCCAAAGGGGAAATAATCCTAGATATTCTTCAATGTTACACCGAGGTGCACTGAATCAGCCTTCATTGGCATCATCAGTTATCGATAATAATTATTGTAACAACTATTCATTATTTGCTGTTAGCTACACATCCTGCTGAGTTATTTTATTTACTCCTCACAATAATACAAACATGTAGGTGTGCTTATTCCTTCTCATGGATAAACGAACCAATTCAGAAGTTAAGCCACTTGGCCAAAGTCACCCAGCTAAGCCGCTGGAGGCAGGGCTCAAACTCAGGACTATCTGACTACTGATCCAAGACCATTAACAGCTCTGCTCTACTGGATTGCCTTTGTTAACCACTACGCTATACTGCCCTGGTTTTTTTTTTAAAGGCAATACTTCTAGATATGACCTAACAGCAACAATCAATTCAGCAAACATTATTACTTTTTAACAAGCACACTTCGTATTTATGGAGTGCTAGGGATGGGCAAAGTATTTAACAGACACATAAAAATTGCTAGGAGGAATCTGGCAATGAGAAATGTATGAAGTAGGACTATAGAATATGAACGAGTCAGATAAAGAAAGAAGTCTAAACAAGGTGAAGTGAAGTAAGCCACTGAATCACACAGGCTGTCCTGGCTAACAACCCCACTGAGTAGGGGAAGGAGAACAAAAGACGTCATTATGACAGGAGTCTACATGAGGATAGACTGAAATGATGACTAACAGGGAAGAGACAAAGAAGGATTTTGTTCAGCTTTTTAAGAGTTAGAAATTAGGGAGAGGACCCAACATTCCAACATTTATTCATCCCAAACATTCCCAGAGTACCAGGGATAAAAATAGTAAATGTTTCGTGCCTCCTGGTGCTAAAGATTGAGGAAGGAAAACAGACCTAGAAGCAATAAAATGTCACGAGCACTATGATAGAATTTGTGCAAGATACGGTGAAACCGAGAGGAAAGAGCAGTTAAAATTCTAGAAGAGAGAATGCCAATTGAGGTTTCATAAAAGAGGAAACAATTTAATAGAATCTTGAAAGATAAGGAAACTTTTGCCAAGTGAACTGGGATAGTGACAGGGGAAAAGAAAAATATTTAAGGGAGGAACCAAGATGTGCGAAGTGAAGCATGAAGACATGGGTCCTTGGGGAATCTGTGAGTAGTTTGAATGGCTGGAGGAAGCATTAGGGTTCAAGGGAACTGTGTGGAGAGGTAAGCAGGGTCAAGGTCATGGGGCTTCATATGGGGAGCTGCAAGTTTGGACTCTATCATGCTAGTGCTGAGTAGTCACTGAATAGTACTGTGAAAGGTATTAATTTTTTTAGAAATCACCCTTGTAGCAGCAGCGTGGCAGGTGAGTAGGGGGCTAAAGCTGGAGGTGGGGAGACAAGGCAGGGGCTGGAGAATGAATGGTTGCAATGGGGAGATAAACAAGTGGATAAATGCAAGAGACAGTAAATAGGATCTACACCTGATTAGGTGCTGCAAGTGACTATACAGTATTTTGAAACGAAGCAATGGATTTTGGAACTGTACATGAAAGAACGACTCTGCTACTTCCATATGGAAAAATAACAACTGACTGATTTTACACACATACTATTTTTCAACTTCTGCACTGTTCAGTGGTTAATACAGTTCTTGGCTTAAAATATCGCTATTTCTTCAAATCTATCCTGTCATAAAATCAGAATTTTAATGCTTACACAGACTTTAGCAATTCTCTAGTTCCAAGTGCCCTCCATCCCCCCACTGCCCCATCAGTTAGATACATAATTGAAAGGCAACGTAAGTTAGGAGTAGGGCCGTGAATAGAGCCAGATGACATCTAGGCCATTGCATTCAGGGCTCCTTGAACAAGTACAAGTTAGTACAAGTTAGTACAAGTACAAGGTATAGTTCTGCTTGAGTTCAATTCCAGGAAAGATTATGTCTATTCAGATAATTTTTATCTTTCCCTTTTACCTTAGCTGCCAGAAAATGTACATCCAAATTTATTATTCAAGTATTATAATTTACTCAACTCAAGTGACTGAAAGCATCTCTTCTTCCTTCTAGGAGTATGAGAAGAACTTTGTTCTGTTTTAACCTTAAACACCTTATCTTCCATTGCATTTTAAACTGCACTTATGTCTACTTTTTTGATATTGATGAGAGTACAAACTATAAATAAGCAGATTTATCAACAAGTAGTTTCCTTCCAAGCAGGAATATAACTCTGTATTTCCTATCGATGGCCAATGTTGGAATTATCATGAGATTTTTGTAAGCTTGGAATATAAAAATTTCAGGGGACATTTCCATGAGCAGTAGAAAATGTTTACTTAGGATGAACAATTAGAAGCATCCCTGGAATTGTGGCTATAAAAGCTCTCCCAATGCTGTGTCTGTCTTTGTTTGAAACATCACCAGGCAAGCCTCTTCATACTAACAGCACTTGCTGCATATTTTGTTATCCCAGCTTCTGTAGTCTCCCGCAGAGCCTTTACTTGAAGATTACCTTGATAATTCAGTCATGTTTCCTTCTCTCCACCTCCAGTTCAAATATTTTTACTTGGATTAAATTAAGAAATCCGAGAAAAGTGTGAGATAGCATATAAATCTAGTCTTTAACTTATACAAACTTAAAAAGATCTAACGATACAAGTACAGAAAAAGCATAGGAATTCTAGCTAGAATAAAGGCAAAGGGAAAGCAGTCTTATCAAGGTGGGATAAATATGTGACTTATCTACTGGAGGCAGATGGGAACTTTTCTTGCAATATATTAGTTATCTGGCTAAATTCTAGAATTAAGATTGGAAAACGTTTTCTTTTGTTGGCGGTGGAGCAGGTGGGTGAGAAGTAAGCTCTATTGCAGGTTCAGCAAGGTGTACTTTAGGAGGGACTGGCTATTCCAGTGGGTGTCATCAAAAAGGTGTATGAAGAGACAGGCCTATGACACCCTGAGAAAATACAGAATGAATGAACAGCTTTACAAATGATATCATATTGTGAGTGTTTTTTTGTTTGTTTGTTTTGTTTTTTCTTTGCGGTACGCGGACCTCTCACTGCTGTGGCCTCTCTCACTGTGGAGCACAGGCTCCGGACGCGCAGGCTCAGCGGCCATGGCTCACGGGCCCAGCCGCTACGCGGCATGTGAGATTTTCCCGGATCGGGGCATGAACCCGTGTCCCCTGCATCGGCAGGTGGACTCTCAACCACGGCGCCACCAGGGAAGCCCCTGGTGAGTGTTTTTTATGTACCAACAGTCAGGACTTGGGGTCTAACAAGTCTGGACATATTCATGGTGACAATGGAAAGGAATATTTGAAATTAGAATTAATTCAGGGATATAAGATCACTGTAACCATAATAAATATTAGGTGATTTTTGAGGTACAATGAATCATTGAAAATTGTGTTCACTGTCTGTCATGTTTACTGATTGACTGGTAGCCTGAACTTCAAATTGAGTGGAAAGTATATCTTTGTACCTTTAGTGCTTTTTCAACATTTGTTTATTACGAACAATAGCACAAAATGCTTTTAATTTTAACGACCCATTAAACACACACACACACACACACACACACACACACACACACACATGAATAAAAGTGAAACAAAAGTTTCAGGAAAATATACTCTTACAAAATGTAATATATTTGGATTTTTTTAGATTCTATGCTTGTACATTCTATTATTCTTATTAGAATCCTGGTGTGACTTTCTAAACAGATTCCAAGACCCACTAATAGGCTGCAGCCAGCAGTTTGAAAATCACTGCTTAAAATGACTGCTGTAAAATCCATCAACTCGACCTAAACCAGAGATTCCACCAACTGGAGCAGGGAGATCCAGTTGTTAACTATTGCTTCAGAAGCCACAGAGAGAGCACAGACAATTGTAGACCATCATTTTGTAGATATATTTTGTGTATACATGT
Organism: Neophocaena asiaeorientalis asiaeorientalis; assembly: GCF_003031525.2. NCBI lineage: Eukaryota > Metazoa > Chordata > Mammalia > Artiodactyla > Phocoenidae > Neophocaena > Neophocaena asiaeorientalis. The sequence goes on along the minus strand of NW_020173758.1, from coordinate 2,638,343 downwards.
ATGTTTCTATAACAAAAGCACACTTGATCTTAATTTTCCCAAATTCTCAGTGATGAATTTATTTTTAAAATTAAGAAATAGGGAAGTTCATTTTTTTAAACCAGTGTGTGCTTTCTTACCAGATTCTGTCAAATTTTATAATTTTAAATTGAGGCTCTAACTCCACAGTGATATAAACATCAGGGAGAACGACAGAAGTAACTACCTACCAGCTGGAGGGTAGGAATGCCCAAGGATGAAGGTGACAACAGGAAAGGGAAGAGAAACCATGGTAATAAGGTAGGAGAGGGTGGTGGGAAGCAGAAGACAAAAGGAGGTGGATTCCAATGTAGCCACAGCAATGGGGAGATGATCCAAGTCCAATCCAGGGAGAAGGCAGGGAACAGAAGTGGACAAGAATGGGCCATGGTAATGGGGTGGGGAATTACACATAGGGAGCAAAGAAAGGAGAAACAGGAGCAATGGGGCTTTCTGGTCGTGCCAGTCCTGAGAGGAATTTCAAGCTGACACCATCTTTCATAACCAGAGCACTGAATTAGCAAATATTTACTTGCTTTAATTCAAATTTATTTCCTCTTACATTAATCATATGTATAAAAGAATTTCCATTTCCTTACTTAAGTAAATATGTTGTGCTTTAAGAAATTTCACACATTCTAGTAGCAAGCTCAATGTTGCCATTCACTGCCAAACAGTACCGTACAGCCAAAGTTATTCTTAATTATTTTATTAACTATGGCTTCACCTCTTAGTTGGTATCACATTCAATTGAGATTTGGGCTGTGTAGTGGAAGGAACACACTTCTTATTATATTTGTATAGGCTGGGAGTTAATGATTCAAGCCACTGCATGAGTTGGAGGCAGTTAGGATGCCCTGGTTCCCACCTTGGCTTGATCACTGTTACAGGACTTTTAACAGTTCCCTTATGTGTACAATGGAAGTAACAATACCTGCTGTAGTGGGTCATTTTGGGGATTAAAATGCAATAGTGAATGAGAAGCACTTAGTACAACTTAGCACCTTTTAAGGGGCTGGCAAAATGGTATCTGTTATTATATATTCCTTAGAAGATTGTGTGTGTGGGTTCATATTTAGACAGAAAAATACAGGTAGGAGATTATGATTACTTTTTACATCAGATAGCATTGTAGACACGTGTGCATCATGGCATCTGTCTCAGGTATCCAGTAAGGAGGGCTGAGGGGGATACAGGTAGAGAGGAGTAAGCAGTCACCGATCACAGGCAACATCTATATCCTCCGCTTTCTTAGACAGGCTGGATATGAAAAGCAGAGTTAAAAACCGTGACATCTACTGCTCTTTATGTTAAATAAACCAAGGCCTCCCATAAATTAAAATGATTTTCTTATGCAGCTTGACATAAGGTTATCCGATTGGCCAGAGAGGTACAACTGAGACTCTGTTATAAGGGGAAAGTGCAGGTTGGTTATGTTTAAAGATGCAAGTACCACATCAAAGAAATAAAAGGCCTTCTCGGTTTAGTCAATGCATTTGCTTAGGCCCTAATAAACTAAGAATGGAAAAAGGTTAATTGACAAAATGATACTTGTCTAATGCTGTCTTGAGCGTTGAACGCAGGCAGACGTGTGAGACCGGGATCTTGCTGTGCTGACAAGGATGATTATTGCAGCTGACTCTTCTCACCCTCAGGGGTGCTTAGCTTCTACAAGGTCTTCACCCCAGAATCTCACTGGTGTGCTAGAGCCAATCCAAGGAGGGCTGTAAAATCAGAAAGCCAAAGGACAGCACAGTTTACACTTTATTTAAGTGTGTTGAGGTGAGGCCACAGATTGGCACTGGTCCATTAAATGTGGTGGTGGAACTTCTGCTTTGCATTTGCAACTTATTTCTATTGAGCGCTTAGCCATGTGCAAGGCAATGTGCTAAGAGATCTATAGACCCTGTATCTCATTCTATTCCCACAGTGATTCAGTGAGGTAGATAGTAACCTCCTACAGATACGAATACAGCAACTGAGGCATCCCAATACTGTCATTACGCTGTACTTTCAGTTTCCCAAAGCACTTGATAATAACAATATATTAATTCAAGCATCTCTTTGCCATGGAATGTTGAGTCATCTACTGATAAAACAATGGTAATAAACTGTGACTCAGCTCAGAAAGCAGAAAATGATTTCTTAAGCTTGTTGTGATTATATGTACATTGCGGCTACAGGGGAAGGGCAGCTTCTTGGCTTCCAAGTTGAAAAGGATGGGGGAATTCCAAACCTCTGTTTTCTGAATTCTTGGGAGTATAAACAGCATTCACTGGGAATATCAACAGATTTGATATAGAGCTTGGAGGAGATGGTAGTCTTGCTGTCTGAATTCTGATAGTTTGAATGAGAAGAGCAAACCAAATAGCAAAGCTACACATGAACATGTACACTGAAGTGACACACGTTACCTTTCATAAATAGTTATCTGCCCATTTGCAGATCAACACTTAAACATTCTTATTTGGAAAAGCTTGGGTCCTACAGGAGAACAGGGAATGACTGTGATTCTTTCAAAGCCAGTAGGACCGTGAGCTGTGACTTAAACACAATAACAAAAACTCTTTCCAAGTGGGAACTAGTTCTATTTTCATAGACATCAGAGCAAGGCCCTTAAAATCAAAATGTCTCACAAGCACCTTCTAATGGGTTTATTGCTTTGTTTATTCTGCTTAAAGCAAGTCAGGGGCAATTTGAAATTGCATAATTAAAAAAATTTTTTTGAAAGTGTGTTGGCATTTCAGTTGCTGGTTTTGAAGCTCTCTGAAATGTGGGCAGTGGTCATCCGTCCATATGCTAGACACACAAGCCATCATGCACATTCCAACACAGGTCATCACATGTACAGATACATCTTCTATTAATATGCCTGCCTTCCCCCAATGCACATTTGTTGTGGTTGTTTTGATCCCTTTCACCAAATCATTATCTAGATGCTATTTTCAGATATATCATCTATAACTTTAGGTCTTCTAATCAGTATGTGACTATTTATTCTTAAATATTCCTCTTTTAGGTCAAACATCTTTTTCTTTTTTTTTCTCCTCTCATTTCTTCAACACACCAACGATGAACGCCAGCATGTTTCCTCATACAACTGGATATGTCTCCTCCAGTGTTCACTCTCCTGAGGTACCCTCCCAAGAATCATTTTCTGAGTTCTCTTAGACAAGCTAATGGGCTCCTCCACGGCACAGAGGATAATTAGGGACACAGGAAAAAACAAATGCACTCAAAGGTGCATAAAACAGTCATTGGTGAAACGAGGATTAGGAGAAATGTGTTTGTAATTTCATTGTCTCTTGATTTGAATAAATGATCTTATGCAGTATATATAGTTCCGATTTTAATACAAACTCCTTGGAGTATATTGAGTTACACTCCCTTTCACTAAGTCTTCATCACTGAATAGTGGAGACCGTTAGTTGTCAGGCTACTTTAAATTCAGGTCTTGGGAACAACTGAACCAAGGAGAAAAAGCACACATAATGGAAAACCTGCCACCAAAGCCCTAAGAAGTTAAACAAGCAAGGGAGACTTTATTCGGAGCTGTAGCAATAAGGAAGAAAGACCAGAATGTAGTCTGAACTCAATTCTGCTAAGACAAAAGGTGGGAGAGATTTTTAAGTGTTGGGGTGAGGGTCATCATAGGCCACCTGTTTGCTAACTGGCTTTATAGAATGAGAAAGTAAACTTTCTTGTATCTTCATGACAGGAGGTAATTTACCACTTGGCAAAAGACACCCCTAAAAGTTAGGCTCCTTCCCTACCACAGAAACTGGGAAAGAGGGGTACTGTTTTCCTTGATAATTTTCAAAGAGATGGCTCCCAGGTCCTTGAGAAAAACACTCTTGCTTTGAAAAATTGGGAAGAGGCTTTTGAAAAGGTTTACACCTCCAAGGGGTAGAGGAAGAATTTACAAGGACAAGTTTTCTAAAGTAAATATTCTAAGAAAAGACAGGTCAGGCCTAGAGTCTAGAAGTCCGTCTAAAGTTTAGTCACGCCGAGGGGAACATTAGTGTCCTTGCGGTCAGGTGTGTTTTTAAGTGTGGGAAGAGAAAGTTGTGGACAAGACCAGAGGCTCTTTTCCCTTCTGAGCTTTGATTTCAATAAGCCCCTTGTGTGTTGGAATAGAGTGTGACCGAAAGCAGGGAAGAAGGGTCCCTCACTGCAAAGTGTGGCAAAGCCGAGCCCCATGGGGAAGACCTTCATGGTGCCCTCTTGTCTGCCTGAGTTATTCCCACCTCCTCACCCCATGCCCAGTCCTGCATGTGGCCTAGCATAGAGGAAGGCTGGAAGGGCTAAAGCAAAATACCACCTTGCTGCTTTGAGTGCGGTGTTAGCAACTCCTGAGGAGCTTGTTAGAAATGTCAAAACTCAGCCCTCACCCCAGACCCAGTGAATCAGAATCTACATTACAACAAAATCCTTAGGTGATTCCTAGATACCATTACAATTTTGGAATAGAGGATCCTGTAAAGAGGACCTCAGGCAGGAAGTGTCACATCTGTGCCACCTACCATTAAGAGAGAAGAACAAAGAATTCAGTGAGATGTCCATACCCAAGGTGGCTACCATCATGCCAAGGGTTACTGACTTGAGAAACAAGCCATGTTCCTCAGGTTAAGAAGTTTGAACCAGTTTGAAAACTTTACCATCCTTGTCACAGATAACTGACAATTTTCCCTTTCCCATCTCTGGGGCATCTCTTTAGAACCTCCTTCACCTCACCCTGCCACCTTGACACCCAGTATTCTTCCCCTTTCGCTGCCCTCAGACGCTGCTGAGGTCCTCGCTCCCCATGTTAGCCTCTGCTCATTAGGGACGCGGCCAGATCCTGACATCTGGACTCAGCACACACTATTTGTTATTCAGATCCAGCCACTGCTTGCAGAGAGCAGCCTGGAGTTTCGAAAGAGCATAAATTCATAAAGAATTAGGAAGGACTGGATGCGTCCAGTGCGATGCTATGGATGATGGTAGACACATCCTGGGACGTGGGAAATGCTAATTGCAGCTGTGCTGTGAAAGCTGAGGCTCTGCTTTAGCCCAGAGATATTTGCGATGAAGAACAATTCACCTAGCACACAGCGCTGGCTCCCTCCCCGTGGCTCCCAGCACCCTGTGGCTCAGCCCTCTTTTTTATTTCTATTTTTTCCCTCCACTAAAAACACCTTCCCTTGTGCCCAGCTCCCGCTCAAGGCCAACACCGCGACAGACAAGCAATCTCACAGTACCTGGGGGGAGAAAGCTGTTTTAACTAAAATAGATCAGCCGGGATATTTTCTTTGACCATGCTCTCTTCATGCAGTTTATACCTCTCCTACACACTGCCCAAGGGGATGAAAATGGGAGCCAGCAGGGAATTCATATCTGAGTCATCTCTCACCGGCTCTGCTCACTGGGATCCCTGAGGCTGTGTCTAAATGCAAACGTATCTCCCCATTTTCCCTGAATTCATTGTGCGGGAGAGCCGGCCAACGGACTCAGGAGGCGGGGCTCCACTCCCAGTTCTGACAAGTCCATCCACTTTTGCCTTGACCTTTAGCTTACTCTTTCCGTACCTCAGTTTCTTTATATGTTAAATGAGACCTTGGCTGAGACCAGTGGTTCTTAGCCATGGCTACCCGTAAGAATCATCTGGGAATCTTACAAAACAAAACACAACAAAGAAGGAATGCTGGAGTTCCACCCCCACCAGCAGATCAAAATCTGTGCCTAGGGCCCTGGCACTGGTAGGCAGTTTTAGTTTTTTGTTTTTTTTTTAAATTTATTTAAATTTATTTATTTTTGGCTGCGTTGGCTCTTTGTTGCTGTGCGCGGGCTTTCTCTAGTTGCGGTGAGCCGGGGCTACTCTTGTTTGTGGTGCGCGGGCTTCTCATTGTGGTGGCTTCTCTTGTAGCGGAGCATGGGCTCTAGGCATGTGGGCTTCAGTAGTTGTGTCACGCAGGCTCAGTAGTTGTGGCGCACGGGCTTAGCTGCTCCGGGGCACGTGGGATCTTCCCGGACCAGGGCTCAAACTCGTGTCCCCTGCATTAGCAGGCGGATTCTTAACCACTGAGCCACCAGGGGAGCCCTGGTATGCAGTTTTAAATCTTCCAAGATGCTTTGTAACACGCACATGGGATTTAGAACCACTCAACTAGGATCCTCATTAAATAAGTGTCCCAGAACCGGCTGCGCTGACATCACCTGGGCGCTTGAAGTGAAATGCAGAATTTAGGGCCTCACCACACACAGCTGAATCTGCATTTTAACAACATTCCCAAGTGATCCATATAGGCATTTGTTGACTGAAAAAATGCACTTTTTAGTCCACAAATTCAAGCCTGAAAAAGAGATCTCCATGCTCCCTTTCAGCTCTGCCCCATAACGTATGGATTGTGATTTCATTGAAATCATATTTACAGATTTTGCTGGCACTGTCTTTTATTGAATAATTATTTCATGAGTGTCTACTTTGTGGCAGGAACCATGTGAGGGGCTGAGAATGAAAAGAGATGAAGAAGAAAGAGATGGTATCTACCATCACAGAACTTCAATCACTGGGAGAAGCCAGAGCTTAAGTTATTACGTAAGGTGCTGTATGTGAGGACAGAGAAAATATTGGAAGCTATGAAAGTACACAGTAGTCAGGAATGAGATTGACGAGGCCAGGGAGACCTTCCTGAAAAATAAAATTTAAGCTTTATAACGAGTGCATCCTGTGACAATATTGAGCTGTTTTCATATTCATAAACACTCGTGATTCATGGAAGAGAGCAGGCTGATTGAGCTTTCTTTACATTTATATTTTCAGACAACTTTGAGAATTAACTCTGAATCCACTGCAGTTTAGCAATTACCGTTTGAAATTGTTCTCAGTCTACCGATGACCTCCTCATTGCAAATGTGGTATTATCTTTCTAAGTCACATCTTGTTGCTCTGTAGCTTTTAATAATTATAACTATTCCCATCCTGACATTCTAATTTCTTTCAGATTCTGTCTTAGATTGAATTTCCCCCAAATGCAGAGCTTGAAATATGAGCGTGCTTATGGTATGTGGTAAGTTCTGGAAGTGCGGTAGGCTGAATAATTGTCTTCCCACCCTCTCACCAAAGTATCCACATTCTAATCCCCAGATTCTGTTACCTTATATGACAAAAGGAACTTTACAAGTATGATTCAGTTAAAAATCTTGAGATGGGTAGATTAGCCTAGATTATTGGGTGGGCCTTAAATACACTCCCATGGTCCTTTCAAGAGGGAGGCAAGAAGGTCAAAGGAGGCAGTAGGAGATGTGATAGTGGAAGCCAGAAGTTGGAGTGATACAAGAAATGGTCATGAGCCAATGAATGCAGGTGGCCTCCAGAAGCTAGAAAATTCTCCCCTAAGTGTCTCCTGAAGAAACCAGGCTTGCCACCACTTTGGCTTTAGTCCAGACTTCTGACCTCTAGAGTGATAAGAGAGTAAATTAGTGTTGTTTTAAACTGCTAAGTGTGTGGCAGTTGGTTACAGCAGCAATAGAAGAGGAATGGAAAAGGAATTGGTGATTGGGAAGAGTAAAACAGGAAAGGAGGGGCAACCACAGCACGTTATTGAACTGGTTACCCCTGTGGACAACTGGGACTCCCCCCTCTACCCCAAGGAATTACCCATAATGCCATGTCTGCCCAAGACATGGAAGAGGAAGTAATCATGCACCAGCTGCCATCCTCACTGGTTAAGCCTTGAGGGCAGTGTTAATTCCCTTGTATTGATACATTTTACCCACCTGGGTTCTTGGACTCTTTAATCAATAGAAATTGATAAGAGGCCAGACAAGAAATTCAGGCAAGGCTTTATTGGGACTGGTGCCACAGGAGGAGGGAGTGAAAAGAAGTTATAGGTGCCCTTGCTGGCTCCCTGGGGTGGGCCCGACTGGTCCCTTAAATTGGTTGAGGGTAGGGGCGGACCCGTGGGTCAGGCCAGAGGGGTGGATTAGGCTGTCTGCCCCCCGCCCCGGTCATGCTGTGTGTGGGAAGCATGCGCAGTACCCTGCTTTTGCTCCCGACACCTCAGAAGTGGCAGTTGGGTTTTGGCCCTTTTCTATCTTCTTGTTTATCATTTGTCCTGATTGCACATGTGTGCAGTTACTTTTAGACCCTTATAGTTTCTTTGTATTCTGTTGCTCGAGAAAACGGTCTTCCAGATGTAAGCAGTAAAGTGTCCCAGGTCCCAGGCTGTCTCACTTTCAAGAGCAAGGATTTAAAAAAAAAAAAACAGCACATTAGTAGCCTCCGTTGGGAGACAGAATTCAGTGGGAGACGTAGTCAAGAAATTCCATATTTAAAATCCAGAGCGGTAGGTGGTAATGCTAGAGGTAAGTTTGTAATGGAAGAAGAATAGAAAAAAGTTTCCTTAAGGGCTTTGGGAAAGCTTCATGGAGAAATTGGTTATGAAATGATGAGTATGAGTCTCTTAGAGACTGAAAAAAATAAGAGGTCATTCCAAGAAGAAAGATGAATATATACTCAGACACGAAAGTAGAAAGGCCCATTGGAAACAGCTAGAAGTTCTATGTAGGTGGTTGTTATGTTTTTATGGCCTGTGAAGAGGTGGTGAAGGGGTGAGACCGAAATCCAGCTCCAGGAAGGCTTTTGTGTTGTTGCTATTTGCCTAGTACCTTAACATAGGAGAACGAGGCCTTGGGTCACTGAGCAATAAGCAAATTTTTGACAAATCAAAAGTCTTTTGAGAAAACCTTATTTGGTTCCAAGCAGGGTTATAAGAATAAAACGCCAATTATATGATTCTTTAAACTTCCTTCAGTGAATTTATAATTATAAAAATGTCTTGAGTTATCAGCCTCTAATTTACATTTTCCCTCAACATTGTTTCGAACAATTCCACGAAACAGGAAAAAAAAGTTAATTAGAACATAAAGCAGGAAAAGTTTAATTCCTTTTTTCAGTAAGAAGCTGGCTGCAGTTTATACAGGCTTAACGATAATTCTATTTTGTGACTAACAATAATTACTCATGAATAATTATGGAATAGAAATGTGAAAAATGTCTAATTAGAAAATAAACAAATCCCCCAAATTAGGTATTTATTATTGCAATTAGGCATTATTAGAACCAATAATGACATGATGGCAACACAAGATATTAATGAGTACATGATTAGCCATTGAATGTATTTTGTTGAGTGAGAAATAAATTTGACATTTTCATGAAGACATTTAGGTAAAACTGTTATTGCAAATGTAAACAATCTAGAGCAATAACTCCACATCTTAACTACTATATGACTCGTGCATCCAATTAAAAGCAGAATTTCTTGCTGTGATGAGCATAGATCTGTCTTGGTTAATTGAAAGGTGAAATACCTTGAGAAATTGTGATGGTGTGTGGGGTCACCCTGCTATGTCTTGATTTTACAAGAAAAGTGTTCTGAATATTTTATTAGCACAGAGAAACGATGGAGGCTACCAGTCTTCTTTGAGGAAAGGCTTAATGAAGAAGAGAGATTTAATAAGCCTTTAAAAATGGCATTTTAGAACTTTGCAGTTGCCATGATGGTTTGGAATTATGTCATACATAACTGTCAGATAGTCCTAGTTTAAGGGTTAGTGTACGATTTTAGATCACATTTTTGGCAAGCTAGAAATATAGGAGGGAGGTGTCAACGGCCTTATAGGTTCTGTGAATGTCCCTTAGTACATTTTTAGATTTCAGTGATATGGTAGCAGGTCAGCCCTCCCCTGAAGTATACACTCAGTACGTGGCTGTCTGGTGAGACCTGGCTTGTGCAGTGAAGGCGGGGCATACTGAACATCCCCCAAGAGTCCTTTCAAGACTGAGATTAGGTTGGAATTTCTGGTGAGATTTAGTTCCTAAGACACTGCTTGAACTTCCACATTGGCTTATACTGTCCTGGACTCTTGAAATCAACGGTGTGCCAACTAGGGCCAGAATGACCTGAAGTGCATGCCATTGACTGATCCATAAGAAAGCCAGTCTCTAAGGCAACTAGGAAATCTTGCTAAGGTGATCAGTGTTCAGGACTTAAGGGATTTTGCACAGTATGAGATTTATTTCTAAATTGGAAAAACTGAAATCAGCTGGAATGGGAAATAGGAAAAAAAAGCATTGGGCATTTTGTGAGATAGGTACATTAAGAAAGATACCATTGGGATTTATATATCTCTTGGTAGAATATTTTTATATGAATATCTCACTGTTAAGCATTACTTAAGTGAGGCCCTTAGGCTGGGCACATGTTACCACTTGACAGTGGAAGTCTACATTTTGAACCTGGCTCTGAATCCTCTAGGAATCCTAAGACCATGGTGGAGATTAATTTTGGATTGAAAAAAATGCATTTGAGATCTAGGGCTATTTGGAGAGTTTGTAGGCATGGGTGTGGGGAGTGCAGAGTAGGGAAAATGTATCTCCTGTGCTGACCCAGGTCAGCTTCTAGCTAAGTGATGAAAGAGAAGTAACAATTGCTGTGTACCATATTGAGCCAGCCACTGGGATGATCTCATTTACTTTTCACAACTTTATGAATTAGATATTAACTTTGTTTTACACATTAAGACTTTAAAGAAACTGACACTTGTCTAAAATCATACATTTAGTAATCATCAAAGTTGAGATGTAAAGCAATTTTTATCTGAGTCAATAAATGCATGCTTACCCCCATAGTAGGCCACTTTCTAAGAAAGGAAATTAACTTGGGATCCACCTGACTTCCTTTTTTTTTTTTGGCATATTAAAATTTATTTATTTTTAATTATTTATTTTTTGAATTTTTTTTATACATAAGGTTCTTTTTTGTTATGTATTATATATATATATATTAGTGTATATATGTCAGTCCCAATTTCCGAATTCATCCCCTACCCCCGCTTTCCACCTTTCATGTCCATATGCTTATTCTCTACATCTGTGTCTATTTCTGTCTTGCAAACTGGTTCATCTGTACCATTTCTCTAGATTCCACATATATGCATTAATATACAGTATTTATTTTACTCTTTCTGACTTAATTCACTCTGTATGACAGTCTCTAGGTCCATCCACGTCTCTAAAAATGACCCAATTTCATTCCTTTTCATGGCTGAGTTATATTCCATTGTATATATGTACCACATCTTCTTTATCCATTCGTCTGTCGATGGGTATTTAGGTTGCTTCCATGACCTGGCTATTATAAATGGCGCTGCAATGAACACTGGGGTGCATATGTCTTTTTGAATTATGGTTTTCTCTGGGTATATGCCCAGTAGTGGGATTGCTAGGTAATATGGTAATTCTATTTTTAGTTTTTTAAGGAACCTCCATACTGGTCTCCATAGTGGCTGTATCAATCTACATTCCCACCAACAGTGCAAGAGGATTCCCTTTTCTCCACATCCTCTCCAGCATTTGTTGTTTGTAGATTTTCTGATGATGCCCATTCTAACTGGTGTGAGGTGATACCTCACTATAGCTTTGATTTGCATTCCTCTAATAATTAGTGATGTTGAGTAGGTTTTCATGTGCTTCTTGGCCATCTGTATTTCTTCTTTAGAGAAATGTCTATTTAGTTCTTCTGCCCATTTTTAAATTAAGTTGTTTGATTTTTTAATATTGAGCTCTTGAGCTGTTTACATATTTTGGAGATTAATCCTTTGTATGTTGATTTGTTTGCAAATATTTTCTCCCATTTTGAGGGCTGTCTTTTGTCTTGTTTGTAGTTTGCTTTGCAAAAGCTTTTGAGTTTCCTTAGATCCCATTTGTTTATTTTGGTTTTTATTTCCATTACTCTAGGAGGCAGATCAAAGAAGATCTTGCTTTGATTTATGTCACAGAGTGTTCTCCCTATGTTTTCCTCTAAGAGTTTTATAGTGTCTGTCCTTAACATTTAGGTCTCTAATCCATTTTGAATTTATTTTTGTGTATGGTGCTAAGGAGTATTCTAATTTCATTCTTTTACATGTAGCTGTCCAGTTTTCCCAGCACCACTTATTGAAGAGACTTGTCTTTTCTCCATTGTATATTCCTTGCCTCCTTTGTCATAGATTAGTTGACCATAGGTGCGTGGGTTTATCTCTGGGCTTTCTACCCTGTTCCATGATTTATACTTCCGTTTTTGTGCCAGTACCACATTGTCTTGATTATTGTAGCTTTGTAGTGGAGTCTGAAGTCAGGGAGTCTGATTCCTCCACCTCGGTTTTTTTCCCTCAAGACTGCTTTGGCTATTCAGGGTGTTTTTTGTTTCCATAGAAATTTTAATATTTTTTTGTTCTAGTTCTGTAAAAAATGCCATTGGTAATTTGATAAAGATTGCATTGAATCTGTAGATTGCTTTGGGTAATATAGTCATTTTCCCAAAATGATTCTTCTAATCCAAGAACATCAGTTTGTGTCATCTCTGATTTCTTTCATTAATGTCTTATAGTTTTCTGAGTACAGGTCTTTTACCTCCTTAGGAAGGTTTTTTCCTAGGTGTTTTATTCTTTTGTGTTGCAATGGTGAATGGGATTGTTTCCTTAATTTCTCTGTCTGATCTTTTGTTGTTAGTGTATAGAAATGCAAGAGATTTCTGTGCTTTAATTTTGTATCCTGCAACTTTACCAAATTCATTGATTAGCTCTAGTAGTTTTCTGGTGGCACCTTTAAGATTCTCTATGTATAGTATCATGTCATCTGCAAACAATGACAGTTTTACTTCTTCTTTTCCAATTTGGATTCCTTTTATTTCTTTCTCTTCTCTGATTGCTGTGGCTAGGACTTCCAAAACTATGTTGAATAAGAGTGGTGAGAGTGGACTTACTTGTCTTGTTCCTGATCTTAGAGGAAATATTTTCAGTTTTTCACCCTTGCTGTGGGTTTGTCATATATGGCCTTTTTATGTTGAGGTAGTTTCCCTCTATGCCCACTTTCTGGAGAGTTTTTATCATAAATAGGTGTTGAATTTTATCAGAAGCTTTTCCTGCATCAATTGAGATGATCATATGGTTTTTAATTCTTCAATTTGTTAATATGGTGTATCACTTTGATTGATCTGTGTATATTGAAGAATCCTTGCATCTCTGTGATAAATCCCACTTGATCGTGGTGTATGATCCTTTTAATGTGTTGCTGGATTCTGTTTGCTAGTATTTTGTTGAGGATTTTTGCATCTATATTCAGCAGTGATATTGGTCTGTAACTTCCTGTTTTTGTAGTATCTTTGTCTGGTTTTGGTATCAGGGTGATTGTGGCTTCGTAGAGTGAGTTTGGGAGTGTTCCTTCCTCTGCAATTTTTTGGAAGAGTTTGAGAAAGATGGGTGCTAGCTCTTCTCTAAATGTTTGATAGAATTCACCTGTGAAGCCATCAGGTCCTGGACTTTTCTTTGTTGTAAGAATTTTAACCACAGTTTCAATTTCAGTGTTTGTGATTGGTCTGTTCATATTTTCTATTTCTTCCTGGTTCAATTTTGGAAGGTTATGCCTTTCTAATAATTTGTCAATTTCTTCCAGGTTGTCCATTATTTTGGCATAGAGTTGCTTGTAGTAATCTCTCACGATCCTTTGGATTTCTGTGGTGTCCATTGTAACTTCTCCTTTTTCATTTCTAATTTTATTGATTTGAGTCCTCTCCCTCTTTTTCTTTTTTTTTTTTTTCTCCCTCTTTTTCTTAGTGAGTCTGGCTAAAGGTTTATCAACCTTGCTTATCTTGTCAGAGAAGCAGCTTTTAGTTTTATTGATCTTTGCTATTGTTTTCTTTGTTTCTATTTCATTTATTTCTGCTCTGATATTTATGATTTCTTTCCTTCTACTAACTTTGGGTTCTGTTTGTTCTTCTTTTTCCAGTTCATTTAGGTGTAAGATTAAATTGTTTATTTGAGATTTTCCTTGTTTCTTGAGGTAGGATTGTATTGCTATAAATTTCCCTCTTAAAACTGCTTTTGCTGCATCCCATAGGTTTTGGATCATCATGTTTTCATTGTCATTTGTCTCTAGGTATTTTTTGATTTCCTCTTTGATTTCTTCAGTGATCTCTTGGTTATTTAGTAACATATTGTTTAGCCTGCATGTGTTTGTGTGTGTTTTTTGTTTTTTTCCCTGTAACTGATTTCTAATCTCATAGCATTTTGGTTAGAAAAGATGCTTGATATGATTTTAATTCTCTTAAATTTACTGAAGCTTGATTTATGACCCAAGATGTGATCTATCTTTGAGAATGTTCCATGTACACTGGAGAAGAAAGTGTAATCTGCTGTTTTCAGATGGCAAGTCCTATAAATATCAATTATGTCTATCTGGTCTTTTGTGTCATTTATTTATTTATTTATATTTAAAATAAATTTATTTATTTTTGGCTGTGTTGGGTCTTCGTTGCTGCGTGCAGGCTTCCCCTAGCTGCAGCGAGTGAGGGCTATTCTTCATTGCGGTACTTGGGCTCTCATTGCAGTAGCTTCTCTTGTTTTGGAGCATCGGCTCTAGGTACACAGGCTTTAGTAGTTGTGGCACATGGGCTTAGTTGCTCCATGGTTGTGGGATCTTCCCAGACCAGGGATCAAACCCATGTCCTCTGCATTGGCAGGCAGATTGTTAACCACTGTGCAACCAGGGAAGTCCTATTGTGTCATTTAATGCTTGTGTTTCCTTATTAATTTTCTATCTGGATGATCTGTCCATTGGTGTAAATGAAGTGTTAAAGTCCCCCACTATTACTGTGTTCCTGTCGATTTCCTCTTTTTTACCTGTTAGCATTTGCCTTATGTATTGAGGTGCTCCTATGTTGGGTGCATATATATTTACAATTGCTATAGCTTCTTCTTGGATTGATCTCTTGATCATTATGTAGTGTCCTTCCTTGTCTCTTGTAACATCCTTTATTTTAAAGTCTATTTTATCTGATATGAGTATTGCTAGTCGAGCTTTCTTTTCATTTCCATTTACGTGGAATAACTTTTTCCATCCCCTCACTTTCAGTCTGTATGTGTCCCTAGGTCTGAAGTGGGTCTCTTGTAGACAGCATATATATGGGTCTTGTTTTTGTATCCATTCAGCGAGCCTGTGTCTTTTGGTTGGAGTATTTAATCCATTCACGTTTAAAGTAATTATCAATATGTCTGTTCCTATTACCATTTTCTTAATTGTTTTGGGTTTGTTTTTGTAGGCTCTTTTCTTCTCTTGTATTTCCCACTTAGAAAAGTTCCTTTAGCATTTGTTGTAGAGCTGGTTTGGTGGTGTTGAATTCTCTTAGCTTTTGCTTGTCTGTAAAGCTTTTGATTTCTCCAACGAATCTGAATGAGATCCTTGCTGGGTAGAGTAATATTTGTTGTAGGTTCTTCTCTTTTATCACTTTAAGTACATCATGCCACTCCCTTCTGGCTTGTAGTGTTTCTGCTGAGAAATCATCTGTTAACCTTATGGGAGTTTCCTTGTATGTTATTTGTCATTTTTCCCTTGCTGCTTTTAATAATTTTTCTTTGTCTTTACTTTTTGTCAATTTGATTACTATGTGTCTTGGCATGTTTCTCTTTGGCTTTATCCTGCCTGGGACCCTCTGTGCTTCCTGGACTTGGGTGGCTATTTCCTTTCTCATGTTAGGGAAGTTTTTGACTATAATCTCTTCAAATATTTTCTCGGCTCCTTTCTCTCTGCCTTCTCCTCTTGGGGACCCTATAATGCAAAAGTTGGTGCATTTAATGTTGTCCCAGAGGTCTCTTAGGCTGTTTTCATTCTTTTTTCTTTATTGTGTTCCATGGCAGTGAATTCCACCATTCTGTCTTCCAGGTCACTTATTCATTCTTCTGCCTCAGTTATTCTGCTATTGATTCCTTCTGGTGTATTTTTCATTTCAGTTATTGTTTTGTTCATCTTTGTTTGTTTGTTGTTTAATTCTTCTAGGTGTTCTTTAATTCTTCTAGGTCTTTGTTAAACGTTTCTTGCATCTTCTTGATCCTTGCCTCCATTCTTTTTCCGAGGTCCTGGATTATCTTCACTATCATTATTCTGAATTCTTTTTCTGGAAAGTTGCCTATCTCTACTTCATTTAATTGCTTTTCTGGGGGTTTATTTTGTTCATTCATTGATACATAGTCCTCTGCCTTTTCATTTTGTCTATCTTTCTGTGAACGTGGTTTTTATTTCATAGGCTGCAGGATTATAGTTCTTCTTGTTTCTGCTGTCTGCCTTCTGGTGGATGAGGCTATCTAAGAGACTTGTGCAAGCTTCCTGATGGGAGGGACTGGTGGTGTGTAGAGCTGGGTGTTGCTCTGGTGTGCAAAGCTCAGTGAAACTTTAATCTGCCTGTCTGTTGATGGGTGGGGCTCAGTTCCCTCCCTGTTGTTTGTTTGGTGTGAAGAGACCCAGCACTGGAGGCTCCAGGCTCTTTGGTGGGACTTATGGCGGGCTCTGGGAGGGTTCATTCCAAGGAGTACTTCTAAGAACTTCTGCTCCCAGTGTCCTTGTCCCCATGGTGAGCCACAGCCACACTCCTCCTCTGCAGGAGACCCTCCAACACTAGCAGGTAGGCCTGGTTCAGTCTCCTATGGGGTCACTGCTCCTTCCCCCTGTGTCCTGATATGCACACTACTTTGTGTGTGTCCTCCAAGAGTGGAGTCTCTGTTTCCCCCAGTCCTGTTGAAGTCCTGCAATCAAATCCCACTAGCCTTGAAAATATGATTCTCTTGGAATTCCTCCTCCCATTGCTGGATGCCCAGGTTGGGAATCCTGACATGGGGCTTGGAACCTCCACTCCAGTGGGTGGATTTCTGTGGTATAATTGTTCTCCAGTTTATGAGTCACCCACCCAGCAGTTATGGGATTTGATTTTATTGTGATTGTGTCCCTCCTACTGTCTCATGGTGGTTTCTCCTGTTTTTTGGATGTAGGGTATTTTTTCTGATGAGTTGCAGTGTCTTCCTGTAAATGATTGTTCAGCAGTTAGTTGTGATTCTGGTGCTCTTGCAAGAGGGACTGAGTGCACGTCCTTCTACACTGCCATCTTGATCCAATCACCCATCTGACTTTCTTAACACTTAGGAAGGTCTCAGGCCTACTATATACATTTAGTAGTTCATCACAGGATGATGGCAACAGTTTAGGCTCACACTAGTCATTTGTAGCTTCCTGATGAGGAATTGGTATTTATTTCATCAACATTAGATATGTTTTAGACTTGAAACCTGCTGGTGCTTGTTTAAGCTTTTTTTGTTAGTATTCTGAGAAAAGAGTTAAGAGCATAGGTTCTGAAATAACATAAACCTTGATTGGTATTTGTTCTTCTCCACTCACAGAGCTCTGTTACCCTGAGGAAGTTACTTAACATTTCTGAGTCTCAGTTTCATAATCTGTGAAATAGAGATGAAATAAAATAATGAATGCATAGTATACATGACAGGTGCTCAACAAATACTTAGAAATGAAAAGTAGGAGAAAATGCCTTTACAACACAAACAAAAAAGACAAAATATGAGCCTTTTAAACCTCACAATTAGGGTTTTCTGACCTGTATTTTACAGCCTACAAACAACTTTAGCAGGTTACCTGCAGTGATCTGGGAACTATAAAAGGACAGCAGAGTAATTCAAATCTATTCATTAGCAAAACAGAACAAATTGTTGCTTAAGGATACCACCTCGTATTGCTGATCATTTCCTTAATTCAAACTGGTTCAAATTCAATTACATTTCACATTTTCCAGTTGCATTTTGAGTTGCATAGTTATCAAATTTCTTTTTTTTTTTTTTTTTAAATTTTAATTTATTAATTTAATTAATTTATTTATGTATTTTGCGGTACGCAGGCCTCTCACTGTTGTGGCCTCTCCCGTTGCGGAGCACAGGCTCCGGACGCGCAGGCCCATTGGCCATGGCTCACGGGCCCAGCCGCTCCGCAGCACGTGGGATCCTCCTGGGACTGGGCGTGAACCCGTGTCCCTCGCATCGGCAGGCGGACTCCCAACCACTGCGCCACCAGGGAAGCCCTCAAATTTCTTTTTAATTTGTGAAACAAAGATTGTGAGTTTTCATTTTGTTTCTTATGCCTTATAAACAAATCTCACTACCACTCATATACTACTGCATGATCAGACTTGACCTGTCAGCTTACGTGCAAACCCTCAGTGCATGGGTAAGAGAGTGAAAACATATTGGTTTTGTTAACCGGTCTAAAGAGACGGGAACACTTGTTTTCCATTTGGACTTCTGTTTCCAAAGACTGTCATCCTACACAAAGGACCCTTTACTTCCCTCAGTGTTGACTACTGAGTCTACCCCAGGAAACCCTTGGGAAGTCAAAGGTAAGAAAAGCATGAAAAAGAACCTATGGGACCACTTTCTAGTGTCTGGCTCACCTAGCTTTGCTGTAGCAAGCTGTCCACCAGACGACAAATGACCTTTCATTTTCTCCACAGAGCCATTGTTTAGGAAGCTCACATTTCTCACTCACTCTCTGGCCTTTTGGCCTAAAGAAAAAGCTACTCTTCTGGGCAAATGACTCTGAGGCTTGAAGGAACACTCAACCATATTTAAAGAGCCGATGTGTGTGTGTGTGTGTGTGTGTGTGTGTGTGCGCGCGCGCGTGTGCGTTTGCACTGAACACAGCAGGGCTGGTGTTGAAAGGTGAAGTGATCTATTTCAATCCCACATTAGAATATTCTCTTCGGTATGAAAAAGAGAGAAAAAATCCATTTATTTCTTCCAAGGAAATCTATTAGTTATTCTTTCCCAGTTTCTCTAGTTTTGAAACAAGTAACTGTGTAGAACGAAGACCTGGAACCAGGGGCGATGTGTGATCTGTCCGCTGAGCAGAATGCAGGAAATAGGCGGTGAGGGATCTGGAGCTTAAGCGTAGTGAACTCCAGAGAGTAGTAGCAAAGAATCACAGTGCCCACAAGCCAGCTACACAGAGAACCAAAAACAGGTCATTGGCTTCTGCTCTGAAATTCACGGTAACTGCCAGCGATATTTCTACATAGGGGAACATGCTTCACATGACAGCTCTTTTTGCAGGAAATCTCCATCCTGGGGAGTTGAAATAGCATTAGGACTACTTCTCTGTAAGCGTACTGACACCAATATGCAATATGTGGTATGAGAAACCAAAAACCTTTAATCTAAGGCAGGAACTTAAACAATTGCATCTAACCCTGGAAGAATTCCACTGAATTAAAATGCCTTTCTGAATTGAAACTGCTTTGACTGAACTCAACGTTACAAATAAAGATTTAATTTAGTAAAACACTCAGATTTAAATGTAAATGACCCACTCCCCCACTTTATTCCAAATTTTTAATTGGAATCTTTGGAATTGAATAAACATACTCATTCATTCATCCATCCACTCAGTCAAATGTTTATGGAGCACCCAGTCAGGGCCATGAATTGTGCTAGGGATTAGGATTATGGATATAAATAAATTATGATCCCTGACCTCTAGGAGAGTACAGTCTAGTGGTCCGGATAGATGAGGAATCAGATAATTGTAACACAGTTTGATAAGTCTTGGACAAAGATATTGAGAGTAAAAAGACACTAGTTCACTTGGGTTCTCAATTTATTAAATTTGGATTTTGTGTAGCAAGTATCTTTAAGTGAGGGTGCCTACCTCAGTTGATCTACAATCTAGATTAAAAAAAAACCAGGAGAGTGCCAATCAATATTGTGCCATCTTTCCTCGAAGGAAATGTGCTTTCAGGAATATTTCAGCTGGACTTGACCTAGAATTCTTTGTTATGTTAATAACTGGCTCTGGAATAGATGTCACACTTCAGCCCCTGCCCACCTTCCATGAGAAAGCAACTTGCTCGTGACTTTACATTCATAAATATGCTAACAATGCCAAGGGATTTTTTTTTCTTCCATCAATTCATTAGATCTGCTCACATGAATTATTTATATGCAGTGCTAAAAATGATTCCGAAACATTACAAGAATTCAATATCAGTTTTCACAGTGGGATTTCATCATTTTAGCATTGCAGCATGATGGCCTAATGCAATACTAATAGGATATGGTGCTAATAGGGTACAACGAGAATTCTCTCTAATATGCAAACATTTCCATGTTGTCTTATTATTTCTTTTAAGTTAATATGCTATGGTGATAATATGATGAAATGAATTAGCTTCATATCATTGTCTGCATGAGTTGTGCATATTAACGGCATCTTTCTTCCCCCACCCCTTTGAATTCACTTGGAATGAGCTTGAAAACTTACCCTGTAGTTATGCTTATGCTAATGAGGCTGTTTAGTAGGAAACATCCCTGCCGTTGCTTAGCCAGCTGGAGAAACAATAGATGCGTATCCTCTCTCTTTGGAATGGAATGTTTTCTGGCCTCCCTTCAAAGGGTCTATCTCCATCAGGCTGCTTTAGTATTCTCTACTTTTTCACAATCTCAATCCACCCATGTGTTAGACATTTTACCAGCAACATTTAACCAGATTGTATATTTCTATTAGATATGAAGCAAATCTTTTCCAAGAGAAACTAGATGCATGGCCAACTGGCCCAATGTTTTGGAATATTTAAACACACACACACTCACACTCACACACACAAACCTACGTGCATATATACATGAAATGCGTAGAAATATACACATATTTGTGTGTGTGAGTTATGTATAGACATGTTTACATATGTATACAGACATATACATATGTGCTTCTTTGTTTTTGTGTGTAAATTGATTTGAAAGTTTATGGAATCCATGCCATAACCAGCATTTCTTTTTTGGCTGTTAAATCCTGGGTGGATTAGGTCCAGTGAGTATGAATCCTCCAGATTTCAGTGTTTATTCATTTTCAGACGTATAACCAAAAGCCAGATGCTTATCCAAATCTTAGCTGACATTTGCAAATCATGAATTTCTCAGCCAAACCTGTGTGACCTTTCCTCTTTGGTTGCTGTTAGGTTCAACTAATTCACTTTCAGAAATCCCAGATGTCAATGCTCTCAGGAGATTTCTAAAGCCCCCTCTTAACCTTTCCATCAAATTGCTCCAAAAGGCGCCTTAATGATCATCAGGGCCAGGGCCACCGCCCACCTGTACGGTACCTTGGTGCAGGTTAGCAAAAGTGCCTGTTTGGAGCAGCACAACCCCTCAGGAAACAAGATGGCAAGCGACACTGAGTTGGGTTTCGGCTTTCTCTTGCTCATGTAGATAGGTTCTCTTGGGCTGCAACTTCAATGATGTTTTCTCCTTCTCTTCTGGGAACACCTCTGAGTGGGAAAGTTTCCATTTAAATGGTGGCCTGAGGTTATACAACAAGCAATCCAAGTTCTGACACTGACTAACTGTGTGACCTAAAGCAAGACTCTTAACGTGTCTGCAGCTCAGTTTTTTCACTTGCAAAATGAAAGTATAGATGATCTCTGATGACTTCCAACTCCAACTATAATCTGTGACTGAACTGTGAGAAATCTCACCATTTTAATGGGAGAAACAATGAGTTTCTGCATTTGGTTGGGAAGAGAGGACAGTGTGAGAGAAAAAAAGGTTATAGCCCCAGAAGGAAAGTAATGTGGGTGATTTAAATATTAGGGTTTAGATTCTAGGCTTTTAATAGGATTATGTGTAGATCATATGTTCCCTTAACAAAGGAAGTTACAAAGAAAAATATAGATTTATTACACATCTGTAAGATGCAAATACTGGCCAATATAAGCAGATTAATTATTAAGCTGAAGTCAAACATGCAACATTTGAAAGACCTGGGTAAAATGTATATTTCAGGAACTTGTAATACAGTCCCTGATTATTGGAATTAAATATTGTGATTAGACTGATAAAAAGACAAAGATGGATCCTTTTAGTGAAAGTACTCCTAAGGCTTCTGATAATAAGGAAAACGATGCCAAAATCTCCCTTACCCTGAATCAGATGTGAACGTATATTTTGGTCCCTTTTATTTACATTCACCCAAGAAAGAATCAGATTTATTCAGACGTCTTATGAAAGACTTCCTGTTTGTATATCATTTGAAAATGGAGAGTAAAATAATAAAATTTGAAAAGGGTCAATCAAGTCACATTTGAACCAACTCAGTTTCTTTTTTTTTTTTTGCGGTACGCCGGCCTCTCACTGTTGTGGCCTCTCCCGTTGCGGAGGACAGGCTCTGGACGCGCAGGCTCAGCGGCCATGGCTCACGGGCCCAGCCGCTCCATGGCATGTGGGATCTTCCCGGACCGGGGCACGAACTCACGTCCCCTGCATTGGCAGGCGGACTCTCAACCACTGCGGCACCAGGGCAGCCCCCCAACTCAGTTTCTTTAGCAGACTTATTTCCTTGAAAGTTAGTTGTTTCTTTATAATTTTATACTTCTCTTCCTTTCCCTACTAAGACCTGCTCAAAGCAGATGGCCTTTCTGTAGTTCTGTAGATCCCAGTAGGGAAAGGTCTTTACTTGTTTGGTGTGATTGTGTATCTTTGCCTTTTTTCACAGTCCCCTCTTAAGGTAGCTAGCTCTAATTAGGGTTAGAAATGTACTCAGTGTGTACAACACTACTTAAAAATGAAATTTGACTGTAGCATTGATAAAAACTTTCTAGGCTTAAAAATGTCATCAACAAGGAGTCTGGTGCTTCTTTAATTATCCAATTTCCAAAGCTATAGTACATAATTCCTTGCGTAATCAGAGCTTAAATTCTGAAGAAACTCATATGGGTGACATTTCCTCTCAATTTTGAATGGGGATTATTTTAAGAGGATACGGAATTTAGAAATATTTCAATGGAGCTGATATTTAAAGCGTATTTAGTGGCATTTATGTTTTAATCTGCTTATTGACTAGGCATTAAAGAGAGCTGTCAGTATTTTAGCAGTGATTAAAAGGACCAGACATTGTTTGATATAATGAGCAAGGCTGTATTTCCAGAATGTGGGGTGAATACTTTTTTTTTTTAACTTAGAAAATGATGTAGCCTCTTCCTAACAAAGCATTGCCATCGGAAGGACTTCCATTATTTGGATTTTCCTTTGTCACTGGGACAACGAACTCCATTTAAAGACAAATTCTCCCAAATTACATATAGAGATTTGATGAATTCCATTGTTGTGCTACCTTCTTATTTTACAGTCATCAGCAGTAATAACAAGTAATTATGAGAGCAATGATAACAAATCTTTACCCATTGCCAATATGATGTTATGAGCAGGGTACCCGGGATACCAATGTGGAAAAAACTGTTTCTTCTCTCAAGGAACTTTCATACCTAATTGTCACACTGCAGTACAAGGTCTGGTGCACCCAGGTACATTTGTTGAATAAATGAATGAGTGAATGATTTGGCCCTAGTCATCAGGGTAGTTTATTAAAAAACTAGTCTAGATCCCTTAAGAATTCCTTATTAAATGATTACTAAGTTGACAATCAGCTATTATAATCTACTCCATGTGGGCTATATTTGCCTAATGACAAAAAACCTGTCAGGTCAGTTACATTAGAGAAACAAATAGTCAAACAGTTTTTTTATAGAATAAAATAATAAATCATTTAATAGGCTGCTTTATTTTTCAATAATTTTGTTTCAACATTAAAAGAATAGAGCAAAAAATAAACAGAAGTTACCAAAAAAAAAAAAAAGAGCAGAGATTTAGCATGACAAAAAATGAGTTCTCTTGATCCTGGTCAGTGCCAGCAAATATATGCAGTGCTCCTTCTTTTAATTTTCTGTCAATAGTGCTGATTCCAAACAATAAAGTGAGTTTCTGAAAGCAATATCTATTTAAATTTGGGATTTTTTTCCCCCTGTAAACCATTTGATTCAGTTTTACATCAAATCCTTAGTGGTACCAAAGGATATTTCATTTAATTTTCTTAGCTATTTTTTTCAAATGTTGCATATCCGTAGAGAAAATTTATTCCTTTGTATGTGAATCAATTTCGTTTAAATAAAGAAAACATCCCCTGACTATTTCTTTTCCAAAGAACATCAGCAAAATCTAAAATGAACACTTAAAAGTAATTTGGATATGAATCTAAAGGAACAATAGCTGTAACAGTTAGTCTTTCTGTGAATACCACTATAAAGTAGAATTAAGTAAATTGATGCAAGAAGTGAATGAGATAACACAGAATAAGTCAAATGAGCATGGTTTGCACTTCCACATCTCTACCAGGAGATTACCTCTTTCATCTCACCCGATTTCTGTTCTAGATGTAGTAAGGTTATACCACCTATGACCACATGAAGCTGGTATTTCTTGGACATCGGACACTATTTAGATGTCAATAGGTCTGGACATGAAGTAGAATTATAAGACTGTGAAGGGCTGAGACATTAGTGTCACATAGAGGCAGGTTGTGTTAAGCTGGAAAGCTCTTACTTTTTCTTTATTCTTTCGTTCTGTCTCTTTTTTCCTCCATGAAAAATTGTCAACAAATAATTAGAATTCACATGAGCTTTCAAAACAGTGGAAGGGGATAAAGGTGAAAAACAACTGAAGTATATTTGCATTTCTTTTTCATAAATTGTGAACACTATTGAGAAAATCTTTTTTTTCATCTGGTCTAGGGTTACTTATGGATGTTGTCTAGTAAGCTCTACTTTAATGTTTATCTTTTTTTTTCTCCTTTGGATATTCAATTTTTTTTTTTTTTTTTTTTTTTTTTTTTGCGGTACGCGGGCCTCTCGCTGTTGTGGCCCCTCCCGTTGCGGAGCACAGGCTCCGGACGCGCAGGCTCAGTGGCCATGGCTCACGGGCCCAGCCGCTCCGCGGCATGTGGGATCTTCCCAGACCAGGGAACGAACCTGTGTCCCCTGCATCGGCAGGCGGACTCTCAACCACTGCGCCACCAGGGAAGCCCTGGATATTCAATTTTTTATCAGTTACTTGTGTCTGTAGAAGAGGATACTTGAGCTTAGTCTTGACTTTTCATATAGAATTATTTTATACCTGGCTAGTCTCAGGAAAGAAATATTTATTAACATTTCAAGTATCTGAAGATAAATTTTAAAATCTCATGAATAGCTTCCATTTATTTAGTAGTTATTACATTTTGGACACTTTGCTAAAATCTTATATTGTGAATTTCTCATAACAACTTTTATGGTAGTTGTTATTGCCATTTGCATATAAAAAATTGAGACTTTGAGTTGCTACGTAATTTGTACAAGGTCGCATAACTGGGTGATGGCACTGAGAATCCAATTCAAAGCTGTGTGACCCCAGAGCCCATACTTTAAAAATTGTACTCCTAAATACACTAGTGAGTAAAACTGTACCATGATGCATTTTTCATCATCAACCATCAGTTGTCTGTTCTTGAACCCAAGTTCATGTGCCTGAAGCACAGTGAGGCCAAACAAACCGAAACACTGAAGTTTGGAACAGAGAAAGTTTTATTGCAAGGGCCAAGGAAGGAGAATGTGGTTCATTCTCAAAAGACCGGAACTCCTTGAAGGTTTTCAGGAAAGAGTTTTTAGAGGCAAAATTTGCGGGGAGAGCTGCAGGGTGTGTGATCTTTCTCTGATTGATTGGCGGGGAGGTAACAGGGTGATGTTCCAGGAATCTCAGTCGTCAGCCTGGATCCAACCAGTCTGGGGTCCATGGCTTATGCTCAGTCTGAAGTTACCATCCTTCACCTGGGTGGAGGGCTTTAGTTCCTATAGAAGAACTCAGAGGTTTGTACCTGATTGTTATGTATATTCCTTGAGGAGGAAGCAGGAGTCACTGAACTATTGTTTCTTGACTGCTCCTCCTTTGTTTCTGCATTCCCTCCCTTCCCTAGTTAGTAACTGTTTGAATCTGCCCTTTGGAACACAGGGAAGGTCTAGAGGCTGAAACCTTTCTCCTACGAACAAGAAATTGGGGACACAAAAGGCTTTTGTACCCAGGAAGGCCTCACAATATTCTGCTCAGTTTCATGTTCATGATATCAACAATTTAATTATGCCTATGTTTAAAGAGGAGGAAGAGGAGGGGAAGGTCTCTTTCAGAGTAGAATTAAACCCATTTTAAAAACTCTACTGCAGTGGTTTGGTTTCAAAGCATTAACTCAGTACTTTTAATAATGGATACACATAAATCCCATGATAAGAATTCACTTCTCCTCTCTCCACTTTTGAAAATTAGGTAGCTGTTGAGAGAACAAAATAGTTAAGGATATGGAGAGCACAGTACAATGTAATTCTTGCCTGAAGTGTTTAGTACTATTTCAAGAGTTTACTAAATTCAGTAAATGTGTTTTAGTTTCTTAGGGCACATGGTGGTCACTCCATATGTATTGGTTGCATGAACAAACTTGAGATAGAGTTAATGTATAAAGAGCTTTGGAGTTTGAGGGCTCATCCAAGAGGTCCTCATGGAAAGATCATCTTAACTTCATTAGTAATGGGTTTATATTTGCTCAGCTGAATATACAAGTAGCTTATAATTTTACTCGTATAAAATAAGGGAACAGAGCTGTAATAAGTTAGCTGAAGTTAAACAAGTTGATTTGTGTTGAATTGCAATGCACCCATTCCTTTTATTACTTCCTGAACACACAGCAAACAAAAATAGTAATCTAAACTCATTCCATTTACCAAAATTACAAAGTATGTTAGATACATTTTAATCCAGAACTTACTGTGTCTCTGTAAAGGAACAATTAACTACTGGATTAATTTATTGGTTAATTCCATTAAAAACTCCACAAAAAACAAAAACACCCTACAATGCCAAGAAAACTCTACCGTAATCTTCACCCCTTATTCAGAGCATCAAGCATTGGTGTGAGAGTGAGACCATCTCATCCTAAATCTGGAACCCTTAGAAACTGATGCACTATTCAGAGGGATGCAACATCCTCCTCAATACTGTTGCCAGTGTCCTTTTAAAGGGCCTCCCCCTTGACTTTTGAGCACTTGGCACTATTAACTGCCTGCTCATTCTTAAAATTTACTTCTCTCTTGATTTCATGATACCATTCACTATAGGTTCTCCTTTTTCTGAGCTAATTCTTATCTACATAGAGATTGATCAATTCATGCAACTATTTAATAAACATTTTTACTGAAGTATTACATATATACAGTAAAGTTAGTGAATCTAGAATTCACAGATTAATGAATTTTTAGAATGTGAACAAATTCATAAAACTATCCATATCAGGAAATAATCCATGACTATTCACAAACAAAGGACTCCTCACATCCTTTTCCGATTACTACTAAAGAAACTACTATCCTTACTTTTATCACCATAGGTTAGTTTTACCTATATTTTGAAATTTGTATAATGGAATAATGCAATGTTCTCTTTGCTGTCTGGCTTCTTTGATCAGTATTATGTTTGTGAAACTTATCTATATTGGCGCATGAGGAAATATTTATTTTCATTGCTTTCTAGTGTTCCATTATAAGAATATGTCACAACTTATTTACCCACCTGTAAACAAAGAAGAACAAAGAGGATTGCTCACTACTCAATTCTACAAGAATTAAGTCATAACCCACTGCAGTCACTGCCTGACAGTGCAGTGACAATAACAGAATGAAGGAAATTAAGACGATAACAGAATGAGAGGAAATTAAGATGATAACAGAATGAAGCTCTCTGTGCTTTGGCCAAACAGGCGCCTTAGATAATTAGATGTATATCTCAAGAAGAATCTGAATGAACCCAGATTCTTGCATCTTCCCATAGATAGAAAAACACTAAAATCATTAACTTGAGATGTCTGCTCTTTGTGACTAACTGTAATCTTTTAGCAAGAAGTATACTTTACTGCAGGCATTCCCTAGCCAAAAATCTATATATATACTGGCTTCTCCCCTACCTCTTTAGAACAGTTTCTTCAGAGCTACTGAGAGGCTGTCTCCTGGGCTATAATCCTCAGCAAGACTCTGAATAAAACTTAAACTCACAGCTCTTATGTTGTGTGTGTGTGTGTGTGTGTGTGTGTAAGTTGACACAGCTCAATGGATACTTGAGTATTTGCATTATTATAAATAGGGCTGCTAGGAACATTGTCATATGTGTCTTTTCATGTACATATGCATGTAATTTTTATAGGTAAATCCTTAAAACTAGAATTACTGAATTATGAGGTATATGTATGATCAACTTTGGATAATGTTGTCAGTTTCCAAAGTTGTTCTGCCAATTAACACACCCATCAGCAATTTATGAGAGTTCCAGTTCCTCTAAATCCTTGACAAATTAGTCCCTTATATTTCAACAATTCTAGTGAATATACATATATAGGTATTTCATTGTAGTTTTAATTTATGTGTCCTTGATAACTATTAAATCTGAGTATATTTTCATATATTTCCATTTGCATATCCTTTTGGTAATGTTTTACCCATTTTTCTATTGGCTTATATTTTCCTTATTGATAAGTAGCAGTTTTTTATACATTTCAGATATAAGTTCTTTGTTGAATATATATTTTGGAAATATCTTCTGCTACTCTGTGACTTGAATTTTCATTCCCTTAGAGATATATTTAATAAATGGACATTCTTAATTTGAATACAGTTCAATGTATCAATCTTTTCCTTTTTGGTTAGTCCTTTTAATGTTTTACTTAAGAAACATAAGTGTGGTTTTGCCTACCCCCAAATCATAAAAATATTCTCTTATATTATCTTCCAGAAGAGTTGTATTTGTATTTTAGTCTTTGTATTTTAGCCTTCCATTTACATCTGCAATCATCTGCTGTTGACTTTTATGTTTGGTATAAGGAGGAAGTTGAGATAAATATTTTCCTCATAGAAATATCCAGTTAACCTAGCAAAATTTATTATGAAGACTATTCTTTATCACTGGATTGCAGTATCATTTTTGTCAAATTTTAAGGGACTATGTACATGTGATCTATTTCTGGACTCAAAGTCAGTTTCATTGGACTATTTGACTGTCTTTATATATATACTACTTTATATTAATTGTAACTATATAATCTTTTGCTTCAAGATTGTCTTGATTCTCTTTGTCCTTTGAATTTCCATATAAATTTTTGAATTTTGTGTATTTTTTTTCCACTTCCAACACAAAATCATGCTGAAAATTTGATTAGAATTGCATTGACTCTATATAGGGAGAACTAACTACACCACTGAAACTTCCAACCCATGAACGTGATATATCTCTCCATGTATTTAGGTCTTTAATTTCTCTCAATAATATTTTATAATTTTCTGTGTAGAGGTCTTACATAATTTTGTTACATTTATTTCTATAAATATGTTTTTGATGCTATTGTTAATAATATTATTAAAAAATTTTTGAGGGGGAGAGTGTGTAGAAATACAATTAGTGTTTATATATTTACCCTACTAATTTTACTTAATAAGTCTAATAGTTTATCTATAAAGGTCATCTTTAAATTTTTATATTCAACATTATGTAATTTATGACTAATGACAGTTTGCTTATTACTTACTTTTCAATGCTTTTATCTATTCTTTTTTCTTGTATTATTGCACTGACAATTTAAAAAAATTTGGTAAAGTTTGTGTGAAATTTGAATTATTTCTTCATTAATTCTCTGTAAATATTCACCAGTAAAGCTATTTTGGCTTGAAGATCTCCCCTGTGGGAAGAGCTTCAAATATGAAATCAATTTAATAGAATGAGACTATTCAAATTTTCTATTTCTTCTTGTATCATTTTTATAAATTGTGTTTATCAAGTGCTTTCTTCATTTCACAAAAATTAGTAAATTTATTGGACAAAGACTTTAATAATATCTTCTTTGATCTTTTTAATATCTATGGAGAAATTTTAGTTCTGTCTCCTTTTTCATTACTGATATTGATAATTTGTGTCTTCTATCATCTTTTTTTGGTCTGTCTTCTCGATGCTTACCTACTTGTTTTGTCCTTTCAAACAACTTACTTTGACTTTCACTTGGTATAGGCAAAAAGACTATTTAATTAGATTTCCAATTGTTTTCTTGGTCCTAATATCCTCTCCCTGAAATTACATTTCTTTTCTTTTTCTTTTACTTTTATTTAAAGATTTTTTTTTAATGTGAACAATTTTTTAAGTCTTTATTGAATTTGTTACAATATTGTTTCTATTTTATGCTTTGGTTTTTTGGCTGTGAGGCATGTGGGATCTTACCTCCCCGACCAGGAATTGAACCTGCATCCCCTGCATTGGAAGGTGAAGTCCTAACCACTGGACTGCCAGGGAAGTCTCTGAAATTACATTTCTTAAAAACAAATTTAGTCACATCATTCTTCTGTTAAAAATAACCTCATAAGCTCATCATTATCTATAGTATAAACTCCAAATCCTTTTGAAGACTTTCTTAAGCTGTGCTGCTTTGGTAGGAACTTTATTATTTCACCATCTCTGAGCTTTCTAGTCTCATCTCTAAACATTCTCCCTCTTGAATCTTACGCTCTATTAAATTTCCACTACTGAAAATCCTGTCTTTTATGTGTAACAAACTACTCACAATTATTTCAATTATATTTGATTATTTTTATTATTAAGCCTTCTTGCCTTTGGCACTGCTCTTCTTCTGTATGGAATTTCCATCCTTTACTTGATCAACCTGATGGGGTCCCTCCAGATTTTCCTTCACTGTTATCCTCTCTGTCAAGCTATTTAAAATTACTTTTACTATTCAAAAAAATTTTTTTTTTGCTCTCTTTTATACCCTATAGCAATCTGTTTCTCTTATTAGGCTATGAGAAACCTGAAGGAAGAAATCTAGCAGCATAACAAGTTGCTCCACACCCCACAGAGAGCAAAAAGTGATATGTTTAATAGAGCTCAGCTATTCTTATTTCTATTATACTTCTTTTACCTTGACCTCTCTTTCTAAGAAAGTGTATCTGAAACATCAAGCAGAAGGAATGTGATAAGAATTTACAGAATGTTTAGATGTGTATGCTACCACACTAGCCACAATTAACAAGATTTATAGGAAAAAAAAATAATTCCTACTTTGTCAGTATCTATTTTGTCAGTATTTAAATTCCTGTTGTTATTCAGCAAGACCTGGACAATCTTATTTGGCCAAGGGTCTCTGAGTCTACTCAGCCACATTCTAGTACCTCAAATACTTTTGATTAATTATTCATGCAGGGAGTTTCCTAATTCCTTACAGCTAAGAATTGTATTATTCCTGTAGTCTTCTAGAACATAAGGGGATATGCATGGGTAAGGGTACATGGTATTACAAATCCAGGCTGTGCCAATTTTACTAGCCAAGAATAGAGGTTACACTCAAATTATGATAATTTGAGTAGCGTTTAGTAGGGACTTTTTACAAAGTTTTGGTAGGGTGTAGGATAACCACAAGAGATAGTATAGTATCTAGGGCAAGTGTAATAACAGTGTTCTGTTATTATAACTGTTTCCAACCTCGGAGATAAGTGGTAAGAGGAGAGAGTGATTACAGGTGTCCATAGACCGGTGGCTATTTGAAGATGGCTGTTTATAGGCATGAAGACTTTGGCTTAGGGATTGGATATAGCCTGCCCAAGATAACTGCAGAGAACGAACCAGGGGAATAAGTACTGAGACATCAGTCTCTGCCTGCTCTCCTATCCACCTGTCCTTCCACCCTTCCTCCCTCCCATCCTTCCTCCTTCCAGATATCTCACTAGGGTTTCTTGTTGGTCAAACCTAATGGGAAGTCAAAGGATGTTGATGTCATCCAACAGGATGCACAGCTGGGTCTGGGAGATAGGAGTCTGGATCTGGAGGGGTAAAACAGCACATGGGCCTCAGTGAGAAAAGGAATCACTCCATTTTCCAAAAGTGAAGAAATAGTTTTTTTTACTTTGATAGAAGGATAAAGGAGCCCAGATGTCAGCATCTAGACGTTAGATTGGGTCAGAGGTTAGGGAGATGCTGTTCATCCTGAGGCAAAACAGGATTATAAGAGATCTTGTGTTTCATTTTTTTGGTTTTGCTTTCCCAGGTCTGGCCTTGTTTCTTTTTTTTTTTTAAGAAGATGTTGGGGGTAGGAGTTTATTTATTTATTTATTTATTTTTGCTGTGTTGGGTCTTTGTTTCTGTGCAAGGGCTTTCTCTAGTTGTGGCAAGCAGGGGCCACTTTTCATCGCGGTGCGCGGGCCTCTCACTATCACGGCCTCTCTTGTTGCGGAGCACAGGCTCCAGACGCGCAGGCTCAGTAGTTGTGGCTCACGGGCCTAGTTGCTCCGCGGCATGTGGGATCTTCCCAGACCAAGGCTCGAACCCATAGTCCCCTGCATTAGCAGGCAGATTCTCAACCACTGTGCCACCAGGGAAGCCCTGGCCTTGTTTTTTCTGCCTGTCCTTCAGTTATTCTCATGTGAAAATCCAAGTTTAGTGTTACTATTAGCATTGCCCCAGTTACATGCAGAAAACAGTTCTAACCACAAGGAAATAATTATAAACAAAGCCCAGTTAATTATACAAGACATTCTTGGCTGCCCTAATTAAGGCACAGTTCAATACTACTAGCTGGGTAATTTTTTTTTTTAATTGTGAATAGATTTAGTAGGAGCTTGTCTGGTGAACATATAATGAGATCAGTGTCTCAGAAAGAATCTGATTAAAAAAAATTATTCACCAGTCGTTTGTTTTCTGCTGCTTTATAGAACTCCTTCTCCCCATGGCACAGATAGAGAAGAATGTGAATTTACTCTCCGAAGAGTCTGAAGCCCAAATCACGGGAAACTAGGGGATGTTTATTTCATCAAGAGGGAAGGGCACAAGGATGGAGGATGATCCCACCAGGACACGTGTGTGTATTATTGGTACTTCTGGTGGCTTTTGTGACTGGTTTCTTCCTCAGGGAAGTTTCTGTGTTTCATAGGCTCAGCTCCCATGTAGATATAAACAATGTGACAATGTGCGAAGTGGTTATCCACAACCTGTACTTTCTTTTTCTTTTATTGTTCACATACACACTAAAGGGGTACAGAGTAGTCAAATACATAGTTTTGTAGACTTGTTTTCATAGTTTGGATATCTAGGCTATTATAATATCATACCAGTGGGCTTTGGAGTCAGATGAAAGTAAGTTCAAATCCTGGCAAATAAATACCTTTTCTGTATGATTTCAAGCAGGTAGTTTAACTTCCCTGAGATCCTTTTCTGTAAAATAGGAATTATATGTTCCTCATGGTACGTGGTACATATACAAATCATGGAGTTTATTTTACTTTAACTAATTAATTAATTGATTTTTGTTTTACTTTAAGAACTAAATGAGACAACATATGTGATGACCATCCCTATTGTCTGGCACATGGTAGATGTATAGTGAGTCTTGGTTTGATTCCTCCTCAGTTATTTCTACTCTAATCACCCGTGTATTTCTTATCTTCAAAATGCTCTCATTGTCTGTTCAGAATACCCTGTGGATGAGATAAATAAAGGAAAGGAAAGTGTTACTGGAATGAGTTGTATGTGAAGAGAATAGTAATGAGAATTAAAATATACTATGCTTAAAGCTTTCCTTGTATTATGTTCTCTCAGAAAGAAATTTTGGTTAATTTGAATTTCCTATTTTTTAGCTGTCATGCATGTTCTGTAAGTAAACAAATGAGTTGGCCATTATGCAGTAAGTGGGGTTTATGCTAAGCTTAGAAAATCACTAATTTAGTACCTGAGTTTTTTACGTGCAGATCCAATTTAACGAAGATAAAAGGAAGTAAGGAATCTTAAAAATACATTTAATTTACCTACGAAGGCAAATTTATCCAATTTATATGTTTCACAATAGGCATTTCTAGTAAGATGCCTATCAATTATCATCCAATTCCTACCAGTTCTACCTCTGAAAATTTCTCATACCCCATCTCTTCCTTTCCATCCATAATGCAGGGATCAAAGATGGCAGAATTTCTATTGTAGAGAGATCACTCCCTTAAGGAGGGTGGATTCATGGAGGTGAGTTTGGAAGCAGAGTCTCCAATCACAATAGCTAACATTATGGTGCCCTTACTTTATGTCAGGCTGTTTTAAGGTCCCTCTATACCTAATTTCCTTCATTGCTTATAACAGCCCCATTTGGAAAATACTATTAATATCTCCTATTTCACAGATGAGAGGAAATGGGTTTAAATCGATAGTTAATTTCCCCAGATGACACAACCAAGAACTAGTTGCAGAGCTGAGACGTAAGCAAAGATCTGCCTGATTCCAAAGTCCATGTGACTAACCACTATGTTCTGGTGTGGCCTACATGAAAAATAATGGGACCCTGAATCAGGACAGTGTTATTCAGGGCAGAGACGACAGAATGGATTTACCAACTATTTAGTAGGTAAAATTTGCTGGACTTAGTAATGCACTGAATATGGAAAATGAGGAGAAAAGAGGAGTCTGGGATAATTTGCAGTGCTCTTTTCTGAGATAATGATGGTGCTATTTACTGAGATAGAGGATGTAGTAAGGGGTGTACTAGAGATGGGGAAGGAAGGGAGAAAAATGTTGATCTCAGTTTCAGACAAATTAAGTTTGAGATGTCAATGGGACACCCAGGAAGAGAAGTTCTGTAGGCATTTGACCACGCCGGGCTAAAAATTAGGCAAGAGGTAATATTTGGAAGCCAGCAATATGCCTTAAAGCTGTAATAGGTTTGCCTGGTGGGGAGGGGGGGAGGGGCAAACACAGGCAGTGGGCTTAGGATGTCAACTTTAAAAGAGATAGATGGAGAAAAAGGATTCAGCATGGTAGGGGGTGGATCAAAGAGAGGATGGGATTACTACAGGCAGTAGCAAATATCAAGAAATACACCATCATCAGTGTAAAGTGCAGTTGATTTAATAAGTGTATTGGTTAGGGTAACAAAATGCCATAACAAATATTATAAATACCCAACTTTAATAACTTAACACAGTAAGTTATTACCCTAATCACTCACATTTGATAATCCCGGTTATCAGGCAACTTTCCTCCACTTAGTGATTGAGAAATGGAGAATTTATCCATCATATGGCTTGGCCATTCCCTAGCATCCTGTAGTCCTTGGTATCTATCTAGCAGGTGGCCAAAGAGAAGATGATGTACACTTGCTTTTTAACTATATTTGCCCAGATATATCACACACCATTTCCACTCAAATTCCATAGAAAAGAACTAATCATCTGAGTTCACTTAGATGCAAGGGAGGCTGAACTATGTAGTTCCTTACTGGACAGCCACTTCCCCCAAACCACTCTAAACTCTGGAAGAGAGAGCACACAGTTTTCAATGGACAGTCATCTTTTCTAGGTTAAAACTGAAGTGTCTACTCAGATTGGAAGTGTGAGGATTGTTGGTGGTCTCTGCCAAGTGCTGGGAACGGGAAACTCTTCGATGGGTAGGTCTACTGCCTGGCTGGTCCTCGCTTCAGCCTGTCCATATGTGGGCCCAGTTTGTTGTCCCAACTAGGCAACATGGCATGCATAACACCGGTGCCCAATTTAGGCTCAGTATCCCGAGCCCCAGGGCCTGGTTTCAGTATTCCTGTTCAGTGTCAGAGTCTCCAAGTATGTTGGCATTAATAGATGGGTGATGGAAAACTATTTTTGGTTGTTGGTTGTTTATTTAAATGAAGTAGTGGCCGGGGAGGGGGGGATCATTGGCACCACCTATACACAGTCATCTTTTTAGGTGCTTCTGTTAACCTATCCAGAAAATTTGAGTAATCTTTTTAATGAAGAGTAAAGTGAGACTAGCACTTTGTAGAAAGTCTATAGAGAAGGCAGTAGTTGTGCTGCTGGTATTGGATGTCTCATAGGCTTGTATTAGTGCTCAAAGCTCTTGATATATTTTCTTGCAAATAAATTGTTGCTGTTTTAATTTAGTGATGCTCAATTGTCTACAATATATACAATGTATATAATTGTCGACATAAATCTTCCATTTATAATTAGACAAGGCTATGCCATATATTTTAAAACTTAACCTGGGCAATAAACACATTTGTAAATTCATACTCAAAAAAAAAAAAAAAAATAGCAGCAGGGCTTCCCTGGTGGTGCAGTGGTTGAGAGTCCGTCTGCCGATACAGGGGACGAGGGTTTGTGACCTGGTCCGGGAAGATCCCACATGCCGCAGAGCGGCTGGGCTAAAAAAAAAAAAAAAAAAAAAAAAAAAAAAAAAAAAAAAAAATAGCAGGAGGTGGGGGACAACAGGATGAGAAAAAAAATTAATTCAATTCAACAAGTATTTATCAGTACATTGTACCAGATATTGTTGCAGGGATAGGTGGTAGACAGAGCAGAGAAATGAGAAGATGGAGCTCCTGACCTCAAAGAAATTAACATGTTTTCAGGAAGAGAAGATATATAGTCACATAAAATGAAGGGCTATTGTTATCAGGCAGTGCCTGATTCTGTGCCCAAATGTGATGTGCAAATAAGAAATTCTACTAAGCACAAAGAAGGGAAAGACCCTATGACATAGAGGAGCTGAAAGGCTTTTGGAAGAGATGAAAATAACACAAAGTATCTACTTCGTGCCATACATTTTTTTTTTAACATCTTTATCAGAGAATAATTGCTTTACAATGGTGTGTTAGTTTCTGCTGTATAACAAAGTGAATCAGCTATACATATACATATATCCCCATATCTACTCCCTCTTGCGTCTCCCTCCCACCCTCCCTATCCCACCCCTCTAGGTGGACACAAAGCACCAAGCTGATCTCCCTGTGCTATGCGGCTGCTTCCAACTAGCTGTCTATTTTACGTTTGGTAGTGTATATATGTCCATGCCACTCTCTCACTTCGTCCCAGTTTACCCTTCGTGCCATACATTTTTAGGCTTTTTTTTGTTAGCTTGCTTGTCACCTTTTAAGGTAAATATTATGCCCAATTTAGAAAACTAAAGCAAAAAACATTAAGTAGTCTATATTCATTACAAGCCAGAGCAAGGATTCAGACGCAAGTGTCCTGGCACTCAGCGCAGTGAAGTTTTGGTCACCCTGTGCAGCATTCTGTAGACAACCTAGAGCTTATTATATTCTTGGGGCAATTTATCCTACCCATTTCCTCCAGCTTCTCAGATCCAAATGGAACGTTCGGTCTCTTTCTTTAAAGTGTCTTTAGCCCTGCAGAACACAGTCTATCTGATGCCTTTACTAGAGTACAGTAAGAATTGGCAAAGATCAGAATCAGAGTTTGGATTCTATTTTTGGGGAAAAAGAATTATTTATTATAAAGAGTTTCATGTTGAATATAGCGTGTCTCCACTCTGCCACCTCTTTCCAAAATTTTCTCTGTTTGAGTACGTAAGGTGGGAAATCTGAGTGGGCAGGTTGTGGATTTTCTTACTCTCAATAGCTATCTCTTTCATGGTAGCTGGAAGTCTGGACAGACTGACAGTCATAAGAATTAATTACTGAGTTTCTCATACTTGCCTGGATATTAAGCAGGTGATAACTTGCACTTTGATAACCAGCAGTATGATGAAGAATATAGATGCATTGGAGCTACTGAAACAGGCTCACTAGCATTCTGACATAGGAAAACAAATCATACAGCAGCAGTTGTAAACATCAAGTTTGAAAAAAAATCTACTCACCACTGAGAACTAGTGGCATTATCATATACCCTACCACAATCCACAGGAACGTTGCCCTGGGAATTAATTAGGTCCATTAGCATAATATAGTATGACAATATTTCACAGTCATAAAACAGTTGAGTTAGATTTAAAGTAATTGAGAGAGAGAGAGAAACTAATTCTACTCAAAATTGAGCTGAGGCCTGTCTTATCTGAGATTTCCTTTGAAACCCCACAACAGTGACCAAGATCAAAGCCAAGATATTTGTTGTTTTAATGAGCTCTAGTATTTATAGGTATTCCTAAAGATAGTTTTCTTGAGATTGTGGTTTTTAACAACACACACAATTTGGCAAATGTAGCTAAATGATTTGGGGTTGAACTGGTTCTTGGCTTGGTTCTTTTGTAGTAATGAATGATGAGTAATTCACTTTCAAATTGTTATTCTGTCAGAGGGTAGAAATAACATTGGACCAAAAGAAAACATAGTTATGAATGCTGGGGTCACTTGCTTACATTCAAGAAATTATTTTGTTAAACCCTCGAACCAACCAGGAGAATTTACTCCCCCAATGAGCAGGACTATTAAATCCAGCTAGGAAGGGAGTGCTTATACCTGTGAATGGTTAATCTAGCCACTAATTCAAAGAGTCCTAGGCTGCCACCAAACAGTATTAAAATTTTGATTATTTTATGGCTTGTCCAAATGCCCAATCCCCCAAGCAATTGTTGTAATTTACACACAAAAAGAAAAAAGCTCAGGGAAAAGAATATCCATCTTTTAACCTCATCCACAAGGGTCTGGTTCTGACTGCACACATAAAACAAAATAAAAGTACTCAGCTTAGGCAATTAAAATGTTCTCGTTTTCTATTAAAATAAAACGTGTTCATTTATGAATGACTCCGAAAGGAAGGCCTAGGAGTCATGGTTTGCTTTGATACGAGCTGTAGATTTAGCAATGATACTCAAATGACTCCAACAAGAAATTTTCTACAATTTTCTTTCTTCCAGTCCATTAACAATCAAATATTCAGGAAATGTAAATAGCAAAATGTAACAATGCCAGCAGGTAAAATTTGCTTTTTTACTTTGTTGACAGGTGAAATTGGTAAAATATACCACAGAAACTAGCAGAAATAGTAGAACTGGGAAGGCTCATGGAAACACTTATGAGAACACTGAGGCCCAAAGATGTTAAGTGCTGTTGGTTAGGGTACACTGCTAATGACACACAGAACCAAAATCAGCATCCATTACTTCTGACTTTCTGTCCACTGCTCTTTGTCTTATACTGGGCTGCTTTAGCATAAATAGGTTGAGGGTCAGATGTTGTTAGTTTTGACTTTAGGAAGCAACTGGAAGGTTCTATAGGGAAAGAGGGAAATGACTATGACACCAAGGTGACTATCTCAATAAATAAATTCTATACCTCAGCTAAAAGTCCATATTCTGAATATTCCATGTCTAGTTTCTCAACAAATTTGAGAGTCACCCCTTCAACGCACATTTTTCCTCCTAATCAATAAACCAGCAATGAAGTTCACTGGGACCCTGGACCACACCCCTCCCACACCCCCCACCAGCAATCCAGCTGCTAATGGAAAGCTGCACTGTGTGCCTGCCTCACCCACGTTGTGCCCTTTGAAATCCTCAACTCTTTGCCCTGTCTCCTCTCCTATCTAGTTTTATCTGCTCTCTGGCTTCCCTCATGAGCATCCCAGCATGAGACTTTTCAGAATCCTTTCTACCTCGACAGAATCCTGTTCAGTCTTCTGATATGGCAGCAAATCCTGCCGCTGGCCCATATGCAGTGTCATGTTCTCATAATGAACAGCACCAACCTTCGAAGCTTGAAGGAACATCTGCCATGTAAGTAGCATCAAAAAGATCAAGAGTGGGCTTCCCTGGTGGCGCAGTGGTTGAGAGTCCACCTGCAGATGCGGGGGACACGGGTTTGTGCCCCGGTCTGGGAAGATCCCACATGCTGCGGAGTGGCTGGGCCCATGAGCCATGGCTGCTGAGCCTGTGCTCCACAACGGGAGAGGTTGAAGACTGATTCCTTTTACTTTTTAACTTCTTTTTTTTTTTTTAAATATAGTTTA
This sequence comes from Neophocaena asiaeorientalis asiaeorientalis, assembly GCF_003031525.2. Lineage (NCBI taxonomy): Eukaryota > Metazoa > Chordata > Mammalia > Artiodactyla > Phocoenidae > Neophocaena > Neophocaena asiaeorientalis. Next base: position 2,598,828 of record NW_020173758.1, on the reverse strand, counting down.
CTGTAGTTGTTTCTAAACAAGTGTGAGCTTCCTAAAGTTAGGACTCACAGTTTGGGGTATTTTTAGCAATTCTATTGCCAAACACTGAATGAGATAGCTAATATCATGAGACAATTGTTTTCTAATAAACATTCCGGAGATGTGAGTAATGAAATGATGCGACTGTACAGAATCCTGGGTGATGAAGCCTCTTTGGAAAATTTGAGCATAAATCTCGCTTTCTCTTTCCCACCAGGTTTTTGGCATCCTATCTCGAGAGCGTCTGTAGTAAGTCTGAACATCTGCAGCAGAACCTGGCCAGCAACAGGAATTTCCAGGAATTTCTTACTGGGAGAAAAAGCAATACCTGTTTAAATCTGCTGTTCGCTATTTAAAGTTTCAAAAAACTTTTTCCTTTTGTTTAAATAGCATAAAGTCTCTACACAATCATAAATTATTTGACCAAATCTGATCATGAATCCCACACCTGCCTCTGACTTTGAAATGTATCAAATGGTTTAGAAAAATTTTTTTAAATTACCCAACGTATTATAACAAGACACACGATAAACTACAGAAGTTGAGGTCAGCCAGGTGTGCAATTTTTAAAGTTGAAGAAATATTCAAAATTAAAATAATCCTTATGACTATTTAAACAAATCATCAAGATTTTATCAATTTTATATTTCTTGATCTGAAATATTGAGGTATTTTGTTTCTAATTATGAAGACAGAAAAAGAATAACACTTCTTCATAATGTATTTATCTGCATGCAATGACGACCCTAACAAACGCTGTCTGAGGATTTGTTTTCATAGTGTTGTAGTAACAGTGGTCAGGTTCTGTGGATGTGCAGAAGCCAGTGTTAATGAAAGTAAAGGATGGAAGGGAGATATTTTATATATTAACAATAATCCATTTAACATATTTAGTTGGGCAAAGGCAATGACATTTGGTCTTTGGATAATGTGGTGTGGAGGTAAGCAGTGCCCTTTCACGTATATCTATTTGATTTCAGGGATTTACACAGTAGTGAGGAATCTCTTAAGAGAAAAAGGACAGGAGTATTGCTCCTTTCTTTTCCTTCGAGGTCATGTCTGCCAGACTCATTGATATTGGGGGCAGGAAGGGGTGATAGGGAGTCCTGAGAAGGAACTAACCATAAGGGAGGGGTGATTTGTGGGCTTAATTCTAGATCATAGGTCTTAGGAAGGGGCTGGAACATTCTACAAGCCAAGTCATCCTGTGAATTGACCTGAAAGAGCTTTATCTTCCAAGAACGATAATCGCTAGGTTGCTGTAGAAAACACCTTCTGAGTGTGATTCTCACAGAGGGAGCGTACTCTCTCATACCTAGAGGAACAAATGGGGACCTTGGTCAATGGCTTGAGGTCAGCAGAGGTAGTGGCAAGAGAAGACAAGAATAGGAACAGCAGAAGAAGGCGGCCCACTCACATCCCATTTTTGCATACTGCTGTTTCAGCAGTGCTATCAGACACTGGTGATCCAGCACCGACATGGATGGAGTAATAGGACACTGGCCAGGAGCTTTCAGAACTGTAATTCTGATATTAAATCAAACGAGGCTGACATTATTTTGTAGTGATGGTACAGAACCAGACAAGTCCCTGCACAGTTCTCCAGTCACTCTTCCCCTACCCCAGTGACTGAGGAAGCCCTGGGCTCCAGAAAGTATAATTAAAAGAGGAGCCTCCATCAGCCTGAGTCCCCAAGAGACTATGGAGAACAGAGACCCCTATTGACCTGAGCAGTGCTATGAACATATGATATACCTGTAGTGTAAGTAAGAAATAAGTCATTGTGTTAAACCAGTGGGATTTTCAGGTTAATTTGTTATTGTGGCATAACTTAACCTATCCTGACAATAATAAATGGGTAGGTTCAAAACCAAATACACTCTTTGATTTACTTCTGTGCATTTTCCAAAGTACTGTGGACATTGTTCAATTTCATGAAACATTGATATAAATTATTCTGAAATACAGACATCCACAGAATAACTTACTTTAGCATGGTAGAAATATGCAGCAGTTGAGTTATTGCATATATTTTTACTTTTTTTGTTGTTTTGTGCCATATTTGAATCTTTGTTAACTGTGAGTTAGACGAGTCTAGCTCAAGAACATCAGCTTGTGAAAATTTGAATTTTATAGTGCGTGAGAAGTTAAAAGGTATTAAATTCTAATTTATCTTGCAGAGATTTGCCAGTAATACATAAAGTTTAAAAATACCTAGACTTTAACTCATCAAGTCTGGATTGCACATAAATGGTCAAGAGAAAACGTTTAAAGATCTCCAATTTTTGTTTCATTCTAGCCAAAATACTGGAGACTACTTTAATGCTTTTCAATAGATGAATGTTTTAGCTAAGTCTGTACATACATTTAGCAGCTGATAAGAGCATGATTTATATGAATGTACTGAAATGGAACATTGCTCATGGTATATGCTGGTGATGGTGGTTTTTATGTGTCAGCTTGGCTGGGACACTGAGTGGTCAAATTAACGTTATTTTTGCGTGTATTTTGAGGGTGTTTCCTGACGAGATTATCAGTTGAATTGGTGGACTCATTAAAGCATTTTGCCCTCCCCTGTTGGGTGGGCATCATTCAATTCAATTCATTGGGGGCCTGAATAGAACAAAATGGCGGAGGAAGGTTGAATTTCTTCTCTCTGCCTGACTGCTGAGTGGAAACATCAGTCTTTTCCTGCCCTTGAACTAGGTCTTACACCATTGGTGTTCCCGGTTCATAGGCCTTTGAACTCAGGCTTGAATTTATACCTCTGACATTCCTGTGTCTCCAGCTTGTGCAGATTGTGGGGACTTCTCAGCTTCCATAATTGCATGAGCCAATTTCTTATAATAAATCTTATTATATATATATATTTTTTTCTTCTGGAGAACCCTGATTAGCACAATGTTGTATGAATGAAGCAAACAAGTTGTAGGATAACATATGTAGTATAATCTCATTTTTTGTGTTAAGAATTATAGTGTCTTGTCATGCATGCATAAAATGGTTTAAAAGGTACACATCAATCTTAAAAGTGCTTACACTTGGCAAGAGGAAATGAGGAGTTGATAGGGAGACTGATTTTTTTACTTTATATACTTCTATGTTGTTTCATTTGTTTTTTACAATGAACATATATTCTTTATGTGAGACAACAACTTAAACAATTAAAATGAAGACTGAAATAATACTTGATGGATAACTACAATGAAATACTCTTTGGCATACATACCCCAATCTAAATATAAAAGACATCATTCTAAGGAGAAAACTAGACTATTCTTTAAAGTAGAAACCAATGTCAGATGAGGTCATTAAGAATTTCAAAGAGGTCACAGAAGTTGGAGTTATATGTCTCCAAATAGTCACCAAGGGGTAACCGTGATGGCAAAGTTTATACGCTCTAATAGTAGCTAGTGTTCTCTGCCTAATAAGTCCTTTTAAGGGATTTCTCTTTCTAAGATTTAAGGCCAACAGAGCAAGTGGAAGATAAGAATTGAGGGCTCCTAGCAAATTTTTGCCAGTTATTACTTCTCTAAACTTAACCAGGTGTGCAAATAACAGTCTTTGCTCTTAAAGCATTGATTTGGAAAATACGTAAAGGGGAGTCTTGGGTAAAATAAATTTAGAACTATAGCTCTAAATGAAATATTACAGGAAACAGTTCCTTAAGTGTGGCTTGTTACAAGGTGATGTGAAATAGAATTCTTAAAATAACTATGATCTTTGATACCATTAAATAACTAACATATCCTGCCAACCTGGCCCTTCCAAAATCCTCTCAGGGCCCAGAATCATCTAGTTTGTATAGTCACATAGCCATCTAGCTCTGTTCTATAAGTGCCAAAGCTCCATTTTCTTCTGCGCTATTTATATGTGACCACTAGTGTTATTTTTTGCAAAATTAAGATTTTCAGGGACATCTTGCTCTTTATAATTTCAAGGAACAAATAAATATTCTATAGGAGCTTTTTCCAAAATATTTCAAACAAGAAAAAAGATTTGATATCACAAAGAAGTGAGGCTATTTTAAAATTTCGTTTTTAATTTTTCTGGTTGTAGTGTTGTAGGAAGGTGTGGTTAAGCACCCAGAATGGAGCATTTGCTTAAACCAAAGGGGATTTCCTAATCAGAAGAAAAAGCCTCCTGGTATCAGCTGCAGGCTTGTGATACTGCAGGCCTTCCCTAAGTGTGTATGTCAAATTCAAAGTCATTTCTCCATGCTTGTCAAGTGAATTGAACCCCCTGATTGTCTCTGCCTGGGACAGTGATCCATTTCTAATGTCTGAGGCTAGAGTTTTTGAACTTATAAACTGTAAACTGTATTAAATAAAATGCCTTCTGATTGATGAGTGCTGCTCTCATAGGCTAATTTCTCATCTAAACAGTGATATGAAAATTCTCGCTAAAGGGTTGGTGACAGGAGTAAACGGGGGTAATAGCAGACTTAATCAAGAAAGACAAATGGGATTCATTAGCAACTGGCACTCAGCAGACAATCTTCAGAGACTTCTCAGTACAATCTCATTGGTCCAATCGAAAATAATTGTGTGCTGCTTTTATCACTGAATGCAGAACAAGCCCAGTAAAAAATTCTATTTGTGATATTAAGTAGAACTCACATTTGGATTGAATTCTGTGTCAGGTAACCCATCTTTGGTGAGAGGAAGGGAGGAAAAAGAAATCCTGGGTTTCATACTGGGGCTTGTTCTCTGATTAGTTTTTCCACATCGTTCATTCTACCCTGGTATTTACTTTATCAACTGGGTCCTGCCCTGACTGGCAGGAATATTTATACCGCAGGCATCTGGTTTCTGGCTGACTTCAGAATTGGCACATGGTCCATTTTGTCCAGGCTCAGGGACCTCCTCTTTCAGTAATGTTTTGTCTTATTGAGGTGTTTCGGTCTGGCTGTGTGGCAGGGATGGCTAATTCTCGACCAAGAGTCATGCTCCCCTTCCATAATGTAGACAGTTTGCTAGGAAGTTCTGTCTAAATCAGGAACTATTTTTCCCAGCCCCCCTGCATTTAGGTGGGGGAAATGTGACTAAGTTCTCATCAACTGTTTCTGGGCCAAAGTAATGCATGCATTCCCAGGCCTATTCCATAATACTTTCCTACTCAGTCTTTCACCCTCTCTTTTTCCAGATCTGTGAGCCAGAGCCAGAGGATTCAGCAGGCCCAAGGCACTTGTAAAGGGTGGAGCCACAGACAGGAGGAACACAAGTCATGCTTGAGAAAAACAGTGGATTTTACATAGAGGAGAAACAGTTCTCGCTTGCTTGAAGTTACTGAGAACTGGGGGTTTGCTGGGGACAGCATATAGTTTCACTTTGATGGAGGCAGCTAGTTTTATGGCTTCTCTCTGGCTTATTAGCTTTAGTGACCTTATTTCTCAACTGATTGCCTTAGCTTTTGAGTTTGCGCATAATTGGGCTTTAAAGAAAGTACCCTTCCACATTGAGCTTGTGAGCTCTAAGCCCCAGTCCTGGATAGATAAAGGTTTGTCGCTGGCCTTCTCACGTCCCTTCCTGTAGCTCCATTCTCCAACCAGGTATAATGTGCCACTGACCTCCAGCCAGCCTTCCAGTGAGGAAATGGGATCAGACACATAGTCAGAGCCAATTGACATCTTATTTTCAGGTTTTTCCATCTTTAACATCAAGATTTTATGTAGGAATTTTATGACAATAGGTCTTGTCCTAAGCCACCTGTCTGGCTAGATTGAGGGGAAGTAAAGATTGTGGCCCAGAAGTTTAAGTGCTGCTTAAGCTTCTGTCCTCCAGGCTCCACTTCTAGAGGTGCTGGGATGACCAATGGCAGGACCACTCTGGGACCCCCAACTATGGTAGATGTTGTTGTGAACCCACCCATACTCCAGCTCTCACCATTCCCATTACTGGTCTGTGGGGTCTGTTTTAAGCCCCTGCTACTCTCCTCCTGAGGGTTTCATCTTGGCAGGTCTGAAGTGCCTTCAGGGGCAGACTTCAGCCTATGACAGATGGTACTCAGGAATAAATAATTCAGTATCTTGCTCCCCAGCAGGGGTAACAGTGGGGCATTACCTACCTTGTCTCCCACAGTTCCCTGGTGGGACCGAGCCTCAGTTGCCACTCAGCTATAATGCAAACTTCATGGTGTTCTATCCCTTCTATGTTTTACTTCCCTGCCCCGCTACAGGGGTTTTCTAGGATTAACACCCAAATTATCTATGTGCACCCAAATCCTTATTTCTAGACCTACTTTTGGAGACTCTAAGGCAATAACATGCTTCATTTTAAGGATACTGATGTCAGTTGTTTTTGAACATCAGTAAATCAATGATGGGTTGTAACAGCTGACCTCTGATGTAGTGAGTTACATTCTACTATGTAGGGGATGTCAAACAACTTTTAACTGCATTAAAGCCAGCTAAATCTGACAATCATAAATAAAAAAAATTTTGGAGTACTAGAACACTGTAAAAGCTGTAATCACAGTTGTATTTTATCCAGCTGAAGCAACTTCAGGAAAATATGGTGAGTCCATCTCTCTCCTCTGCTCTCTTTCTTTTTTGAGGGTTCAACTGCACTGTTTCAGATATGCCACCACAGGGACACTGTGGCACCCTCTAACTGGGGTTGAAAGTTTCCATTCAAAATTACCTGCACCTAATTCAAGTTACCTGAACCTGGCAGGTGCAATGACCTGGCAGCTGCCCCAGAAGGGGCAGCCCCCTTCACCTCTGCTTTAATATATGCCTACTTATTTCTGCAAACTGTACTGCCCAGCGGATATGCCAGTGTCTCTGGGCAGGAGTTTTATCCTTCCTACAAACTCCATCAACTGCTTTATCACCCCAAAATAAGCACATGATCTTAGTAATCTTAGTAACAATTGCGTGCTTGCTAGGATAACATGTCTTCAGTGCATTAGACATAAACACAAAATAAGTATAAAGACTAAGTAAAAACATTAGCCACACTACACACTGTAGTTTCAGCCCACGTTCTCCTCTCCGTCCACTTTCTATCAAACTGCCGCCACCACAGCCTTCCTAATTAGAGATTCTGGAGTTGCTTCGGCTCTAGGTATGAATAGAGTGAGTGGCATGAGATGTCTTACCTTGACTTCGTGCCCTTTCCAAATCTCTCAGCTTTTAACTGTCTCCTCCCCGTCTCTTGCTTACCTCACTCTGAGGCTTTACGGCAGCCACGTTTCCCATGACTTTCCTCATCACTAGACAATTGTCAGAGTGAAAAATCTGCCCCACGTGATTCCAGCCAGGAGAAGATAACGTAATCCTTTACATTGTCAGCAAAAGCAGGTGACAGCATATCTTCGTCCTTAAGATACCTAAGGCAATGCGAGACCTCGCCTCGCAACTCACCTTCTTCAGGACCCATAATAGTGAGTAAGTTGAGCGGAGATCACAATGTTGAGGGTAAACTGCCAAACGTCCGTCGGCACCCACTGATGCCTGTGTTATTGCCCTGAAGTATTTCTTCAGGTTTTGAAGAGTGATGTGAGAGGGCCCTCCTGAGTTGACTCCGGCCACTGAGCTGTTGGAAGGGACACTTCTCAATACGGCAAGGTATTTCATTCCCCACAGCTAAAGGCTTAGCAAATCCCTTCTGATGAAAGCCACTAAGCAAAGGCTTGAAAATTCAGCCAGAGCTATAGAAACAAAGGACAGGTGCTAACTGAAGCAGGAGAACCTGACTTTCTAGCAAAATTCTTAAAATAAATAAATAAATAAATAAAACCCTCGGAATGTGATTACAGAAATTTCATTAGTTGCCACAGGAGAAATTATATATGTATAATTTTTCTGTAGCACATATTATATTATAATTATAACATATATTAAATGTACCTATATTCTTTTATTCAAATAAATGGTTGCCTACTATACAGGGATCCCCCACTTTTCAAAAGTTCGCTTTACACCACTATGCTTTTTTTTTTTTTTTTTTTTTGAGGTACGTGGGCCTCTCACTGTTGTGGCCTCTCCCGTTGCAGAGCACAGGCTCTGGACGCGCAGGCTCAGCGGCCATGGCTCATGGGCCCAGCCGCTCCGCAGCATGAGGGATCCTCCCGGACCGGGGTACGGACCCGTGTCCCCTGCATCGGCAGGCGGAGCCCCCAACCACTGCGCCACCAGGGAAGCCCCACTTTGCTTTTAAGAAAGACCTACATAAGTAAAACTGTCCCTCAGTATTGGCAGAGGATTGATTCTAGGTCCCCCAAGGATATCGAAATCTGTGGATGCCCAAGTACCTTAAAAAAAGTGGTGTATTATTTGTTTACAATCTATACACATCCTCTTATATTCCTTAAATCATCTCTGGATCACTTCTAATACCGAATGCAATATAAATGCTATGTAAATAGTTGTAAATACAGTGTAAATCAGGGGTCCCCAACCCCTGCGCTGAGGACCGGTAGCAGTAGCGGTCCGGCCTGTTAGGAACCCGGCTGCACAGCAGGAGTTGTGCAGCCGGCCGGCGAGCGAAGTTTCATCTGCCGCTCCCCATCGCTCCCCATCGCTGGCAGTACAGCCTGAACCATCGCTCGTATTTCCGCCTGAACCCTTCCCTCCCACTCCCCTGTCCGTGGAAAAACTGCCTTCCACAAAACGGGTCCCTGGTGCCAAAAATGTTGGGGACCGCTGAATTGTAAATAGTTGCTGGTGTGTAGCAAATTCACGTTTTGCTCTTTGAAAGTTTCTGGATTTTTTTTAAAAAGTATTTTTGATCATGGTTAGTTGAATCTGTGGATGCGGAAACCATGGATACGAAGGATAGACTGTACCTGTTTCTGCTAACGGAAAGAAATCCAGAGAGGATTTTCTCTTTTATGGAAAAAATGAAAGCCACCATAGCCTTCAGCATTTGTGTTGCAGCCAGCTACTACAGAGGCAGAGCTCACCCGAGCAGGAAGAGTGGCACCGCCAAGCTTCTTCCCTGGGAACTGCACTCAGCATCTTAGCATCAAGCCCCATAGCTCTGAACGGTGTCTGTGAGCAGCTATCTGTGCTTTATCTCCATTTATTTTCTGTATAGTTAGCAAGACGTGCCCTTAGGTAATTACTTCTTCAGTCTACAAAAGATTTCATAGGAATACTCTCCTTTTGGACAGCAAGGGAAACCTGTACACAGTTACCAACACTTTTTAGTCGCTTAATGCTAAGTCTTGGGGGTTGTTCTATATCTCCCCTTATAAAAAAATCCTTGTTTTCCATAATGTATTTATAAACATGGTCGTTATTGCTACATAAATGTTACATTATGTACTGGATTTGATCTCTGCAAGACGATCATTGTTCTTGTAGTTAATCGTAGTGCACCTTCAAGCCAACCTAATAACGTTCAAGTGTATCTATTTTCTAAAGCACCAAAAAACTCAAATTTAAGAATTTTAATGGTCAACTATAATGTAAAGACTGCTGAAATATGGTGACTCTTGCAAAAGGGATGTTTAGAATTCAAATTACCATGACCGTGAATAACATGGTTTACAAAACATTTAGAACTGGTCATTAGCAAGAAGTCCCAAATAAAGTGAGATAACATGATTAAGTAGATTTCTCTGCAGTTTATTAATAAGCTTTTGTGTTTGCTTAATGTGACTAAGGAGTTTACATTAGAAACGAATATTATTTACTTGAGAAGACAAATGTAAACTACCATGTTGAACTTGGATTGCTTTTCCTCCTTGACATTCTTTTCTATTCATAGCCTATCTTGCTGTAGGAGAATAGGAATTATTAAAAGTTCTGGAGAGTGTGTCACTTGCAAACTTTTACCATAATTGTCTCATATGTAAATTGATATCTTATTGTGGAGCAACCTGCCAAAGATAAATTCTATTCATATGTGTGGATATATATTTTTTCCCTATTTAGCTTCAGCTGCTGTGAGCCAAAACAATGTGTGTTCTTGTCCTCTGTGGATTCAGCCCAGCATCAAACACCAGGTCTTGCGTCTCACAGACACAGAGAAAAAATAGTGGGTGAATTGAACCATGCTAAATTAGATATTAAACATCATTTTTAAATTCATTTCCTCCCCCTAGCTCCCAGGTAACAACAACAAAAGAAATATTCAAAGAAGTTTCTTGCTTTGGGGTCACAATCCATGATAGTGACAGGAACTGAGTGAAACATGGTATAAAAACAGAAAACTATCTAATAGCGATCACCAAGTAGAAGTGACACTTTTTACATGATTTCTAGGTCTGATTCATTGCTTTTGGAAAGCTGGCAACCTTATTTAAAAGTCTGATTTTTCCAGCTCCACAGAAACTTCTTGGGAAATAGGCAACTACAACTCCTGAGATAACTTGGGCGCTAGGAGAACAGAGGAAGTTACTGGAGTCAGGGACCAGGAATGCAAGCCAGGGATAGTGGCTGAGGCTTCAAAGGGGCAAAGACTACATGGAAAGCATCTTTTTGTCTCCCGAACAGAAAAGGTTACCTTTTGGGAAGTATAACCGAGGCTATGGCAACAGATACAACTTATGTTTGGTCCTGATTCCCTAACTTACTTGCCGTCTGATCTTGGAAAAATTATTTAGCTGCTCAGTTTCTTTAAGCATAAGTGAGGCATAATTATAGCATCTACTTAGTAATTTAATTGTTAGGATTAAATGGGATAATCCATGTAAACCAAGCAATCTCATAAGAGTGATAAAGAACTTTTAAAGCTAAAACTAGTTAAAGCATTTCCTTCTCTATTCATGTTAATACTTTGGCAGACTGTAATGCCAGCTGATATGTGGATAAGAAGGAAAGTGCTTTAAGGAGGGGATTGGCTTGAGTCCCCTGGGTCGTACTATGTCCAGAAGGGAGGCCTATGAGAACACTTCATGAGAATAGAGGTTCCAAGGCAACCAAATTAGGAGCCATTCACTACCAATGGAACCTGGGAATTATCACCTGGGAATGATGATCAGGTGATTATCATAAGCTGGACGGTGATCAGCATAAGCTAAAATGTAGAAAGAGGAGGAGATTAGTAACAGAGACGTCTGGCAATGAGAAGAGATAAAAGCTGAGGCCACAAATATGGATACTCTCACACCTGCTTGGGACAAGGTAGGTCCTAAAAGGAGTGTGTCAGATTGGGCAGAGATGCACTGTCCGAGTAATGCCCCCAAATCTGGACACTATGCAGGAGGATTAGAGGATAGATGGACATTCCCCTCCCCAGAGACTCTGCTAGAATTTTCCCCCATACTGAGCATTTATTCATTCGGACACTTCCCACTTGGTGAATGAATGACAGGTATCACACACTTTCAGCTTCGCTTGGGCTGATATCTGGCATGTATCATTTCCTTCTTTCCTCAATTTTCCATTGTCAAATCATCCATTAAATTGGATTGAGCCCGCCTAAGCCAGCCTGTCATGGAGTACTCAAGGGAGATTACTCTGAAAGGAACAAGACCTTGGCTGTCAGGCAGGTTAGCACAAGCTCTCACCACTCAGCTCTCACCTCTGAGAAGTCCTGTGACATCGCAGGGGGCTCAGCTGGATATGTGAGCGGTCCTTTGATATTTTATGTTCAAGTCTCACCCTGTAACCTTCTGAGATAATTTCCCCAACAAGTGTTAGATAATTTGGGGGAGAATTTTAACTGTGAAACCTCAACTGATGTTTCCGTCAAAAATCATTTGTTTAAACATTAGAAAAGGAAAGTCCCACAAAAGCAAGCTGAATTAGCTCCTTGTTCTTTAGAGAGATTTGAAACACATTTTTCTTGTACGGATCACTTTCCAGGGGAAGGTGTCTCTTCACCCAGGGCATAATGGCAGCATTGTTGTCAGGAAGCATGAAAAGAGTGCCGACTTCAGTGAAATGGGAAGTTGGCAGCTTTCATGCTCTGTCCTGGATGACACTTCTTTGCACGGGTGACAGAGCTGTTGTGCTTCAAACAGGAGCCCATAACCATCGGAAACTGATTGTTGGAAGGGGCTGATAGGAAAGTTTAGGGCTGTCTCAAACTAAATACATGTACCCCAGTGTCCTAGGCCTGGTCCAGGTCTTGGAAAGCATATTTGTGAATTCAACTACAGTCGATTTTTTGTTTTTAAACATATCGTTATTGTAGTTCCACAAGGGTGAAGAGGTGATAGTTAGCTTCTCCTGTTTCAAATATGAATTCAAAATTCATAGGAGACACAATTACCCTATACTTTCTTACATTTACTTTGTCTTTCTAAAGGTAGTTTCTGCAATTTCCTCTGCAAACAAAACCTTAATTATATATTGAATATGCCCAAATGTGTGTTTGATTATAGTTGCTTTTGTCTGTCTTTTCCCCTTCCTTACTGCCTTGGTTCAGAATATTATTATTTTTCATTGGGTTTTGACATGGCCTCTTTTTTTTTTTTTTGCGGTATGTGGGCCTCTCACTGTTGTGGCCTCTCCCGTTGTGGAGCACAGGCTCCGGACGCACAGGCTCAGTGGCCATGGCTCACGGGCCCAGCCTCTCCACGGCATGTGGGATCTTCCCAGACCAGGGCATGAACCCATGTCCCCTGCATCGGCAGGCGGACTCAACCACTGCACCACCAGGGAAGCCCTTGACATGGTCTCTTAACGAGTGTCTCTAACAACAGTCTTGCCCCTTCGAACCATCTTCTATAATGCTGAAAATGCCATCTTTCTCCAAAACAAAGTTGATCCTGTCATTTTTCTTTTTAAAATCATTCAATATCTCCCCATTGCTTATTGTCCACTGTACTAGAGTCCCTTTAAATGAATCCCACATGCTACTCAAGCCAGCTCAGGGATTCCATGAAAAGTCACCATGAGCTGTTCTACCTTGGGAATCCTTCCTTGGTATCTCCTTGCACCTGCCTTTGCTCAGCTCCTTGCTTGGCCCTCACTCTGTCTTGTTACTTGGGTTGACAGCTCAGTTTTAGATGTATTAACCTGGCTTCACTGTTGGCCTTTCCCCTGGACATGATTTCCTGTATTCCACCTGGCTTCATGCGCTACACATTTGCATTATTTAGTTTATTCATTCATCCATCCATTCGTTCATTTAAAAATGGTGTCAAGTACTATATTAAGTATTGGGAATAGAATGGTGAATGATTGACCTTGCTCAAAATTGAACTGCTTACGCTGAAGTAGAGGAAAAAGATAAATCTTGTAGTATCAAAGGCTATTCTCAGAGGAAGTGATGTCTAAGATGACAACTGGAGGAATAGCAGAAGGCAGAGTGAAGAAAGGGGGAAGAGTGTTTTATCTTATATTAATGCCCAGTGAGAGAACTTCCGAAATGCAGAAACTAGATCAGGGAGAGTAAATGGCAAGAGATGAGGCTGGACAGCTAAGCATCAGTCACATCATGACGGGCCTTACATACCAATAAGGAATAAGATTTCATCCTGAGGCCAGTGAGGACTCATCGAGGAGATATTAATTGATATTAATTGATTTGAACTGTAGTAAAATGACTCTAGTTTTGTATATAGATGCATTTGGAATGGGTAAGACTGGGGCCAGGGACAGCAGGTAAGTGTAACCACTGTGAAAAGTGCTAACACTGACTTGGACTAGTACCGGGGCAATCTTGATGGAAAAGATTGCATGGATGTGGCATATTTAGGAAATAAAGCTCTGAACTAAAAGAACTTAGTGGTGGAAAAGGAAAGTTATAAATAATAATAATAAAATTATAATGACTAAAACTTCTTGAGTACTTACATGTACAAAGAATTGTTTACATACACGATCTCATTTCATCTTTACACAATCTATGGGATGCGTACTATGATTGTGCCTATTTTCAGATGAAAATCTCAGGCACAGAAGGGTCACATTACTTGACCTGGGTCTGGGATGCAAGCTCAGGTAGTTTGTGACTGAGGCCCACATTCTTAGTCATTATGTTAGACTGCCTCAGATAGATGAGCAATACCTCTTATTTTTATCTCACCAGGTTAGGTAAGATATTGAATGTTTATCAATGTAGCTGGAATGTAGCTTCTAAGGGGGCACATGACGAGTGCTTCTTGGCAAAAGTCTAGCTATACCAAGCTTCTAGTTGTTTTTAGAAGAGGCCATGTGCTGATAGAGCCACAGTGTATTGGGTTGTGTGAGAATTAATGATGATTTAGTTTCAAGAAGAAGACATTAATTCCTATCACGTCAAGTAACAATGAACTCAAACTCAAGGAACTCAGTTACCAGGAATAGAACTGAGCCTAGACTGGGAACTGGAAAGTTAGAAGAAAACCTCCCTTTCTTGCTCAGTCTTGGAGGAGCTTTGTCTCTGCTTCTTCACCAAGTTAGTAACGCTCATGCTTCTCTCCAACAGATGACCTCTGCTTTTGTCAGTGTACTCATGGCTAAAAATGGCTTCCTCCTCTAAATCCACATACCGAAGACCACAGTCTCTACCTCCACAATTTCTCTGTACTTCTTAGAACAAGTTCTATAGAGAAGAAACTCATTGGTCCAAACTCAGAGTTCCACATACAGCTCTGGTTCCATCAGTTGTGGTACAAATGAAGCCACACAGCATCACCATTTCTGAAGGAGCTGGGAGTGGAGGCAGAGTCTCTTAGAAGGAAGCATGGGCAAAGAAGGAAAGACTAGCTGTTAGTTTAATTTAGAATGTTATTTCACTCGCTCTTAAAGAGATGGAAATATAAGGGATGTGTCAGGATGTCGGTGGAGGTGATGATTTAGATACAACTCTACTTTATCTGGGTTCTTCTGGATGTGATGCTTCCACTAGTGGTTCTAAAGTGTTCCAGGTCTGACTTCCCATACATACTGTATTATTATTTTCACTTAGCCATCCTCTTTTATCTACGTTGTTACTGTATTAATTCAGTCTCATATCATTTCTGACTTGATTACAGTGGTAGCTCCATGACTGATCTTTCTGCCTTCAGTATCTCTTGGCTCTAGTCCTTCCTGTCCTTCTTTCACATTCTTACCAAATTGTTCTTTCCAGGATACAAAATAAAATAGCTTTTACAGAGGCTTAAGACAGTACGGAGCAAGAGGGAATTTCACATCTTTCCTTTCTACTTCCCTATTTACCTCCTATACTCCCTTATGGGGCTGCTTGCATTTCCTTCTTGTGTCCATTCTCTTAGACCTGTGACTGTATACAAAGTATGCACTTTTGCACTTCTTTTAAATGTATTTTTTTAATTGAGGTATAGTTGATTTGCAATGCTGTGTTAGTTTCAGGTGTACAGCATATTTATTCAGTTATATATATATGTGTGTGTGTTTTATATATATATATATATACACACACATTCTTTTTCAGATTCGTTTCCCTTATAGGTTATTACAAAATATTGAGTAGTGTTCCCTGTGCTATACAGTAGGACCATATAGTAGTGTGTATATGTTAATCCCAAACTTCTAATTTAACCCTCCCTCTCCCTTTCCCCTTTGGTAACCATAAGTTTGTTTTCTATGTCTGTGAGTCTATTTCTGTTTTATAAATAAGTTCATTTGTACCGTTTTTTTTAATTCCACATATAAGTGATATCATATGATATTTGTCTTTCTCTGTCTGGCTTACTTCACTTAGTATGATAATCTCTAGGTCTATCCATGTTGCTGTAAATGGCATTATTTCATTCTTTTTTATGGCTGAGTAATACTCCATTGTGTGTGTGTGTGTGTGTGTGTGTGTGTGTGTGTGTGTGTGTGTGTATGTGTGTATATATATATACCACATCTTGTTTATCCATTCATCTGTCAATGGACATTTATGTTGCTTCCATATTTTGGCTATTGTGAATAGTGCTGCTATGAACATTGGGGTTCATGTATATTTTCAAATTAGAGTATTTTCCAGATATGTGTCTAGGAGTGGGATTGCTGGATCATATGGTAACTCTTTTTAGTTTTTGAAGGAATCTACATACTGTTCTCTATACTGGCTATACCGATTTAACCTGCAAAACTTTCCCTTTATCTTCCTCTTCACTGGAGAACTTCTATTTAACCTTCAAAATTTCACTCATATTTGACTTTCTTAGGAAAATTTTCTTGCTGGTCTTCCTTTGAGACAACACCCATGCACTCTGCCCTTGCCCCATTGTAAATCTAGAATGTTTTATCAAAGATACTCCCACATGAATATTAAATGGAATTCTCCATCTTACTACTCTGGTGAGAGTTTTGAATAACTAAAACAAAAATTTTCCTACTGAATGCACAACCACATGTTTTGCTGATTATAGGTATATGTTAAAATTTGAAGTGCCCTTGGCATTATCTAATTCAACCCCCTTAGTTTATAAGTGAGGAAACCCATGGAGGTTAAATGACATTTCTAAGGATACACAGAGCACAATATCAGAACTGGAACTATTTTTGTTCTCCCACCTCATGGTCTTTTCTACTACAACAGAGCTGCCTCAAATGCCCTTTTAATTATGAACTCTTCATTAACCTCCCCTCTGACAACCAGTCTTTGTCAGTGCTCTTATAGCTTTTCCTTTTATTATTGGTACTGGCATTGGGCCTCAGAATGGGAAGGTTAATGCTCTTTCTATAACTTCTCTATGAGATTGCATGCGTTTGACGGCTGGCACCATATGCTCAATATCCGTGTTCCCCCCCAATGTCTAGCATGGTGACAAGTATACAGCAGGCTTCCATAAAGGTTGGCTGAAAAGAACAAAAAGTGTTGACAATTGGAAATAAAAGCTGGTGTTGAATTCATAGATAATATGTATGAATGTGTGTGACCAGTGCAATTTCAATGATCTCTCTTTAGAACTCAAGTGCTATGTGACCTTTAGACAGGCATTACTGTCAATCATCAAAACTCAGAGTAAAATGATAGAACTGGTTTTTTATTGTTAATATCATTCTAATAATCCTTACAATTAGAGTCTTTTCACATTTATTGTGTTCTCTTATAGCACACTTTAGCATCATGTTTATCATTGATTCAACCAAGTAAAGAGAGATTCAGGCTGGGAAAACTCCAGTTCTTATATAAATAAACCCTAGTACTGATTTTTTATAGAGTACTTTTAAGAATTAATTTGTCCACATTTTTAAGGATTTTCACAAGGAAAGGAACATTGGCAATGCTAGATAAATATTTAGTCCTTATTGTGCCGGTTAATGGTCTAAAATTGTTTGAATTTTTTAAATGTTAGAATTCAGCAGGGCATTTGTAAAGAGTGACTTTGGAGCTTCTCGGGAAAAAAAACAATATGCATTTTTGATCATTTTCTCTGTCTCTTACAAGTCTTTTTTCATGTATTCTCTCCTTCTTTTAACAAGAAAAGTAAGTAAGAGAACACATCTAATAACTAACTAATCCTCGGTTGTGTGCCCCTTCAGGGCCCTGTGTATGTAATAGACCATCTTGTCACAGTAAAGTGGCTCCTTCAGAACATACTGCAAAAGCATTAAGCCCTTTTATTGGATTACATAGATCCAGACTGTGTGGAAAGGTCAGCTTTAAAGTAGTTCTTCTCTGCTTAAATCCCCCCTTCCTCTCTTGGTAGCAGGAGTTGTGTTCATGACATTGGTTAAAACATCTGATATTCCGTGGGAAATTTCCCCCCTTATTGGTAGTTTCTTATCATCAAGATTGGCTTCAGGGAAGCCTGCACTTCTCTGTTCCAGCATTAGGACAATGGGAAGTTCTGTCCATATCTGACAAACACCAGCCAGGAAAGTGCCAGGTTTGTGTACTCACCCTGTTCTGTCCTGTGTCACCAAGACAGTGCCCCCCTTGGCTTGCCTCAAGGAGGATGAGATGTCACGATAGAACAGGGGATCCCGCACCATGATCTGTGATCACTTTCTCCTCCACAAAAGTAAGTTGATTCATTGTATGATCAGGCCACTCAAGATGGATGTTCTCTTGTTCTCTATACCTCCCCTGCCTGACCAGGGCCTGCTTCACCTACACCCTACTCACCTGACTGACCTTCCTACTTACTGGTCCCAGTCCCCAGCTAGTGATTGTTCTTATCAAAGGGGTGGTGAGGGGCGTGCCCCTTTGCGGGTTTCCCTGGTAGCTCCCCTATAACTGGCCCCACACCCTGGGAGTGAAGATTGCTGCCACTTTCTGCCCGCCACAGCTGCACACGATGGGGTATTGTTACTCCAGGACTTTGCTTCAAACATGTAAGCTCCCCATCCATTAAACCACGGATGTCTCTGTTGCTGACTCCAGGCTCTTTCTTCGGTCTTAAAGCTGGGTAAGCACAGGCTTTGTATACCTGCAGGGTGCAGCCCAACACACAACCATTTTTTTCTCAGTGACTTTATCATCATCCAGAACTTCATAAACTGAGCCAATCTAAAATGGTAATAGCTAATATTTATTATTGAGAGCTGACTCTCTACTAGATGTCATGTCCAGGACTTCACATAGCTTATCATATTTGATCTCTACAAAACATTTTTAAATAAGAGCTTTATGGAGAAATAATTTACATATCACAGTATTCACCCTTTGAAGTATAGAAGACAGTGGTTTTTACTTAGTATATTCACAGAGCTGTAGAACAATCACCACCATATAATTTCAGAGTATTTTTATCACCCCAGAAAGAAACCCTCTGTCTATCAGTGGTTACTCCCCATTCTCTCCTTCCCCTGACCCCTGACAATCACTAATCTTTCTATTCCTATGGATTTTCCCATTCTTTCCAATTCATGTAAATGGAATCATATAATATACAGTCTTTTGTAACTGGCTACTTTCACTTAGCACAATGTTTTGAGGGTTCATCACTGTTTTGGTATGTATCAGTACTCATTCCTTTTTATGGCCAAGTAATATTCCATTGTATGGTTTACCATATTTTGTTTATCCATTCATCAGTTGATGAACGCTTGGATTGTTTCTACTTTTTGACTCATAAATGATGCCTCTATAAACATTCATATACAGGTTTTTGTATGTAGACATAGATTTTCAATTTTCTTGGTTGTATATATATATATATGGACTTCAAAACACTCATAATATACAGTATCACCATCTTCAATTGAGAAAACTGATGCTTGAAAAAGTTAAGTAACTAATTCAGTTAGTCATGGCAAACCAGTGCTAGTAGATAATAATCCTCATGGTCAGACAGCCTGGAAACTTCAGTCTTTGACTGCTCTCTATCTCTGGCACTTTTCATAACAAGTAAGCATCTGGATGCTCTGAGTCTTTCTTTGGCTTGCTGCTTTCCATTCCCAAAGCCTTCATATAATGTGGTAGATACTGCTAGTTGCTTACTCAGTATGCATTTTCTCCTTCTTTCCTTGTAGCAAAATCCTGACTTGATTATTGGTTTCAAGGTGCCCAGCTGAAAACTTCATTCATTAGTTTCACTTTCATAAATGGGTGGCCACATGCCACATTGCTGGTCAATTAGAAATAAATCAATGTCAGATGTTGTTAGGTGGAGCTCTGAGTAAAAAATGAGGTTTTTAAAACATGGACATTTTAATTGGGATGAGCCATTTTTGTCTTCCCCACTCCCTCACTTTCCTGGAGTATGATGTAATAGCTGGAGCTACAGCCACCATTTTTCACCCCAAAGGAAAGTCCAAGAGAATTGCAGATATCTTGGCCCTTAATTCTTGAACTACTCAAGCAATTCCAGAAACTGTCTACTTGCAAACTTAATAGGAGTTATCTATCCCTATTTAGTTAAGAAGATGCTATTTTGGTTTTCCTATGTAGGAAATGCATACTGAGTAAGCAACTAGCAGTATCTACCACATTATACAAATTTCTAATTTTGACAGGACTTCAGGTAAATGGAATCTCTTAATTGTCCTTACATTTCCATTGTCAAAAATCATACTCATGTTGTAAAGTCCAACTTAGGTGAGCTTTTTAAGAGAATATACCTAAATCCCTATTGAAAGTGACCTCTTACTGTATTTGCTCTAGTACTCAATTTGTATCTCTCACCTGGAGTTTGTAACATATTGCAATATGGATATTTGTACATATCTCCTTTTCCAATTTTGGTGACATTAGACTTAGAGAATCTGAGGGAAAATTTAAGGTGTTGACATTTTATCTGAGTGGTACAAGTCTAAGGCAATCAAGATGAAGAAAAAGAGAAGAGAACCAAGAAAAAATACATTAATTCGAATCGATTGCAGTTGGCCCTTTGTATCCAAGCTTTTGCATCTGTGGATTCAACCACCATTGAATCAAAAGTATTAAAAAATAGGGAGGGTGGGAGGGAGGGAGACACAAGAGGGAAGAGATATGGGAACATATGTATATGTATAACTGATTCACTTTGTTATAAAGCATAAACTAACACACCATTGTAAAGTAATTATACCCCAATAAAGATGTGAAAAAAAAAGTATTAAAAAATCCAGAAAGTTTCAAAAGCAGAACTTGAATTTACCACACACCAGCAACTATTTTCATCACATTTACATTGTATTTGCAACTATCTGCATAGTATTTACATTATATTAGATATAAATAATCTAGGGATACTTTAAAGTATATGGGAGGATATGCACAGGTTATATGCAAATACTACACCATTTTATATAAGGGACTTGAGCATCCCTAAATTTTGGTATCTACAGTTGTGGTGGGGTCCTGGAACCAATCCCCTGAGGATACTGAGGGACAACTATACTTCATGATGAGAGACAGTACGCTTTTCAGATCACATATGTACTCAGTACATGAGACTTCACCAGACAGATTACAAAGAGGATTAACACCTCAGAGTAATGTAATGTATGTATGAGAGAAAGAAGGGAGAATTAATCTGTCTGACTTTCCCTCATCTCCTGGTTCTTACTGGGCAAGTTTTATCTTATGGAAAATAGTTAATTTTTCATCTGGCTCTGTAGGAGCTTCTCAGGAAGCCAAATCCCACACTCCCATGTATGGTGTTGCATCAAAGTATAAGAGTGGAGAGAGATTTGATGAAGGTGGGTAGTCAGCTGAGAGAGAAAAGAGGCAGTCAATGGAGTCTGAGAAAGCATGCAAGGATTTGTCTAAACCATAGACAGACAAAAGTTGTTTAATTAAAAGTTAATTCTTAACAGAAGAAATGTTACATGTTCAGTAGCATTAACATTTAATTTCAACATTATAAAATTACCTACAATCTTATTTTCTATTATAACAAGTTTAACTTTTTTGTGTATATCTTACCACTTGTGTGTATATCTTTTTACAATATATACACAAGAATTATTTTCAATGGCACCATGCTAAACACAATATTTGTGATTTTATTTTTCACTAATTATATCATAAAATTCTTGATATTATTCAATATTATTTTACTATTTAAGTTTTAACAGCAACATAGTATAAAAATGTGCCATATTTTTGACAAATCTTCCATTTCATGGTATATTGGTTGTTAATATATATTTTTAGCTATCAAAAACTACTGAAAACTGTGTGATGAACATTCTTGTTGATCCATTTATGAGAACTTCAATCATCTATTTTCTCAGTTGAAATTACTGGAGGTGAATTTATGCCATAGAATATGAATACTTTTAATTCTTTTGATACGTGTTATGAGATTATATTCCAGAAAGATTTTCTAATTTATGTTTAGTTATTAATTAGAGGTCCTACTTTTATGTACCAATCTTGTGTAAAATTCTTAGAAATTATTTTCTAATTTGCCTGATGAAAAACAGTATCTCATTCATATTTTAAAGTTGAATTTTTTGATTACTACTGAAGATGAATATTTTATATATGTTTCTAGACAATTAGCTTCTCTTCTTTTGTGAACTGCCTGTTTGTGCCCTTTGTCATGATTTTAATTTACAAAGATTATAAGGTTCTTTGAGGACAGAGACTACATTTTATTCCTGCTGGAGTCCATCTCCATCACTGTTGTGCCTGGGCTGGGACTTCTAAGTGTTTGCAGAATGAAAGAATGACAATCCACTATTATGTTTTTACTTAGTTACCAATAAAAGAATTAAATTAATTTTGCACATTTGTATTTAGTGAGAAACAAATGCCATTTTTCTCAACAAAAGTTTTTGTTTTTTTTTTCTGAAGAAAATTTCTTAATTTCTTTTCAACAATAACACCATTTTTAGCCTGAATGGATAAATACAAGATTGGACAGATTCAGCTATTTTCACTTTTTTTTTTTTCCTTTTTTCCTCAGCAACTGTCAGATTTTTCTATTCTTACAAGCTATTTTGGGATACTCAGACACAAATAGGGATTTATTATCTCATTTCATTATAGAAAACGAAAGCACTAAAATAAAACATCTCAAAAACTCTACAAACTTGTGCTTTTTCTGGATTATATAACACAACTGAGCCCACCAGGAAGATAATACTCAAACTTTTTTGAGCCTAATTGTTCTTAAACTGACCTGCTTCTTCTTTCTCAGATCATTTTATTTTCACGAGAACTTCTATTTTCATTGAATTTGGGGATGTGCAAGTAACATATATATAAAGATTTTTTTAATGTTTTAATAGATATTGCACTTGAATATATATTTATAGGTATATGTACAAACATACATATATTCTTTTTGGCAGATTATTTTTCTTCACTTTTCACAAGGGTTCCATGCTATGCAGAGAAAGTGAAAGTCACCATCTTCTAAGGTAGCTATGAGGTCTCAAGTACACAAATATGTATACAGCTGTGTATAAGACCCTAAAATTCTGGAATCATAATTGATATAGCACTTCATTTTCTAAATAAAGTTATAAATGATTAAGCCATGTATTCATTGTATAATTTGGTAAATAAAATCATGTAGAAAGAAAGCCTTCCAATTTCATCATTTAGAGATAAGTCAATAGCATTGTATTATAGTTCTACCTTTTTTTTTTTTTGGTGGTACGTGGGACTCTCACTGTCGTGGCCTCTCCCGTTGCAGAGCACAGGCTCTGGACGCGCAGGCTCAGCGGCCACGGCTCACGGGCCCAGCCGCTCTGCGGTATGTGGGATCTTCCCGGACCGGGGCACGAACCCGGGTCCCCTGCATCGGCAGGCGGACTCTCAAGCACTGTGCCACCAGGGAAGCCCTACCATTTATTTTTGATAGAATTTCACCATTTATTTTCTATAGAGATACAGACACATTATGTATGTATATGTATTTTACAAGAAGACTGTAATAGTTGAAAATAACATGTATTGACATTTTTTTCAATTAAAAATAATATATTCTCACTATGGAGAATTTGTTAACAACAAATATCATTTATATGCTCTCTCCAATTATTTAATATTTAGGTTTTTAAATTTTTTTTTTATTTTCTCTTACTATTATTATAAATAACTTTTAAAGATTATTTTGAGATTTAAGAGGATAGGCAATTCTGTCTGTAGATATTTAACCTTATTTATTCTTCCAAATTGTCAAATGTATTGTGCTGGAGCCATCATTTATACATTGACTTGAAATACCACCTTTATCATGTACTAAATTCATATTTGTGTCTGGGATTTTTATCATATTAATGTTGCCATAAATTCATAGTTACTGACTTCAGCCAGGTTCTCATTACTCATTTTTATATCTTCATGCTTGGCTTCCATTTCCATTCCCTTCAGCTATTATTTTAGAACTTCACTACAGCTCAGCATTCCCTTCTAAACCTTCCTGCTACTCCCTGAACCCCTTCTTCATCAATAAGATAAGGCTGTGGTTTTCCACAGCATCCGTCCATTAGTTTCCTAAGACTGCTGTAACAAAGTACCACAAACTTCGTGGTTTATGACAACAAAAATTTACTATCTCAATTCTGGAGACTAGAAGTCTGAAATCAAGACATCAGCAGGGTAATGCTCCCTGTGAAATCTGTAGAAGAGCATTCTTCTTTGCCTCTTCCTAACTTCTGGGTGTTATCGACAATCTTTGGTATTCCTTGGTTTGTAGATGGATCACTCCAATCTGTTTCGGTTGTCACATGGCTGTCATTCCTCGTGTGTCTTCATGTCTTCTTCCATCTCTGTGTGTCTGTATCCAGACGTCACTCTTTTTATAAGGACTCCAGTTATATTGGATTAGGGGCCCGTTCTACTCCAGGGTGATCTGGAGTATACTTTTGTGACACAACTCAACTCATATCCATACCTCTGACATCCACTCTCATCTTATTGCTCTCCTTTTGAATCAGAGGATAAGATTCTATTTCTGTTCAGGTTAATTCAATGTTCTTTATTCCACCTCCTCCTATCTCCTCTGAGACTTTGCTCCATCAACTAACTCTTCTTTTTGGCACATTCTTCTTCTGCATTTCCACTAACATCTCCCCTGCAATTTGAAAACATGCTTACGTCCTTCATCCTATTAAAGGTATCTGTCCTTTTAATTTGAACCCTCCTTCCCTTTAGTTATAATTATGTCTTTCTCCTCTTCTTTCCATATCAGATCTGTTCACTTTTACCACCAACATTGTTAATTTACAGTTTTCACAAAGAATTGATATCTTTGTCCTTTGACATGTGTCATTGTGTGTCCTAGGACAATTAAAGAAAGCCAAAGCTCAGTTGGGATGCCAGTGCTGGCTAGTTAGCTTAGATCTCTTTCTTGTTAAGGAACCCAGTTGTTCCTAGGAGCCTGATAGCATGTAAAGCCAGTATTCTTGAATCAGAAAAAATTATGGCTTATCCCGAATGTTTGGAATTGTCCTTAAATTATAGTAATGGAATGTTAGATGCATTACATTATAATGAACTGTTTTGTCACACTTACTTTAAGATAACTGAGACTTGGAAACATGATTAAATTATCTTTGTATCCCCAGAACCTGCAGAAAACTTGGAATTGATTGGGTAACCAATAAATATTTTAGGGATCAATGACTCATAGATAAATCCATAATGTCTTTTCTAAGATAGCTAGTGTTATAAGGTGAAACTAATTTGTCCATATGAAAACCAGTTTTACACCTTGATCTCATTAATTCAGTACTTTAAGCAGCAAAACAGACTGGCAATTATAAAAGTTTTTATAACAGGAGATAAACTGCATTTCCCAAACAGATATTCTGTAGAACATTGTTTTGTGGAAATTTATATCAAATGAAGTAAAAATAAATACTTTTTAAAAAAATACTTGGGTGTAAATAACTTTAGGAAAGATTGATTTCTTTATGCAGAAATTCTTAGAACCCACATATTATTTAGCTTTGCATTTGGCTGCATGTAACAGAAACCTGATTGTGTAGGTATAAACAGGTAGGGGTTTATTTTTCTCATGTAGGAAAACTAAATGCTGAAATAAGCATCCCTGTTACTGAACCACGGTTGAGTCTGCTCACCCTCACACAGTAAAGCTAATCTACTGACACCAGGTTGTGTTGAAAGAAAGAAAGTGCAGTGTTTATTGTAAGGTGCCAGACAAGGAATCTGGGACAGCTAGTGCTCAAAAGCCCGAATTCCCCAATGGGTTTTAGCAAAGTGTTTTTTAAAGGCAAGATGTGGGAGGGGTGTCCCAGGGTACGTGACCAGCTTGTGCAACATTCTCTGATTAGTTGACAGGGTGGTATCCCAGGGGTTAACATTATCAATCCTTAGGAGCAGATAGGTCTGGGAACTACTGTTCATGGTCATCAAGTAGTTAATTTCTTCCATTTGGTGGGGGTTTTAGCATCTGTAAAAAAACTCAGGAAAGATGCATCAGATGTTATTATCTAGGTACTTCAACTACAAGCTACAGCAGAGGATATGGGGGAGGGGGTCTGTCCAAGAAATGCCCCGTAGAGTCTTGCTGGGTTACACCCAGAGTGGAATGGTAGTTCCACCAACAGTCAGGCTTCTCCCCTCACTCTCCTTCCCCCTCATTTGCATAGCATGAGGCTTTCTTCCTCAAACTCACATTCACCTGGGGGCTGCTGTATTTCTAGGCATTATATTTACATCCTAGGCAGGAAGAGTAGGGAAGAATCAAGAGCATAAAGTGGATGACAGAAAAATATGTCCCTTTATTTCAGAGAATATTTTTCTCAGTTGTCCTCCTAGTTAACTTGTGCTTATATCTCATTGATAGGAAGTAGGTCACAGGGCTATCCCTACTCCTAAGGGAGTCTAGAATAATGACTATTTTTTACTGGTGCATGATATCTCATGTGAAAACAAGGTGTTCTTAGTAAGAAAAAGAAGGAATGGATGTTGGGTGGGGGCGACCATCAGTGTCTAAAACTAATGTGCCTTGTGACCTCCTAAGGGGAAATATTGTCATATGCAGTATTTTCACACCATCTTTTCCCACAGTTCTTTGGTTCATCCCTTCTTGCTGGTTAACAGAATCGACTGGTCAGACTGTATATAGGGACAGATTTCTGAAGAACCCGCAACTTATGTTTTTCTTGGGTTATAATACTTTAGGAAGGTCTAGCTCAGCTGATAAAGATATTGACATGTTGAAATATTATCTGAAGTGGGGACACATAAGGACCCATTTAAAACAAATACTTACCAGAGCTCTCTCTGTTCAGTGTCTCCTTAATTCTCATAGTGAATGAAGTAAACTGGAGAAACTAAACACAAGATAGATAAACTGTGGTATATTGATTGTGGTAATGGTCTTGATTTTTTAAAAACTCCTTTTATTAAAGAAGCTGCAACTATACTTGCCTTGGCGGCAAGTGGGAGGATTGAGTGTGCTAGTTATGATCCTAGGTCTTAACAGGTCTTGTGTGTGTTTCTTCTTGCTCTCTCTTTCTCCTCTGTCTTCCCCATAAGAATAACTAACCTGCTGGAGAACAGTCATGTGGAACAGAGCCAAGAGGGACTAGATATGTGAGAATCCATCCATGATCAGTGATTTAATTGAGCTATGGCTGGCAATAGACACATGAGTAAGTCTTGCTGAGCACAGCTCAGATCAACACAACTGCTCAGTCAGCCCAAAGACTTGTGAGCAGCAAGTGTTTATTGCTGCATGCCACCGAGGTTTTGCGTTTTCTGTTGTTGTTACACAGCACTACTGTGGTAATAGATAACTGATACACTAACCCTGCTGAGAAGGGATGCTGAACAGGTGGTCAATAAATAAATGGAAGTGTGTGGGATACCATTACTTTTATAAGCACCTGCTCTTGTGTCTCCTCCCTGAATTTTTTACCTTAATTTATGTTGCAAATTTCATCTCAACTTGTGTATGGATCACCAGAATACTATCTTTGCTTTTTATTTTATATTATTATTTTTTACCATATCTTTTGAATGTTATATACAATATTATCTTTTTAAAAAACAATTTTTATTTTCAGAAATTTTAGAGATAAAGATTTTAAAAATCATATAATAAACACTCCTGACCCACCACATAGAATGAATAGTTTTAAGCATTTTGTTATATTTGCTTCGAGTCTCCTAATTTATGAAAGCAAGTGACTGCTTGTGAAGTTGAGAGCCTCTGATATCCCAACTCCCCCATCTTGTTCCCCTTTTAAGTCCTAGAGGGGTTTAGTATGTATCCTGACAGTGTTCTAAAAAATATTTTAACATACATATATATTCATAAAAATCATTTTAAAATACATTTTTTATTATTATTTAGGTATGGTGAGCCCAACAGATCAGGAAATGACTGCCACTTAAAAGATAGTTTGGGGCTTCCCTGGTGGCGCAGTGGTTGAGAGTCCGCCTGCCGATGCAGGGGACACGGGTTCGTGCCCTGGTCCGGGAGGATCCCACATGCGGCGGAACGGCTGGGCCCGTGAGCCATGGCCGCTGAGCCTGCGCATCTGGAGCCTGTGCTCTGTAGCGGAAAAGGCCACAACAGTGAAAGGCCCGCATACCACAAAAAAAAAAAATAGATAGTTTAGCACAGTTCCCAAGGGGAGGGGCACAGTCCACCATCCAGAGCCACATGGGGAGACATCGGGGTTGATCAAGAGTCTGAGGGAGTGAGGGGAAAACAGGGGCAAGAGCCTTCATTGTGGTTTCCACGGGAAGGAATGGGAAAGGCAGGTGAGCAGGTTTAGGATCAGCAGGTTTGAATAATTTCTGTGGGCTCAGGGATTGTCCCTAGCTGTCTGGTTCCTGGCTCTGGGTTGATTAAAGCAGGGAAATAGTGGCCCTGGGTGTGAAAGCCCAGTAGGGGAAGTGGTTGAGGTATGGGCTCTGAGTTGGTTGGTTTGTATGAGGAAGGGAGCTTATAGTCATTCTCTAGCTCTAGCTAGCTCTGGGTGGGCCGGTCTCGCCACTATAGCAAGGCCTCTGATGTCAAGGTATTAGAAATACAGAAAATAAAAAGGCATGACTAATACAACAAAGTATATCTATAAGTAAGATATACTTTTGTGAGTATTTTAAAACTTTACCTATCCAACTTTATATTTTCACTTACTATCATACTCAGTGAAAGAAGGAAGGTGCATGTTAAGATACATATATTTCACCTAGCTACTCGTTGTTTACTGTTGAACTTTTGTTTACTATTCCAACTTAAGAATATTCCTCATTTTATCTATACATTTCCCATTTTGGACATTTGGTTGGTAAGTAAAAGTTCTCGCGCTCTCGCCAATGCTGTGATGTACATCCTTGTACTTGCCTCCCTGGGTACCTGTCTTCAGGTGTGCTGGGTCATAATGTGGTAGATGGAACTCTAAGATGACTCCTAAATTCCTTATTCCCTAGTGCAACCAGCCTAAATAAGCCACTCTCATTGAGTATGGAAAAGTCTATGAATATGCTGAATATTATTTCCACAATTAGGATATATTACATGACAAAGATGAGACAGTTTTTCAGATACAGTTAAGGTCCAAAACCAGTTGAAGGTGAGTTAATCAAAAGAGAGATTATCCTGGGTGGACTTAATTCAATCAAATGAGTCCTTCAAAGGGGCTGGGCCCTTTCTGAAAAAAAAAGATATTTGAAGCATGAGAGAGATTCTCTTACTGCTCTTGAAGAAACAATGGAGGAGGTCATGTAAGAAGGACTTGGGAGCAGTCCCGAGAAACTGATGGCAGTTTCTGACCAATAATCAGTGAGAAGATGGGACTTCAGTCACACAACCGCAAGATATTCAGTTCTGCCAGCAACCACGGATCTTGCCTGAGGACCTTGAACCTCAGACTGAGACTGGAGCCCTGGCTGACATCTTGATTTTAGCCTGGTGAGACCTTGAGCAGAGGACCCAGCAAACCCATACCTAGACTTCTGATCCACACAAACTAAGAGATGATACATTTGTGTTGTTTGAAGGTGGTAAATTTGTGGTAATTTGTTACACAGCAATAGAAAACTAATACATAGGGTATGCACATTTGAAATTTTCTAAGATGACTTTCACAAATAATCAAAGCAATTATAAGAGTGTATATTCCAACCAGAAGAAAATGAGAGAAATGAGAGTTCTAGTTTTCTCACATCATTACTGTTATTGTCTGGCTTTTTATTTTTTTAAAAAAATGCCTATCTAACAGACGATGTTTAAATTAAAATTGTTCTAATTACAGTTTAGAAATAATACACTCACGTTATTAATTCCTAAAATTATGAAGGATATGAGATGTTATTCTACTTGCAAGCTAAGAAGTTGTCCTATCATAGTTTCATTCATGTATATGTATACATATATACATATACACATATGCATGAATAGGCATAGTTCTCAGTGTGCATGTTCTCTGATCCAGAGATTTGAATACAAAGAATATTATCCATAGTTAAGATGGTTATCCATGCCTCAGGTCCCTACAAGGCAACTCAGTGAGGCCCAGATATTTACCAACATGTGCAGAAGTTTTGCACCACAGAAGAGGAACCCCAAAATGTTGAGACCTGGAGATTATGTTGGGCAACTGGCCATTTACTCCTCCTCCCCTCCTGAGAGAGAGACAGAACTTTATGCCTAATGTAAACAAATTCTTCAGGAATTCTGGAGAGAAACACCCTGGATTATAAGCAAATATCTGGTATGAGAGGGGAAAGTTGTCTCCGGGTTTTATTACTCTCAGAATATAAGCAAAAGGCTCTAGGGAAGATGAATCTCTAAATCTTATCCAGAACAATTTACTTTCTCTAACTCCAAGGCCTGTTTGCCATTCAGTCACAAAGTCTAGGCTGTATAGAAATAAGAGAATATTCATGGCATTACCTGCCAACAATTGTTTAAGTCAAATAGCGAAATGACACCATAAGGTATACGTGTGTGTGCACATGTGCGTGTGTATAGAAAACCAGCAGGCCTCTGTTTTACTACTTCTTGTCTCCCAGTACTACTCCTAAGAAGTGCTTTTGACTCTTCTAGTTGTTTCTTCTGATATTTATCTCCATATATCGAAATAATCTGCTCATTCTGCATTTCTTGATGTAATAGTTTTATCCATTATCTCCTGACTTCTTGTTATAGTAGATCAAGATAACTAACTCTCTAACACTCTCCCCTAACCCACCCTAACCTCATATTTCCTTCTTCTTTCTTCCAGATAAAGCTATGTGACAATTTGAGTAAAATAAATATTCATTATTTACATGTCCACAGCGATAGGAATATTGTTCACTGGTGCGTCAAGTAGTGTACCATGATAGTATCTTCTTTCTTGTATTTCTTTTGATTTTTTTTTTTTTTTTGCAGTACGCGGGCCTCTCACTGCTGTGGTCTCTCCCGTTGTGGAGCACAGGCTCCGGACGCACAGGCTCAGCAGCCACAGCTCACGGGCCCAGCTGCTCTGCGCCATGTGGGATCTTCCCGGACCGGGGCACGAACCCGTGTCCACTGCATCGGCAGGCAGACTCTCAACCACCAGGGAAGCCCTCACTTTTGAATTTTTTGAAGGTTACTATTTCCTCAATTTCTCCTTATCTTTCTAAATAGCTATTAATTTTTAAATAGTCTCATTAAGATATAATTGGCATACAATAATTTGCAAATAAAGTGTATAATTTGATAAGCTTTGACATATGTATCACAAACCTATGAAACTATGGCCACAATAAAGACACTGAACATATGCATCAACCCCAAGGATTACTTGGGCTCCCTTTTAGTCCCTTCCTCCCTCCCATTCTTGCCTTCCCCACATCTCAGGAAACTACTCATCTACTTTCTGTCACTATGGATCAGATTTTATTTTCTAGAGTTTGTATAAATAGAATCTTACAGTCTGCACTTCTTTTGTCTGCCTTTTGTCACTCAGTATAATTATTCTGTGACTCATCCATGTTGCGTATATTAATAGTTCATCCCTTTTATTGTAGTGTTCCAGTTTTTCCACATCCTAAACATTTTAGTCTTTTAAACTGTAACCATTCTAAGAGGTATGTAGCGATATCTCTGATTCATTTGTATTTTCTTAACGACTAATCGTGTTGAATATCTTTTCATGTGCTTATTTGTTGTCTATACATGTTTGCTGGTGAAGTATCTATTTAAATTTTTTACCCATTTTTTTAAACTATAGAGTTTTGGGAGTTATTCATATACTGTGGATACAAGTTCCTTATCAGATAAGTGACTGCAAATACTATTTTATTTGTGATTTACAAGTATTATCTTTCAGTCTGTGGCTTGTCTTTTTACTCTCAACAGTGTTTTCAAAGAGAAGTTCTTAATTTTGGAAAGCTCCACTGTACCAACTTTTACTGTTTTTGGATTGTGGTTTTGGTATTATATCTAAGAATTCTTTGCCTGAAACAAGATCACCAAAATTTTTCTTCTATCGTTTCTTCTAGAAATTCTAAAACTTTTAGTTTAACATTTAGGTCTATTATCCATTTTGAGTTACTTTTTGAATATGGTAAATAGAAGCACTTTCTTTGTATATGGATATCCAGTCGTTGAAGCACCATTTATTGAGCAGACTATTTATTCACCAATGGATTAATTTTACCTTTGCTGAAAATTAATTACATATGTATGTCTCTATTTCTTGACTCTTCATTCTTTTCCATTGGTCTATTAATCTATCTGTCTTCGTGTCAATATCACCTTGTCTTGATTATTTTTATAGTAAACCTTCAAGTCAGATTTTGTAAGTCCCCTTTGTACTTCGGCAAATCTCTGGAATTCTCTTATTTGGGCGTTGCTTGCTTCCATTTGACTCACCCGGGTCCAAAGACAGGATGGTTGCAACTCACAATTTTTTGAAGATTCTGATATCAGAGTGACAGACCAGAAGATCAATAGTCCTTATGTAACAGTTTTCCTTCAAATGTGGTCTGTGAACCACCCACATTAGAATCAACTTTGAAGTGTGGGTGTTGGTGTGTGTGCGCCTGCGTGCTATTAATGCTTACATTCCTGTGCTTATGCCTCATCTATTAACTCAGAACCTCTAGGTACGAGGGCGCAAGAATCTGCATATTTAGTAAGTCTTCTGCGTGATTCTTATGGACACTTAAAGTTTGATAATCTCTGAGACACCGATGCCCAAAAAAAACCCTTTCCGGTCTATTTTTCACACATTACACAGATGAGTGAAACAGATGTAATTATTTAGGTGGAAAGGAAGAAGACACTTTAATTTACCTGTCTATTCATTTCCTCACTCGCTTTTTCATTCATTCATTCATTCACTATGAACAGGCAACAAGGACTAAAGCATAATGAAGCAACTTGAAGAATTTGTGGAGTCTATTTTTACAGACAGAATATGTTCTCCAGATATTTGTGGCTGTCAGGTGATGAATCGGCTGCGGCTGCTTCCAGCACTAGGGGAGCAGAACAACGCTGAGCTGGAAGGGATGCCCACAGGCGTCTCCACCCCCAGGCTTTTTGCAGATTTCTTTTAAACAATCTCAAACTAAAAGAAACCTTACTTATTCTTAAACTTGTTTAGGACAGGAGATTTTGCAACCTCCTTTATAGGTTAGTTCTAGTGTTTATTATTACTTTTTCCACTACAGGCTCTTGAGTGTCAACAATAGATATGAATTCTTATTATGGAAAAAGTAGGGATGCCCTGGAGCCCTGGTGCCCACTGGAGAAATATTAAGAAGCTGATGATGGTGGTTCCCTTTGTTTATACTCTGACGTCTTTCACTGGTATCTTCACACCAGTATCATAATGTTGGTTTTCTGGTTTTTGGTTTTTTTGGTCCTCTCTAACTCCAAACCTGTGCTAAGGAAATGGTCTTGGAAATTCATTCATTCGTATCAATGCCAAATGATTGATAGATGCATGGTGACTTACATTCTAGAAATAGTGTGGAACTTCAGATATTAGAGCTAAGATAGGTATTTTGGTGGATCCTCTCTTGTGTTTCTGAAATTATTTTCTAGAGGCAGTTTGTTATTTTCTTTCTCATCAGGCAGTCTTGGAAATTGTATAATGAAAATTTTCAAAAGGAAAAGGGCCAATAGTTGTGAGTAGTCATAGAAAATAACTGTTTGTGTTATAGAATAACATCATATCTATTTAATTTTCAAGACAGAGTGCTTAGGGGTCAAGAGTAACTTTACTCTCATAGAATAGATCATGTTAAAGTTGGAAGGGGCTTTAATATACTGGCCTCATTTTATAGGCGAGGAGTCTGGGGTCTAGGGAGGCAAAGTGACATATACTAAGTCACACAGATAACAAGTGACTATCTATAATGTGGAAATCAGATATAGCAGCCTCTGCATCACTGTGCTGAAATAATTATCTTGGGTTGACTAATAACCCATAGCAAGTAAGAAACGTGCCAAATCCCTACTTGTCTCATAAGCATGGCAAGAGCTCTGGGGTAAAAATGCAGGATAAGGTCCTGAGTCCAATCCTTTGTATAAATAAATAAACAAGTAAACATGTAATCTCTAACTTTATACTCCTAATAATGAAGAGTTTTAATCTTTTTTTTAATGAGAGCATCCCTAGGGGTATATATGTATATTACTTTATATGGTATACTGACTAGAAAATAATCCACAATCTCTTAGAAGATCCTTGATTCCCTTGATTAGTAGTAAGTTAGGTTAGTTAATTAAGGTTATTTTAACACTAATTAGTCAAGGCTTTAATTATCCTTTCAGGGCAGGAACTAGGAATACTTTGGTTCTTAGTGACCCCGTTAACCAAAATGATAGGATTTCTTGTCTTCCATCTAACAGTGATTTGTGATAAGGAACAGAGGGAGAAAAGCTGATCCAATGGGATTATAGGAACATTCTTAAACCAGAGTCAACCCAAGAGCAGCAGTGGGCCTAAGATAAAAAAGCATCCTCTGTAGCTTCTGCACTAGCCCTGCAGGGAGAAAGGCCAAGGGGCTGAGGCCTGGCTGACTTTGTCATGGAAAGCTCCAAGGATGTTGGTCCACCAGACCAGTAAGTATATGGATCAGAGTATAAGAAATAAGTGAGAGCCTCAAGTTATAGGGGGAGTCATGACAAATAAGCTGGAAACTAAGTGGGAAAGCCCCTTCCCAGCCCTGGAAGTGTGGTTCACTTACTGAGTGTCCTCTGTACACTTCTCTTGTTGTGGAGCCCTGGCTCTAGGTGCGCAGGCTTCAGTAGTTGTGGCACGTGGGCTCAGTAGTTGTGGCTTGCAGGCTCTAGAGTGCAGGCTCAGTAGTTGTGGCTCACGGGCTTATTTGCTCCACGGCATGTGGGATCTTCCAGGACCAGGGCTTGAACCCGTGTCCCCTGCATTGGCAGGCGGATTCCCAACCACTATGTACACTAGGTCATGCTATGCTTTAAACAATGAGCATAGAGGCAGTGAACTTCCTGTGCAGGAAATGAGAGGGCCTTTGAGAGCTTGGCCACAAAGGATCCCAGAGTCTTTGCGTAGCAGCAGCCTCAATGATAATGAAGATTGAATTTTTGCCAGCTTTTTGGAGTGGGAACTCAAAGCATATAAAACGTGTTTTAGACAGTGATGAGCAAATGTGACATTATGCCTGCATCGTGGCTAACAAATTCTCATACATTACTACACCTGTGTTTAGTAACATGCAGACTCAATCTTTGGTCCTGAATCAAACACACATGTTCTCAGCAGCCTCATTTCTGTGTCTTATGGTTCTTGACACCTTAGTGCATAAAGCTCCCCTCCATCACTACTGGAAAAATCTCCTTTATCATCTAGGTATCTGACCATGGAGACTCTTAAACCAGTATTAGATAATGTGGAGCCACTCCATACTTCCTTTGAACATTCATGAATTTCTCTGCCTGTGGTATTTTGGGGTACAATTTATAGCTTCATCCGGTACAACCACAGCATTCTATTAATGCTAGAGGAAAAGTAGACTGCTTTGGACTTTATAGGAGATGGGTGTCTGTATAGGGTTGATATCTAAAACCTGTATGTATTCTGTTTTTTTATGGGCAATTTAGGAGATTTTCAAGAATAACTTTTGGTTATTGAAATTTTGCCTTTTTGGGCTTTAGAAATTGTCCCTTAGCAAGACATTTTACCATTCTCTATGTGTCTTTCTTAAATCACATCAGTATTGCTCGTGAAATAAATAACTGCTGAATTTTTCCAATTCTATCCAGATAGTATTACTGTAATCAGAAAAGGAGATTCCATAGAAGTTTAAAAGACTGAACAAAATGCTGTATCTTCAAGGAAAACCAGGTAGAATATTCGGGAGCTATAATATCACAAGTTAGGGAAGCAAAAGGAAAAAAAAAGAGCAACACAGATTTGACAATGTTTTCTAGCTTCAGTCCTCTGTCCTTCTGGCTTGGTGCCTCAGACAGCTCCCTCTGTTCTTTTTTTTTTTTTTTTTTTTTTTTTTTTTGCGGTACGCAGGCCTCTCACTGTTGTAGCCTCTCCCGTTGCGGAGCACAGGCTCCGGACGCGCAGGCTCAGCGGCCATGGCTCACGGGCCCAGCCACTCCGCGGCATGTGGGATCTTCCCGGACCGGGGCACGAACCCATATCCCCTGCATCGGAAGGCGGACTTTCAACCACTGCGCCACCAGGGAAGCCCACTCCCTCTGTTCTTAATGAGCATCCCCCTATTAAGTGTCTCTAAGAAACACTAATATTATCTTACAAATGACACTCCCACATAAGGTTGTGGAACCTCAATTAGCTTCCTGTCTTCTCCCTCACTCAGTTCTGGAACTGTTCTCACTACTTTAAATACCCATGATCCTCTATGGCTCCTAAACTTTTCAGCCATGACCTGTGTCCTGGCTTCAGAGTTTTTTTTTTTTTTTAAATCCAATTGCCTACATGCAAAGTCCTCTGGATTGCTAATAGGTCACAAAATTAACAGCCCAATTTTCCTCCTCCTCCAATACACTTATTTGTAGTTCTCCCCTTTTCAACAGTCATTTCTCTCAGAATTGCTCTAGCCAGAAACTATGCCGTGTTTTCGAATTCTGCTCTCTTCTCCACTCTGACGTCCAGTGTGCCAGCCAACTCTGTCTTTTGTGTCTGCAAAATACACTCCAAGTCCGCCATGTTTTCCTCCCTTTTCCATTGCTGTCTCCATCTGAAAACCTACCACTGTTTGCCTGAAATACTACAGTGGCCTCTATCCGGCTCTCTCTGCTTCCCCTTCTGCTTCCCCTCCCCTCCACACTTCATTCTCTACAGAGAGGTTATAGTGAAGCTTTAAAATCAAAAATCAGATCATGTCTATCTCCAGATAAAACCTCCAATAACTTCCCATTACACCCAGAATACAATCCAAAGTCCTGAACGTGTTCTGAAAGTTCCTACATGACTCAATATCTGCTTGTCTCCATGAATCATCCCATTCCACTTTCACTTGCTCACTGGTTTCCATAATGACCTTCTTTCTGGTCTTTGAAATGTCAAGCTTATTATTATCTTAAGGTCTTTGAACTCACTCTTCGCTGTACCTGAAATGTACTTCCACCAGGCTCATCACATGGTTGATTCTTTTACATTTTTCAGGTCTGAGCTCAAGTGACCTCTCCTCAACAAGACCAGCTCTGATCCCAGACTCTATCACAGAAGCCCATTTGTTTTTTTCGTTGCATCTACTGACACCTGAAATGGACTTTTCTTGTCCTTGTGGACTTATTATCTATCTTCACCCTCCTATTCTCTGCCATAACCTCGGCATCTGGAATGGTGAATGCACAGAGCAGACATGAATAAGTGTTAAAGTAATGGATGAAATTGCCTAAGGTGTATCTTATTTAGGTTCCTTGGTAATTTTTTGGAACTATCTCGTAGCAGTCCCCACTTTTTTCTTGCTTCAGTCCCCTTCAGGGTACCCTGAGCTGAAACCTCCTCTTGTCCTATAGCTCCATGGGATGGGTTTCCGGAGCCCATCCTTTCTCTCCCTCTGCCCCCCACTGTTACTGCAGAGAGGCAGCAATGGACACATCTAACACTGCCATTTCCAAAGCTGCTTTTAGCTTTCTAGAGTTAGATCAGTGAATCCATAGATCTGCTTCCATACAATTCTAAGGAAAAGGGCTTTGCTTTTCATGGCTAAAATCAAATCATCTGTGAGTCATGATTTTGGTGGCCTACAGAACTGTCAGTGAGATAACTTTATATTTTTTTGCAACCTTCATTTCCAAAGATTTAGATAGGAGTTTAGGGTAGTAGTGGACCAGGTAGAAATCTGAGAAACAGACCAGTGCTGTGTACACTTCACTGCCCACCCCTTGCCCCTCAAATTGGATCTGGCCAGTGTCTGGGTTTGACACTTGTAAGGCACCTGGCTCCTCGTGCAAAGAGCTTCCACAGATTTTCCTCTCCGGGTTGCCAGCCTTGCCGAGGTATAGCTGAATCCCACCATAAACATAAAGCTCCAGCTGTTACCCACAGTTGCATGCAAAAGTACTGTTAGAATCCTGACACAGGACTGACTAACATGTTTACAGAATTAGGAAAGATTTCGTGAGGGAGATGATATTGCAGCTTGTTTCAAAGGATAAGTTG
The DNA here is from genome assembly GCF_003031525.2 of Neophocaena asiaeorientalis asiaeorientalis. Taxonomy (NCBI): domain Eukaryota; kingdom Metazoa; phylum Chordata; class Mammalia; order Artiodactyla; family Phocoenidae; genus Neophocaena; species Neophocaena asiaeorientalis. The sequence continues at coordinate 2,561,063 of NW_020173758.1, read as the reverse complement.
GAAAATTTAAGGCAGAGAAAGAAGTGAAGGCAGAGTGAATGACATGTGCAAAGGCGTGGAGTTATGCAGTCAGGGACTGAAGAGAAATTACTAGGATGAGAATATAAGCAGAGGGTGTAGGATGGGAAGAGATGGGCTGGTAAGGGAGGTTGGCATCAGATTGTAAAGGCCTTGTGGGCCATTCTGAGGAACTTAGGTTTTAATCAATAGGTGAATATCACTGAATACATTTTTAAACAAGGGCGTTGATGTGGTCAAAAGTTTCTTTTCTGAATGTACCTCAGGGAGGAGCATATATAATTAATTTAGAGTGGGACTTATGGTAAAGAAATCAGAGGGGGTCAGGCAAGGTCAGGCAAGAGAAGATATAAGATTAGACTAAGGGGATAACAATGATGGTGGTAGGAAAATTATAGAAGGGTATGATTTAATGGTCATTTCAAAAATAGAATAGAACTGATAATGGCTGTGAGGAGTCATGGAAAATAAATTTCAAGGATGATTACTCAAATTTTGTTCTTGGGAAACTGAAGGACTCACAATGGTATCAACCAAGATGAGTAATCCAAGAAGAGATGGAACAGAGAAGGTGAAAAGAAAAGGTTTTTCAGGCTCTAATAATATAGCCCAGAAGAAAAGTCTTACGTTACAGATGTAGCATTTATGGCTGGAGTTGTAGTCCTAGTAGCGACTGGAAGACTTGCCATCCTTTGATATTGTTGATGGAATTGAGGGGTAATATGTCAACTGTGGCATAGTAGCAGCTTGTACTAAGGATTTGGATCCATATTGAAAAGGTAAGGGATCCTCAAAGAGTCACTGATCCTTGTGTGACATTTACCCATTCTCTCTAGCTTCTATTAGCAGTATGTTAGCATTCCCGCACTGATACATACAGAGCTCTTTGCCTTTTCACTCTCATTGCACAAACACTGAATCACTGTCTGTGCTCTGGAAAGAAGAAACCAATGTTTAGGGTTTTGATTTTTAAAATTTGTTGCATTTAAAGCAGAGAGGGATTAAGGTACTTAACTAGGAGTTGAAGTGTTTTGGTTCTTGTCCTGGTTTCTCAAGTTAGGTAGTCTTTCATTTTTCCTTCCTTCTTTCTGTCCTTTTTTTACACTTTGGTTTCCTCCTCTACAATGCGGTGATGGTGATGGCGGTAGCATTTTGGCTGTCTTCCAGGAATCAAATGTAAGGATCACTGGGATGATCCTGGGATGGTGGTTATAAACTCCGTTGTGTTGTTATTTATTTAAAGCATAGTAGCAGCAAATATTATCCAATGGAATTATTTGGTGTTTTGTGCAGAGTGCTCCGTGATGCCTGGATAAGACAACCACACTTCTGTGTAAAATGGGAAAGTGATTGAGAGCAGAGACCCTGGAGCACATTGTCCCAAGTACAAGTCCCATGATCATAGCGAAGTGATGAGAACTCTTTAAACCTACTTCATTATCGATAAAAGAGAGATAGCAATTCTTCCTTCACAAAGTTGCTATGATAAAGCAGATGTTCTAAGTATTGAGGATATTGATTTATTCCATCATGCATGGGTATAAGAAATGTCATATTGTTTTTCTAAATAAAAATTAAATCTCACTCTAAACACTCATTCACCAGGATAGTGAGACAGTCGTTATCATTCATATTTGTTCTCCTCTGCCTCTAGCCACAGATAAATGTTGCCTAAGAGTTTGAATCTTATTTTGTGGCTGGAAAGAAGAAAAGCCTTAACACATGAACTCATTGTGGTGTTATTTAGAAGCTCAGTGTCTAGGTCTACATGATGTATTCATATATGAGAGGCTCTGCTATTTCTCTATCAAGCTTGGATATGGGGGTCTTTGTGAAGGCTGAGAGCTTAGGCATTTAGTGGCCTTAAGCATGGCATGCAACATTCCCTTCCCCGGTCCTGAGACAGAGCTAGTAAATGTGTAATACATTTTCTGAGCGAGTTAAAACTGAGTTGGGTGTGGATCTTTACTATTTACAAAATCAGCTGAAGCCTCCAGTCTCTCCCCAGGCTTGGGGAATCTCCTCTTTCCTTGAATTCACAATATTTGACCTCTATCCCTCCATGCTTTTTCCACTCAATCTTGGGCATTTCCCATATCATTTTACCTCACAGGGTCTTTATAAACAGTGCTGCTCTCTCTTTCTGGGTGTGTGGTGAAAAATATGTTTATTCTATTTAGTGTTGCCATGCTGAATCCCTGTTTGATGCATGCCAAATGCTTATCGTATTGCTTGGAACAAGATAAGTGCTCAGTTAACGATAGTTGTGATAGACGACTTCTGTCTCTTCCTTAAACTCTACACTCCTGCTCTGTGTCTCAGGACGCAGACACATAGGACAAGTCATTGAGTTTCATGCTTTCAGTCTCCTGGGTGGGTTTGGTCAATAGACGAGACTAGAGAGAGGAAGAGGAGCTAGGTCGAGGTATTTATTTCCCTGGCTCCTCCCTGCAGAATTATAGTACACTGGCTGCCTTGATCTATGAAGGGCAAGGTAGCCCATGCTTCACAGCCTTTTCTCTCCTGCCCTGGACTCTTCATGGTAGGCATGGTAACAGTTCCCACTGTTCCAAGCCTGCGGGTACTGCCCCATCTTTTGATGCTTTTCCTCAATCAGATCCACACCATGGGTAAACAGCTCCCATCCTCATTCTTCCTAACAGAACCCTGATTTTTTCAAGCATTAGGTTCCCAAGTGCTTCATGGGTCACTTTCCAAACTTAGAGGGATGAATGGTGAAGCCAATCACGATAATTTCATTCCCATGTTCGCAAAAGACATGAACATGTGATAACACCCCAGCCAATGAAACGGAAAAAGAAGTCTTCTGGGATCAACTTGGAAAGTTTTTCTTGTCCTTAAAAAGGGATGCCTAATGAAAATGTAGGTTTTTTAATCTTTGAATATTGTTGTGTAAGGCTGTGATACTTGGTGCCATTGCAGCCATGTAGTGACCATGAGCAAAATCCAAGAGAATCATAGAGAAAACTGAGATCATTGAGTTGCTGAATTAAGTTCAGAACAACCTACTGCCAAACACTTGTTCTGTGATGTAATTAATTTTCTATAATTTAAATAACTTCAATTGGAGTTTTATGTTACTCATAGCCAAAAAAGTCTTGACCCATTGGTCCCTATCACTATTCACACTTGTTTACCATTAATGCAAAAGTACTGTTGATAGGAAAATAATTATCCCAAGTGTTCAGTAGCTGCTTTTTTTTTCTATTTCACTATATATTTCAAAGTTAAGACCAAATAATAAAAGAACACAAATCTGTATAAGATAAAGATATCTAGCAATATAAATTTCTGTATCATCTGGGAATGGCACACTTCTGAAATGAAAGTGGTAGGAAGTGGGAAAATCTACGATTTCAACATATATTGAGAACAAACAACAAAGTAACCTGTTAGATTAAAGAAAAAAAAATGCCACCATGCTGTCTTAAAGTTTCAATTTTACTGTGGAAATTATGAAGTCTGGAAAGGAAAAGCTATTTCCTTATAGGTTAAATAAAGAATGGACAGTTTTGAAGACTCAGGTAACCTGTAGTAAAAGTCATTCTTCCCATGATTAATTTGTAATTTTCCAAGTGCTTGAGAAAATCCCAGTACTATTATTATCTTGATGTAAGTATTTGTTTAATATATTTGCTGCATGAAAAGAGAGATAGAAGCTGGGTGTGATAGGTTTTCATTCTCAGGTACAGGTCAGAGGTAATGAAGTCATACAGCTGGATTTTCCAGGAAAGATTCTATTTCTAATATGGATTGATTCATTCAGTTCTACATCAGTGACTCAAGCATTACAGAGTGTAAAGACCATAAGTCATATGACTCACCCTTTCCATGGTTTATTTCCAGAAACACTATCCATTGCCCAGAAATAAGTATAATTTTGTAAATCTCTTACTTTCCCCCAAGTTCTTTATGATTGATTTCCTTCTTTCCAGTGCATTTGACCTACAGAGAGAGAAAGCATGGAACAGATACCTAGAGATGGGGAAATTCTGCTATCAACATTTATGTTTCCTTCCGTTTCCCTTCTCTTCACCCCTTATTTTCAACTTTAGGTGCCAACTCAGATACCGTCTTCCCACAGACCTAGACTGGGGAGGGGAGCAAGGTAGGGGCAGATGTTGGCTCTAAGAAATAGCCACCTTTTCTTCTATGACTCTGATACAAGATTCTTATTAATACCAAAGTAAAAAAAAAAAAAAAAAGGACTACACATATTATCCAATTTTTCTGTGTAAATCCACAAGGACATTATTATTGACTGGGTTCTATATCAAGTCAGGCAAGTTATCCACCAATGGGCTGAAGATAATAAACTTTTGGGGGCATCAGTATACCATACAACAATCTCACCATTCCCTAGAGCCACAGAGAAATTCATTTACCTCGCATAGGTGAACTTTTCTCTTCCCCAGAGAGCATTTTGTTCATCTTAGCTGAGTACAAGATCAGATCCATTGTCAGCAGTAACAATTTGTACTATGTTCTTTTCCATTGGGCTCAAACTTAAAGCATCCCTGAGCGGAAAATAAATGGCAATAGCTGTATCTCAATTTTTACACGGGTGTGGGTGGAGAGAGAAACTTAGAGAGATTAAGATCTTTACCTGAAATCATAGGTCCATCCAATCGATGATAAGACAGGAAACTGAAGCCAGGCCTCAGAAAAACTAATCCACTTATTTCCTAAGGTATGATGTTTTTTTATTTTATTGTAGATAGATGATACTCCTTCCCTCCCTATAACTCACACAAAGACAGTGAAAAGCTTCTTAGCATTTGAAAAGAATTTTATTTTTGCTGAATTTTGGGACTGGCCTTGCCTGGCTCTCTATTCATGTTAGAGAAAAAGTCAAAGAACATTATTTTTCTATTAAAGCAAAGGTTTATACATTAACTCTGAGCTTCAGGACACCACATAGGGCTGAAGATAGAAGTTAGAGTGACAGTGACACAGAAATTAAATGAATTGAAATTGCCACTGACAATAAAGCAGGAGGTAGTGGTAGGCAGTGAAGTCTTGTCCCTGAAAATCTCACAGCACTACTGTTGCTGAAGGGAAGAGTAATTTGAGACGGTTATGGACCTAAAAAAAAAAAAAAAAAGCAATAATGTTGAAGTCAGACCCAATCTGTACGGGATGGATATTATTTGGTTTAAAACAGTGCAGAATGCATTTATGACTTTGGTAAAAAAAGAGAGGCTGATCTTGATGCAGTGAAAATTTGAAATGGGATTAGAGGGCCTTGTTCTTGGATTGCTGCTAAAGACAGGAGAGCAACAGTAAAAGAACGTCCTGGCATTAAATAGGCATATGTGTGTGCAGTTCCATCCACTCAAGGCTTAGAATCAGCAGAGGCTTGCATTTTAAGGATATATTTGAAAAGCTCTAAAAAGACAGAAGTGGCACTCTGGGAGCATATATACATATGTTCCTAGTCTCACTGAGGGAGAATCCTGTATTATATAGGAAGTTGGTTGTAGAATAAAGAATCTGGATGGACCCAGAGGGTTTTATGCTAAGTGAAATAAATCAGACAGAGAAAGACAAATATTGTATGATTTCACTTATATGTGGAATCTAAAAAACAAAACAAATAAACAAACATAACAAAACAGAAACAGTCCTGGATACTGAGAACAAACAGGTGGTTGCCAGAGGGGAGGCAGTGGATGGAGGTGAGAAATAGGTGAGGGAGATTAAGAGGTACCAACTTTCAGTTGCAAAATAAATGTCATGCATATGAAATGTGCAGTGTGGGAAATACAGTCAATAACTATGTAATATCTTTGTATGGTGACATTTCTTATTAGGCTTATCATGGTGATGATTTTGAAGTGTATAAAAATATTATAATTATATTTAGTTTATAAGATTAAGGGGTTGAATGAAAGAAATTGAGGATGTTTTGCCAATATCAAGCACTATATAAATGCCCAATATTGCACCTACCAGGTTGGACTCCCCCTTCTAAATATACATGGATAGTTTCACATTGGCATTTTATATCAGTTACCACCAAGGTCTTGGACAAAATTGCAAAGGAGGCAAAATTTGCATCATCCTAGTTTCCATATGAAAACCTTGTCCATTCATTTCTTCTTTACCCCTGTTATACAGAGAGCCACCTCAGAACAGAGGAAAATTGAGAGGATGGTGAAGTGAGTGGGGCAAAGATTACAACACGTAGGCTCAGGGTCTAGGGTGTATAGAAATTCAAGAACTATTATATAGTTTGAGACCTGAAAAAAACAATTTCGGCTCCAAATTCAACTCAGCCCAGCTTATGTGGAATTACTATATCACACATTTATTGTGATGTGAGCATATTTTAATATGTTTGATATTATGTCTATTATATGCCTAGAATCTTAGAAGAGCTTAAAAGGGCCTGGTGGGGATGGCAAGGAAAGACTTGTTCGCTACAGGTAAACCAGCATTTGGAAGCTGAGTTAGCAAAGAAAATGGACGCAAACGTCCAGCTAGAACAAGATGTGTGTGTGTGTGTGTGTGTGTGTGTGTGTGTATGTGTGTGTGTGTGTGTGTGTGTGTGGTGAGGGATGAAGTGAGCAGGCATATCCTCCAGCTACTGCTAAATATCCTTAGCAGTAGCTGGAGGATATTTTCAAAATTCACGTATTTCTGTCTATTACAGAACATACAGTGAAATGTGGGGAGTGACATTCCAGACTATGACAGTTTTTCTCCTCAGTGTATTCCCAGCTCCAGCAAAGGTCCTAGCACATATTAGGCACTCAATAAATGTTGAGTGAATAAACAGCCATCTAATAAGTCAGGAAGTACCCAGTGGTGCCAGAGAAGGCAGGGGGAGGATAGTGTCAGGTGCCTTGAATCAGCCATTAGGCAATGACTGGCCTGAAAGTTATCCCAACTGAGGTGATGCATCAGGAGAAATTGAATTTCTGCAAGGGACCCTAAATAATAATAATAACATCATAAATAATGATATTATGAGTTTACTCTCTGCCAGGTGTTATAGCAGAACACTGACATTCATTATCACATTAGCACTATACTGCAGGCACTATTACCATAGCCATTTTATGGACAAAGACTTAGAGAACACATGTTATTACCTAAGATCCCAGCATGTGGCAGAACTGGGACTGAAACTCAGGGTGTTCAGGCTTCAGAACTGAGAGCTCTTAATGACTACATTGTAGGAATCCTTAAGGGATCCAGCAAGAGGAAAACAGCTTCAGTATGAAGGAGCTCAGATGGGGTCCTGGTTCTTAAGGCAGGAAACTGATCTGAAGGGAAGAAAACAGAAACCAGTTTCCTTGAATAGGAGGTTAAGGTGCAGGTTAAGATGTGGGGCAAGAAAGGAGCCTGATTTCTTGAGCTGTGACACAGGACCTAGGTTGTGCTGGAGCAGGACTGGGGTGGCTCCAAAGTTCAGACTAGAGGCCCTAAGTAGGAGAACAGGGCCACAGCTGCAGAGATAAAGGAGCACCAGATCTCACAGTTAGCATACTCGTGCCCATTCAAGTCGTAGATGTTCTTCACCGTATGTGAACCTGCCCTTTCTAAGCCTGGTCATCTCTCTCTCCTTACAGGGGAGTCTTTCTCTAAATAGGTCTATACGGTGATTCTCGGCCATAATTGGTCATTAGAAGCACCTGAGGAACTCATAAAACTATCCATGTGTGGGCTTCACCTCACACAGGTAAAATCGGACTCTGTGGCATCACTATTTCTAAAAATTCCTACAGTCGATTCTACTGTGCAGCCAAGGTTGAGAACCATTGTTGGAGATTAACATTTATGATTAAACGAACCATTATTAATGTAAATTTGGCTTATAGGTATTAAGTGACATGAATGTATATATTTGAACATTTATGTATACTTTGAAAGAAATTTTTGGGTTACAAGTGAAGTCAAATTCATAACAGTAAATTTTTAAAATATAAAAGGAAAACGGGAGTAACCAATGATAACTACTGTCCATTTTAATAACATGTACTGAATTTAGTTTTAATTTAATTTAACAGAAGTAAAATAAATGAAACCCAAAGATTTGCTGAACTGCACATAAATGTTTCTTCACAAGAAAAGATACTTATCATTTCTTGACAATGTGATAGAAAACTGAAAGGCTCACAGAACAATAGCCAAAAGTACTAGCTAAAATCCCTTTTGAATGCATAGAAGAATGCCTGAGAAATTAATAGAAATCACCAGAAATAAAAAGTGAAAGGAAAGCTGAGTGTTAGGCTAGTGTTAATACTAAGGCTGCAGTTGGAGGAGAATTGGGTTATAATGGCCCAACTTCTAATGGAGAAAAGGTCCTAGGTCTGTGCAAGATGAAGGCTTGGAACTGAGACTCTTAATAAAACCAGGTATGTGAAAGCCTTTATCCTCAGTGAAAAGGAGTCTTTATCTTCAGTGAAAAGGTGAGTTAGGAAAAACAAAACAAAAACAAGTTGGCTCTGTTAACCTGGGCTCAAAGTAGAAGAAATTTCTTCTCTGACAGTTTGTATCTAAGACCCAATCCATTGGACACAATTTATGTGCCTTCTCAGATCTGGTTGGACTTTCACATCTCTGGAGCCCTTAGCTGTTTCCTCATGGGGATCCCCAGCTGTTGCCTCTGTTGTATTAGCTGCAGTTGTCACCACCTTATCTGTTAATGGTTTCTATACTTTCCACAGGAGCTGTAGCAGTTCTGGAGACCAGGCCCAACCCAACTGTACTCAAGAAATGCTGTGGATCGATTCAAGTAAGGCATTGTGCTGCATTATTTGGGAAATTCAAGTTAGAAATGACTATAATTTGACTTTTGGTTCATAATACTCTGACAAACCTAGTAGAGACAAAGAATAAATCTTCAGAGAAAAAAAAGAACCCATAACTTATGGATTGTAAGACTCTCATAGATAAACCATGCAAAACATAAAGTTACAGTTCAAAAAATAACAAGGAAAATGCATACACACACACACATAAATAAGTCAACGAAAAGCATGAATCAGGAGGGAAAAACAAAAATGAAACAACACAGGGAACATATCCTTCAAGAGTTCCACAGAATAAGCATATCAAATGGTGAATATAAGGTAAAATTTTGAGTTCCCCCCAGAAGCAGACGCTAAGGGAAGGGCTCAGATGAAAGTAGTTTATGTAGTAAATGACCCCAGGATATACCAGTAGAGGATTGGGAAAAGTAGGTGCAAAGGGGAAAGAAGCCAACAGACAAGGTGATACTAAACAAGTTTCTACTTTGGGCGAGTAGATCCAGTCTGCTAGATGGTGTAGAACATACCTCAGAATTATCCCAAATGAGAGACAAGGAAGATGAGGATATTTAGACTTTGACTTCCTTTCCATCACTGGAAGAAAGATGCTTCTGGGACCATTAACTCTTCCACCCTTTGGATTTGCCTTGTGCATGGGCTGAGTGTGCTCCTAGGGTCAGGTAAAATTAAACAGACAGAGCTGCAGGTTTCCAGCAACAGACTCTGCCTTGTAGAGGTGAATGTCAAAGGGTTGTGAACAGGAATATCAGGATTTGACTGCTAAGAATGTTTAAAGAAATAAAGGCTGTAATAAAAATATTTAAACAACAGTGTAGTATCATTAAGAAAATGGCCAGGCAGATTTAAAAATAAACTGAATAAAACTTCGAGGGAAAAAGAAATCCAGATATCAAAGTCCAAGTGGATGAGTTAAATGAATTAGAGACAGCTACAGAGATATTTAGTGAAATCAAATAAATATTTAAAAAATTATACAAAGTGCAACACAGAGGAAATAAATGGTAGAAAATATGAAAGAAAGTCCAGAGTAAAAAGTTTTTAAATATACTTAAATGGAATCCAAAATAATAGAGAAAATGGGATAGAGGAAATATTCCAAGAGATAATGGCTGAGAATTTTCCAGAATTGTTAAAAGATATAAAGCTTCAGAATCAACAATCCTCCCAAAGTCTCAAGCAGAAACAAGAAAACCACTTATTAATACACAATTAGGCATATCCCAGTAACCACAGAGCATTCGAGACAAATAGGAAGTGTTATAGGCAGTCAGAGAAAGAAAAACTAGAACAGATTTCTCAGGAGCCAAAAAGGACAGAAGTATAATGCCTTCAAAATGCTTGCAGAACTTGCTGGCTACCTAAAATTGAATTCTCAATGAAACTATTATTCAAAAAAAGAATAAAAACAAGGTGTTTTCAGATGAACAAAAATGAGAGTTTACCACCAACAGAGTTGGTTGTACTTCACAAAAGACATTTCTAAAAGACTCCAAGAAGATGGAAATAGACCCCAGAATGAAGGTTTTTTAGATCAGAGTTCAAGAAACCAAGGCCTGACCTCTAAATCCAGCCTGTGGCCTGGTTTTATAAGGCCTGAGAGCTAAGAATGTTTTTTTTTTGTTTTTTTGAGAGATTTATATATTTTTTTAACTATTTTATTGGAGTATAATTTCTTTACAGTGGTGTGTTAGTTTCTGCTTTATAACAAAGTGAATCAGCTATACATATACATATATCCCCATAACTCTTCCCTCTTGCGTCTCCCAACCACCCTCCCTATCCCACCCCCCTAGGTGGTCACAAAGCACTGAGCTGATCTCCCTGTGCTATGCGGCTGCTTCCCACTACCTAGCTATTTTACATTTGGTAGTGTATATATGTCCACATATATACTACCACTCTCTCACTTTGTCCCAGATTTATATTTTATAACAGCTTTAGGTTTACAGAAAAATTGAGCAGATAGTACACAGTTTCCATATACATTCTACTCTTCCCCACCTTCACCCCAGTTTCCCTTAATATTAACATCTTACATGAGTATATTTGTCAAGATTGATAAACAAATATTGATACATTGTTCACATACATATATATAAACATATATACACATAAACAGATTAGTAGGTGCACACATACACATACACGCATAAGTGTATACCCATACATATACAAATGAACACCCACATTATCCATTGTTATGTCTTCTTGGAAACTGACCCCTGTTTATTCCTGGTATAGTAGTTTCCCTTGAGGGCAAGGCTTTTGTTATGCAGAGCAGAAGGCTCTGGGTGTATTTCAAAATGGCTGCTTTTCCCTTCCCCCTTCCCAAAGCAGAAGGGGATTTTTCCCTCTGATATGAGCTCCTGGAACTACAGCTCATGAAAGTGCAGAGACCTCCCTATGATGGGGCCTTTAGGAGTTTTTAACTCTCAAGCTAGTCCACACTTAGCCTTCAGCAATTTATCGATTGCCGTCTAAGTGTTCCTACCAGTTACTGACTTCAGCTCCTGGTAAGCTGTATTGTATTAAGCCACTAATATATGGGGACTAGTTATAAAAGATAGTTTTACCTGAATACATATAACTTTCTAGCCACCGGTGGAGGGAAAATTGAATGTAAAATGCCTGATGGAGATTCAAAAGTAAGCAGGAAAGGAGTAGAGAAAAGAAAAGAAGCAAAGAAAAGGCAGGGTAAATATAAAGTAGTAGAACTACTTCACAATGCACTAGTGATCACAATAAATGTCAGTAGAGTAAACATGCAAGTCAAAATAAGAATATTTTCAAGTTTGGATAAATAATAAAATCTCTATATGTGCTCTTTTCAAACACAACATTAAACATTTTGACACATAATAGTGAAAAGTTAAAGGATAAATATTAGGCAAACACTAAACAAAATAATCTGGTGTAGGTGTGTAAATATATCCATCTCTCTTTATTAGACACATTGAATTCCAAATAAAAATATTTTGGGGGGCTAAGGAAAGTCAATGTTTAATGATAGAAGGTATAATTCTTACAGAAAGATGAAGAAAATCAGAATTTTTAAGCACCCAACACTGTAATGTTTATATATATATATATATTTATCTATATGTATAATATAATGTAATACATATATAGTAAAACTGACTGAATTTTAAAGAGAAATTACTAAATTAACATTCATGATAGGAAGTTTTAAACTCATTCATAAGTCATGATAGAGATAGAGACAAAAACATTGGTAAGGACAAGGAGGATTTTTACAACACAGTTAGCAAGTCTGATGCAGCGGGCACATACACAGCTCTGTAATAGGGAGAAACAAATCTGATTCCATATTGGATCTGTTTCTTTAACCTTTGTATTCTATTGCTTTTGCTACAACTTAATCACTAAAGGGATGCTGCCTATAACTTAAAGTATACATAATGGCCCATCTCTAGGAACACTGCCTCCCATGTCTGAACTAAAATACCTTTCAGCTCATAGGAAACATCCTAACCAGGCCCACCTATGAACAGCTGCAGGAAAGAAGGAATTAACACATCCCTTCTGGAGTCTGGCTGAAACCAGGAGATATTTGCAACAGCTTATTACCTTTTCAACTTTACCTCCTCACTCCCCTGCTCTTTGTAAAAGAAACTAGCATCCAAACCCTGGCAAGATGGTTCTTTGGGACACCAGTCTACCATCTTCTTGGTCTGCTGGCTTCCTGAATAAAGTCACTACTTCTTGCCCTAACAACTTGTGTCTCCATTTTTTGACCTGTCGTGAGGCGAGTGGTATAAGCTTGGACTCAATAACAGCTCTATATCCAACAATTAGAGAATGTACATCCTTCACAAATACACATGGAACATTTATAAGAAATGTCCATATTCTACATCATTAAGCAGGTTCTTAAAAAAAAAGAATTGATAAACAGATGATTTTTCTGTTTATAGCTTATATACTTTAGAAATCATTAAAAATGCTTATTTAAAAATCTATATGGAAATTATAATAAAAGACACTTGCAAATAATCTTTGGTTCTAAACAGGAATAATGATGGACATTAGAAAATATTTAGGACTGAAAATTGATGAAAACAATTCATCTAAAATTTAGGAGATGTAGGTAAAGCATTACTTAAAATAATTTTAACTCATATTATTGTTTGAAAATTGATAACCTTAGTTTTAAACTTAAAGCAGTTAGAAAAAGAACAACAGAATAAAACAAAAGTAAGTTGGAAGAATGAAATAATAACAAGAGGAGAAATTAATTAAATAGAAAAAAAATTAGAGAGGATCCACAGAGCCAAACACTCACTTTTTGAAAAGTCTAATAAAATAGGCACACCCTTGGCAAGATTGAGCAAGGAAAAAAAAGAGAGAGAGAGAGAGAGAATCCATCAAAGAAGAATATTAGCAGTGAAAAAAGTCATAACCCCATAAACAGAAAAAGATTTTTTTAAAAGAAGATATTATAAACAAGTCATTAAATTTGAAAACTTAAGACAAAATGTTCAATTTCTAGAAATATAACTAGCCAATAGTGATTCAGAAGAAAGTAAAACCCTGACTAGTCCTCAATGATCAAAGAAAATGAATATAATATTTAAGCCTCAGCCTCCCTCCTCGCATCAAAACTGGATATCTGAGGCAGTGAAATAAGACAAAATTCCAATCAACATCCTGGCTTTTTTTTTTTAACCTACTTAGAACTTGACAAAATGATTATAAAATATATATTGAAGTCCAAAAGACTAAAATAGCCACAATAATTTGGATGAAGTACAATATAAGGAGACCTCCTTCCATATACAAATACTTATTATAAACTGTAAATAATATAAACAATAAAGGCAGTGTGCATTTCTCCAGGAAAGAAAAATAGACCGATGGAACTGAACAGAGACTTGAAATAGATCAGTACATGAATGGAAACCTTATATATGACAGAGGCAACATTGCCTACCAGTGGAGAAGGATAGGCTGTTGATTAAATAGTATTTAAATCTTTGATTATCAATATAGAGAAAAAAATGAGAATCCCTGTCTCTAACCAAAGGCTATAAATAATTCTGTGTGGATTAAAGATCTAAATGTGGCAGCAACAGTGTAAAATGTTTTGGAGGAATTGTAAGAGACTATCTTTATAATTTCAGAATAGGGAAAGGAATAAATTTTAGTCAATTATTTGCTTACTTGGTATTATGAACTCAAACATTAGGATTGCTTAATAATTTTTACTAATATAATATCTGAACTGTTTTTTTCTATGTTATGTATACAGAGCCTTGGTTGATCACACTTATTCATCCCTTGAATGGAATACTATTGTTCAATGAATCAATAACGTTTCATAGCTCAAGTAATTTTAAAATAGAGTTTAAATAAGTGGAATTCTTTAAACCTCAGGTGTTGTATTTTTTCCTCTAAAGCATGGGGAAAATGAGTTTGAAATATGTATTCAACAAATAGGGGGGAAAAGGTTGTAGCATTTAGTTTTAACTTTTAAAAGAACAATAAAATTTGTGTTTTAAGTGAGCTTATTTTAAAAAATAAAATTCATTGAGTAAATCCTATGAGGAATAAGCTCAAATATTTTTATGTCATTCTAGTTTTAGAGCAGAGTACTATAGAATATTTATATTGATTTGCATTACTCTTAATACTCTTCGATTTAGTACCTCACATATAGAGACAAATTTGAAGATTGGCATGTAATGCTTTTCATATCATATTTTTTCCAATGGAAACATGATGATTGTATATTTTTTATGTAATTGTTAATGACTAACTTAACTATAATATGATTTAAAAGTAAAATCCATTTTTATATAGTCTGTAGTTTTACAAACACAGGATTTTCTGTTCATTTCCACACAAGATGCAGCTATAAATACTTTGTACATTTGAAGTGACAAAACTAAGATGAGAGTGGAAGTCATAATTGTATTCCTTTTTCCTTTTATTTTAAGCAACAAAACAATTTCATTAATGTATTTATTTGGGGATAGTTTTATTCTACTAAGAATATTTTGCTAATTTTAAAATGCAAAAACTATATATCTTTTCATAGACTAATATGATGGATCATCATATTTCCACTAACGTTTTTATGTGGCTGTCTTAGGAACGCTATTTCCTTAAAATACCTGCAGGATATCAGCTACATAAAGAAAGACAAGCAACTTTCAGTGTTATTTATTCATCCAGGAATAGAGGCTATAGCATACAACACCACAGTTTTTGTTCTTTGATTAGCATGGGTGCTTCTGGTGACCCTTACTAATGTCTGCAAAGAATGTGAATGAAAGATGGGAATAGACAATATATTCAGTGCACTGACTTTCTCTCGCAACCTTCACCACCACAGTTTCATGACTTTGCTCCATCATGAAGTATAGGGAAATAAAATACCACTTTTTTTTCCCCTTGGAAAGCTTTATTCTATTGTTAATTTTTTCTGTTGTTGATTTACAGGTGAAAAGTAATCTAAAGTAATTTTTAAGATTTCTGGTCTACATAGAATAATTTTTTTTTTTTTAATGGTACGCGGGCCTCTCACTGCTGTGGTCTCTCCCGTTGCGGAGCACAGGCTCTGGACGCGCAGGCTCAGCGGCCATGGCTCACGGACCCAGCCGCTCCGCGGCATGTGGGCTTTTCCCGGACCTGGTCACGAACCCGTGTCCCCTGCAGGCGGACTCTCAACCACTGTGCCACCAGGGAAGCCCTACATAGAATGATTTTGATACCATAGTATAGAATGGTGCCTGGAACCATTTTGAAGGATACTTTTTGTTACCTTCCTTGAATCTATTTTCCCCTTCGCCCCATTTTTGTTTTTGTTTTTAACCAAGAGAATCTTTATATTTGGGAAGGAAATCTGCTCCTTCCTTTTTTCTAGCCATGCAGTTTGGGTGAAATTGAATGCACGTCCTGCTTCAGGGGTGACTCTTTGTTGTCTAAAATCAGAGTACAGACGGTCCTCGACTTACAATGGTTTGACTTAAGATTTTTTGGCTTTACGATGGTGCAAAAGCTATACACATTCTGTAGAAACCATACTTCAAATTGTGAATTTTGATCTTTTCTCAGGCCAGTCATATGTGGTACAATACTTCCTCATGTTGCTGGGAAGTATTGAGGGTAAAAAACCGATATACTTACCACCGTTCTGTACTTATACAACCATTCTCTTTTTCACTCTCAGTACAGTATTCAATACATTACATGAGATGTTCATTATTTTATTATAAAATAGGCTTTGAGATAGGTGATTTTGCCCACTGTAGGCTAATGTAAGTGTTGACCTGAAATAGATAGACTTTCATATATCTCTCCAGCAAAGATGGGTTCGGATAAGCAGAGAATTGCAATTCGGAGTCTGCAAAGATGGCAAACCACTTGCAAGCACCACTTGCTCCCCTCCCTCATGTCTCCCCCAACAAGGGAGGGAGAACACTTCTATAGAGGAGAAAAGGAAGTTGGGGAGGGCTATTGTAAACAAAGAGTCCTTGGCTGTTTATTGGCTGAGTCCTTTCCAGGAAATAAGAGAAGTCTTTCTTCTTCCTTTTGTACCTGGGTAGGGCCTCAAGGCATGAAAGCTCCCCTTTCTGGTCTCCCAACTCTATTTAATTGAAGTTTCTGTTTATTAATTTTTACATACGCTTTCTGACCATGTTTAAGATAGGCTAAGCTAAGCTATGATGTTTCTTAGGTTAGATGTATTAAATGCAGTTCAACTTTGATGTTTTCAAGTTCTGATGGATGGGATGTAATCCCATCACAAATTAAGGAAGATCGGCATTGTAATCCTGTCACAGTGGTTGGATTAGGGACACGGATGTTCAGGCCAGTGAAAGGAACTGATGTACAACAGCTAGTGTAAGAGACTCTCAGTTCCCTGAGTATGAAGATATGACATCTAGAACTGCTGCAAACATTCTGCTGAAACTATCAGAAGAAGCTGGAACTCCCAGAGGGCTACCAGGGTGGCATGGGGATACAGCCATCAGAAAACCACAGTAGAGAGGATATGAGAAAGAAGATCCTTGGAGATTTCATTTGAGGTGTGAGATCAAGCCTCATATTCTGACTTTTCCGTTATTTAAATCAATAATCCTCTTTGTTGTTTAAGTCATTTTGAGTTTAGAGATTTTTATTTTATTTTTTGTCACTTGTTATTGAAACATTTCTATTACAAATACTACATGGATACTTTGACTCTGAGAGACTGAAAACAGACAAATATCTTGATTCTTATTCAAAGATTCTTTGGTTTCAAGGAATTAAAAGATACAATTGGAGAATGGGTATTATTGGACAGATCTGGGGAAATGGAACAAAACTACCAGGGAAAAAAACAAAAGTTTTTCAGTACCTCCAGTTTCTGTCTGTCTCTCTCTCTGTCTCTCTCTTGAGCACAAATTCATCTCATGTCTCTGGACATGTCTACTTCAACTTTAGTCCTTAAATTCAATAGATTTACTTGTATACTAATGATCGTCTTTCTCCAAACCCTCCAGTTTCTGTCTGTCTCTCTCTGTGTCTCTCTCTTGAGCACAAATTCATCTCATGTCTCTGGACATGTCTACTTCAACTTTAGTCCTTAAATTCAATAGATTTACTTGTATACTAATGATCATCTTTCTCCAAACCCTCCTCTACAAACTGCGTCTTCTCCAGTGTTCTCTTTCTTGCTGTTGAATCAACCATTCATCTTGTTACACTAACCAAAAAACTCAGAGTCATGTTTCTCACCTTTTCCTTATCTTCAGGCAAACAACATTCACTACATTACCAAGCCCTATGCTTTCTGCCTCCAGAATAATTATCAAATTAATTCATTTCTGTGTCACTACTGCCTTACTCCAGTCCAACCCTCATAATCTTGAGACTTGTCTATTGCAGTTGATTCCTTTCTATTCTAATTTCTGCTCTTTCTATCCTTCAATCCATTTTCCACATTGTAGCCAGTGATAATTTTAAAGCCTTTTAATAGATTTCTATTATTTAGAATACTACTAAAGCTTCTTTCCATGGCCTAAGGGATTCTGATCTGGTCATTCTTAAACTATGCCAAACTGTTGCTTCTCAAAATATTTACACATGCTGCTTCCCTCACTTAATTCTTGTTTTTTTTGCAGTATGCGGGCCTCTCACTGTTGTGGCCTCTCCCATTGCGGAGCACAGGCTCCGAACACGCAGGCTTAGCGGTCATGGCTCACGGGCCCAGCCGCTCCACGGCATGTGGGATCTTCCCGGACCGGGGCACGAACCCGTGTCCCCTGCATCGGCAGGCGGACTCTCAACCACTGCGCCACCAGGGAAGCCCTCTTATTTGTTTTATTATATTTTTTCCTGACAAACTCCTAGCTAGTCACTGAGTTCCCTTGAATTTTGTACACAATATTTAATGGCTTTATTGATATGATTCAAATACCATCAAATTTACCCCTTTTAACATGTAAAATTTCATATCCTTAGTATGTTAACAGGGTTGTATCAATCACCAAAATGTAATTTTTAGAACATTTTAATCCCCCCTAAAAGAAACCCCATACTCACTAGCAGTCACTCCCTATTTGCTCCTATGATTTTCTTACTCCCTTACCCCCAGTCTTAGGTAAACATTTATCTACTTTCTGTCTCTATAGATTTGGCTAATCCAAATATTCCACGCAGGTGAAACTATGTATTGTAACATGTGGTCTTTTGTAATTGGCTTCTTTCACTTAGCAATGTTTTAAAGGTTCATCCATGTTGTAGCATGTACCAATACTTCATTCCTTTTTATGGCCAAAGAATATTAAATTTTATGGATGTGCCACATTTTGTTTATCCATTCATTGGTTAATAGACATTTGGATTTTTTCTATCTTGTGGCCATTAAGAATAATGCTGCTATAAGCATTCATGTACAAGTTTTTGTGTGGGTATATGTTTTTATTCCCCTTAGGTTTACTCCTGGAAGTGGAATTACTGGGTCATATTGATAACTCTATATTTAACATTTTGAGAAACTGCAAAACTGTTTTCCAAAGTGGCTAGACATTACTACCATCAATATATGAAGCCTCTAATTTCTTTACACCTTCCTCAACACGCGTTATTATCTGTCTTTTTGAGTATAGCCATCCTAGTGGGTATTTCTCACTGTAGTTTTGATTTGCATTTCCCTAATGACTAATAATGTCAAGCATCTTTTGATGTGCTTATTGGTCATTCACGTGTCTTCTTTGGAGAAATATTCAGATTCCTTGCTCATTTCTTAATTGGGTTGTTCATTTTATTTTTGAATCATAAGAGTTCTGCATATTTTCTGGATACAAATCTCTTTTATATATGATATGCAAATATTTTCTCTCATTTTGTGTGCTGTCTTTTCACTTTCTTGATGGTATCACTGACAGAATAAAGTTTTAAATTTCAATGTACATAATTTATTTATTTTTTCTTTTGTTGCTTGTGCTTTTGGTTTCATATCTAAGGAACAATTGCCTCACCCAAGGTCACAAAGACATACTCCTATGTTTTCTTCTAAGAGTTTTAGAGTTTTAACTCTTACATTTAGGTCTATAATCTATTTTGAGTTAATTTTTTTCTATTTTATGAACTGAAGGACCAACTTTGTTCTTCTGTGTGTAGGTATCCAGTACTGCCAGGACAATTTGTTGAAAAGACTGTTCTTTCCCCACTTAGTTTCCTTGGCACACTTGTCAAAAATCAATTGACTATAAATATAAGGATTTATTTCTGGATTCTCATATTGTGACATTAGTCTATTGATCTATTCTTTTGTTAGTACCACACTGCCTTGTCTTGATTACTATAGCTTCCTAGTAAATTTTGAAATCAGAAAATGTGAGTCTTCCAACTTCATTTTTCTTTTTTAAGATTGTGTGGTCTATTCTGGGACCTTTGACTTTCGTTTAAATTTTAGGATCAGTTCATCAATTTCTGTATACAAGCCAGATGGGATTTTAATAAGGATTACATTGAATCTGTAGATCAATTTGGGGATTATTGAGAGCTTGATATTAAATCTTTTGATTGATGGACATAAAGTATCTTTCCACTTATTTAGATCTTTTAAAATTTCTTTCAACAATGCTTTGTAGTTTCAGTGTGCAAATCTTGTACTTTTAAAGAATATATACCTAATAATTTATTTTTTGATGCTATTGTAAAGAGAATTGCTTTCCTGATTTCATTTGAAAGTTGTTCCTTGTTAGTGTATAGAAATGCAATTGATTTTTGTATATTGATTTAATATTCTGTAACCTTCTTAAACTTGCTTATTAGTTCTAGTAAGTGTGTGCATGTATGTATGTGTGTGTGTGTGTATGCGTGAGTTCCTTAAGGTTTTCTATATACAAGATGATGTCATCTACAAATAGAGATAGCTTTACTTCTTCCTTTCCAATCTGTATGCTTTTTACTTCTTTTTCTTGCCTAATTTCCTTGGCTAGAATCTTCAATACAGTGTTAAATAGGAGAGGCATGAACAAATATCCTTATCTTGTTCTTGATCTTAAGAGGGAAGTGTTCAGTCTTTCATCATTAAATATGATGGTATCTGTGGATAACATCATTAATGCTTTATCAAGTTGGGGAAGATCTCTTATAGTTTGTTGAACATTTTTATCATGAAAGGATGTTATATTTTCTTTAATAGTTTTTTTGGTATCTATTAAGATGGTTGTAGGATTTTTCTCCTTTATGATATTAATGTGATGTATTACATTAATTAATTTTGACGTTAAACTAATTTTGCATTCCTAGGATAAATTCTACTTGGTCACTGTCACCTTTTTTGTTTATTGCTGTATTTAGTTTGCTAGCATTTTGTTGAGAATTTTTGCATCTATATTCATAGGGGATATTCATCTTTGGTTTGCTTCACTTTTTAACAAAAAGAAACCAAAATGTTTAATTTTACTGAATAAAGAAAGTTTACTCAGAGTTTATGCAGATCATAAGAATATTTAGATTATAACAGCTGAAAGATCCCCAGCTGATTGGAAGGAAGGAATAAAGAAAGTAACTTATATTTTCAATGCCGAAACAAAAATCTAATTGCTATAGATGTCTTGTAAAGTTCCCCAAATAAGGTCTAGCCAAATTTATTTTCTAGTGGATTTTTTTTCAGAGATAAAAAGTAAGATTCAATATGTATATTATTGATTACAACTAATATCACAGCTTGAAAAAGTCATGAGACAGAAGCATAAATATAAAATAAAAAGACAAGATTTTCAAATTGTATTAAAGGTATATTAACCATAGTAACTGGAAAAGATATATTAAACTTAGCAGTGTACCACACAAGTTCAAAACAAAACTCATAGGGCAGACCAAAACTGATGCTAATTAAGGAAAACGGTCTGTTTTTTAGAAAGGGTGTCCAGACAGACACCACTACAAAGAAATGCCAACAGTAACTATTGGTCCCTTCTGTTACTTAGTGAAGTGTCAAAGATAGAGTGACTGGGTTAACAGCTTAAGGTTTCTCCAAGCGTCTGCAGTATTATCAGCACGGTCCAGGCCTTGGGAGCCTTGACACTTCAGGATGTTTCTGGCCTTGTTGGGCAAGTCTGCACATTTGTGTTCCTGAAATAAATTCAAAGTCTTCATGGTGTTCAGAGTCATGGTAGTCTACACGCTTCTTTTCCTTGTTGTAAACTGTAACTTGAAGGGAAACTATTTCCAAGGTGATTAAGCCAAGGGCCATTGTTATCTCTTTGCTGTTATGAGTTGACTCATAAAGACCCTTCCCTGTTTTCTGGATGAGACATGCCAGCAGAGTCCCACCCAGCAGTATAAAAGTTGATTCCTGCGACCATCAGTGTTCTGCAATGCTACTGGACCTCAGCTGGTCCATGATGGGATGTGGAAAGATGGCCACCACTGTTGTTTCAGGATTCCTCTAGCACTACAGCCTGTTGCTTCCTGTGCCACTTCAAAGGAACATTATTATTTTTTCTCCAGCCACCAAGAGGGTGAAGGAGAAAGACAGGGCACCTATAAGCCTCTTTCTAGAAGTTGCTTTTGAGTATCGTGTATTAATGGAGCATGTCCATTGTGGACTGAGTTTCATAATTAAATTCAAAGGCAGCATCAGCCTTCATATTTTTAAACATCTGCTTTAGCTCAGTAGGAGTGAAACAATACTGATCAAGATCACCATTCTAATAAATTTGGTCAAAGACTTGAAGATCTCCTTCAGTCAGCCAATCTCCTTGTTCCAAAACAAATCTTGATGTAGGGGCGGTCCTGAATGTTGTTCCTCACTGTCTAGTACAGTGTTCCTCCTTCCTGTGTTAAAAAAAAAAGCTCTGGATTGTGAAGAAGAAGAGCTGCACAGTGATCTTCCTACATCAGAGCAAAAGCTGTCCAGATGTCCAGCATTTATCTTCTTGAGTAGCTGTCAGAAATATAGGCACTGACAAATTAATGATGTCCCCAGCCAGAAGATAATCAAAATGAAGGCAGAGCAAGTACTCCCCATTTCTCATAAAGCCGTTCAGTGAGATGCACCAATCTTTTGCCAAAACCTGCACACACTGCACAACCACTTTATTAATTTTTAATGCTGATAATGTTTCTCCATCTGTTTTTGCCAAATGAAGTTTATTTTCTGGCACACACAAGATGCCACAGGTACAATATCCCATTCCCAAAGAAGTTCCATAACTCTTACTGCACACAGCCATTTATGTCACAGGAGTCTGTTTTCAGCATCAATTCAGGGGCTTTTGGTTTTTTATGTTCAGAACCAAGCCCAGTGAAACATTTAATTTCTCTAGCCCATGCTTTTTATTAGAGTCCTCTGATAACCTCTGTTCACAAACATGCAGAGGTGCATTTAACAAATACTTCAAAAAAAGGCAAACTTGTGGGCTTCCCTGGTGGCGCAGTGGTTGAGAGTCCGCCTGCCGATGCAGGGGACACGGGTTCGTGTCCCGGTCCCGGAGGATCCCGCATGGTGCGGAGCGGCTGGGCCCATGGGCCATGGACGCTGGGCCTGCGCGTCCGGAGCCTGTGCTCCACAGCGCGGGGCGGGGGAAAGGGCTGTCCGCGACAGTGAGAATCCCGCGTGCCGCAAAAAGAAAAAAAAAGGCAAACTTGTACCCTCCCGAATTTGCCTTGTATTATTGTGATCTTGAGCATAAGGCGATATAAAACTTGTAATGCACACTAAGCCAGCACCTGTAAAACAGCTTAGCAACTCCTGCAACTCAACGAACATTCTCATCTCTCTTCAATACTAAAGCCAAGGTTTTTATTGAGACCTTGATGAACGTTGTCACCAATCAAAGTACAGCACGGATAACCTGGCAAACCAAGTATCCCTCCAAAGTCATGCTCACCGTGGTTTTTCCTGCTCCAGATAAGCCTGTTAGCCAAACTGTGCAACCAAAAAAAAGCCGCCTCTGGTCTCTACCACCTGACCTCTTGTTCCTGCTGACATGGTGAGCCTGATAGGTGGCATTAGGTGCTCTCTGCCTTCCCTCGTTCTGCATGTTATTGCTCAGCATGTCTTTCTTGTACAGGTTCCCAAGGACCTTCATGGCTGCAAAGAGTGCACAGGGTGCCGGGGTTTTCAACCCCAAAAGGTTAGAAGGAGGAGGGGAGGCCTGTGGGGGTGGAGCAGAGGAGGAAGGTATGCTCTGACCTAGGCACTTTATGCTCTAGATTCTGGTTGTGTGGCTTGTTGGCTGTACCTCTGATATGGGTCAGGGCAGAAGTATATGGGATTTTTTTTTTTTTCTTGTGATATCTTTGTCTGGTTTTGGTATCAGGGTAATACTGGCCTCATAGAATGGGTTTGAAAATGTTCCCTCTTCCTTTATGTTTTGGAAAAGTTTGTGAAGGATTGGTATTAATTCCCATTTAAATGTTTGATAGAATTCATCAGTCAAGCTATCTGGTTCTGAGCTTTGCTTTGTGGGAAGTTTTAAAATTACTAATTCATTCTATTTGTTAGAGGTCTACTCAAATTTTCTATTTCTTCTTCAGTCAGTTTTGGTAATTTGTGTTTCTAGGAATTTGTCCATTTCCTCTAAATTATCTAATTTATTGACATATAATTGTTTACGGTATTTCCATGTGATACTTTTTATTTCTGTAAGTTTGGTAGTGATGCCACCTTTTACTCACTATCCTGTAAAGGTAATAATTATCATCCCTTATAGGGTAAACACTTCCTTAAGCCTATATTCCTAAGCACTATAGTTTTAATTGTTCTCTGAATTCCACACAAATGAAATCATGTATTCTTGTCTGGCTTCTTTTGCTTTATTTTATGTTTGTAAATTTATCCCTGTACCTTTAGTTTGTTCATTTCATTACAGTATACTATTCCATTGAATGAATACAGGCATACCTCATTTTATTGTGCTTCACAGATACTGCAGTTTTTAGAAATAAATGGTTTGTGGTCTTATGTCCAGCAAGTCTGCAGGTGTCATTTTTCCAAAAGCATTTGCTCACTTCATGTCTCTATGTCACATTTTGGTATTTCTCACAATATTTCAAATCCTCCACCAGCAAAAAGATTATGACTTGCTGAAGGCTCAGATGATGGTTTCCATGTTTTAGCAAAAAAGTATTTCTAAATTAAGATTTTTACATTGTATTTTTCAGACCTAATGCTATTGCACACTTAATAGACTATAGTATAGTGTAAACATAACTTTTATACGTACTAGAAAACCAAAACATTCGTTTGACTTGCTTTATTGTGATATTCACTCTTTTGCAGTGGTCTGGAATCAAGCCCACAGTACCTCCCAGGTATGCTTGTATACAACAATTTATTTATTCAGTGACATTTGGTTATTTTCTTGTTTTTAGAATATTACAAAAATTGCTGCTGTTAATGTTCTTGAACATGTGTTTTGTTTCTTACAAACATGCAATTATGTTGGATTCTACATAGGAGTGATCTGCTGAGACACAGGATTTATGTCTGCTCAATTTTAGTTGATAATGCCAAAGAATTTTCAGTGTAGTTATATCAGCTGATACTCCCATCAGTAGTATATAAATATTTCCATTGCCTTATGTCGTTGCCAAAACTTAGTATTGTCATTAAAAAATATCTTTAGTCTTACTAGCTTTGTTACAATGGTATCACACTATGGTTTTCATATGCATTTTTCACAACAAAGTTGAGCGCCTTTTTATATTGTATTGTCATTTAGATAACCTCCTTTGAAAGTGCCTGTTGAGGCCCCTGCTTATTTTTCTATTGTGCTGTCTTTTTATTAGATCTGTAAGAGTTTTAATATATTCAGATAAGTGTCCTTTATTGGCTATATATGTTGAAAATGTTTTCTCAATCTGTATAGTTTAATTTATAATGTATTTTAATGAATACAATTCTTAATTTTAATGCAGTTAATATTTGATATTTCCTTTTTGGTTAGTGTTTCTTGGTTACTTGGTTAAAAATATATCTTCCTACTTATAGTTCATGATAATGTTATGTTCTAGATAATTAGGTCAACTACTCACCTAGAATCAATTTTTATGTATGGTTTGAGCTAAGGGTCAAGTTTTATTTTTCTCCATATTGATATTCAATGAATGAAGCATCACTGACTGAAAGAGCATCTTTCTCACACTATTTAGCAATACTCCACATGTCTTAAATCAATTGTCCACATATGCATATGATTTAATGTGACCCAAAGATTTGAAGGAACAAGGGGAGTGAGAGATTAACAGAATCTTGAGATGGAAAGAACTGTAGCCATAAGAAAAGGCCACAGGACAAGAACTATGACCTTAGAGGAACATAGCCCCTGAAAGTTGTGGTACAATAAGGAATAAGCAGAGAAAAGAAAAATCCCAATTTTTGCCTCTTGTTTCCCCTTAAACTCCTGTTCAGTTGGAACCCAAATGGAAACCAGAAAGCAAAGGAGCTTGTTGATGCAATTCATACCTGGGACATAGCCCAGGTAAAAAGGTGAAGCAAGAACAAGAAGGTCAGACGGAAGATACCCAGCACAGACAAGTACATTTGCCTCTCAGCAACCTCTACTCATTTGTCCAGGTGAAATATTTGTTTCCCCACTACAGGAGACACCCAAAATGTCCCCCCTGAACTAATGTCTCATCATAGAGTAGGTCAATGCAATCAAAATCCTACCTGGAAAGTAATGTTTAACCACCACCAGTGTTATTCATATAAGGTAACAGCAGGAGGGAGTGGGGGGATGTGGAGGGAGGAAATGGGTGCAAGAGAAGCAACTAACTAACATAAAACATAATTACTATATCCTCTGCTTCTATAGTTAGACATGAGGCTTAAGTTGATAAAGGTAGCTGCCTTCTTCCACAGCCCATTTTATGTTTCCATTATTATCCATCTCAGCTGAATAGTGTTGCTTATTTGGTGGGATGGCCCAACCTCCACATCTGTAGGCTCTGAATCCTTGGTGATTCCATATTTACTGGGTTGTCCTAGTTTTCCATAGTTCAGAATTATTGAGCACAAGGAATATGTAGATGCCTTAGTGAATTATCTGGCTCCATTCATAGTTTGTACCTAAAGGGTAACGGTAACCCAATTTCAACTTTTAATCATGATGTGTCATCACAGACTATGCAGTGACACTCTTTCTGTCTGTTTGTTACATGTCATGAGGGTCTGAAATTTTAGAAGCAGTCTCAGCTTTTAACTCAATGAGGCTATAACTGTGTGTCTTGGTGGATACAAAGTTCCACTACTGGACACCAACTTTCCTCTACTACACACTAACATTCCCCAAAACAAATATGAAGGGAAGAAAAACTTTCTTTGGTAGTTTATTGATATAATACTGAGAGGGACCATTTTCACCTCTAAAACTTGATTCTGGCCATGGGAGAGTGGTACTAAGTATTGGCTGCTAGTTTAAGAATATACTTCCTCCTCTGTGCTAGAATCCCAGCCTCCCATGATGTTGTTTTCTAGCTGATGCCGTAATTGTGGTTTCAGCAGGCTATTCCACCATTCTGTTTATCCATCTGCTTTCTGATGGGGAGACATGGTAAAGCCAGTGAATTATGTAGGCCTATGTCCATTGGCATATATCTTTCGTTGTAAATGGTGTCACTCCTTGTAAGGTTATATTGTGCAGAATGCCATGGCTGTAGATAAGGTATCTGGAAGGATGGTATTGGTAAAGTGCTGTGGACAATAAAGGGATTTCTGTATCTGAAATATAAGCCTATGTCTGTGAGGACAAGTCACTCTCTCTTTCATGACAGAAAAGTTTATTTTAATCACCTTCCACCAGGAAGCAGGCCAGCCTGCTGAGGAATGGTGTCACATGGAGCTGCTTGTGGCAGGTGGCCCACTTGGCATGGTGATATTAAGATCAGGCTTTATGAGGGGAAATTCATGTTACAGAACCCATGACTAGCACTCGACCCTGCTCCTCAGAAATACTCTGTACGTCAGTCATTTGAGCAAGCATGGGGGTGCCTGGAGAAAGACACTTACTGATAGCCACAGGGAACAACACCTTGTGCATCTGACTATTGAAAGCATTCTCCACGGTGGATTTGTTCCTGTGGGAAAAAATCTCACACTTTGTATTCTTTCTAAAAGAAGTTCTCTATGAAACTCTCTCATAAATCACTACTCTAACAACTTAATTCTTTCCATGTCCCTGACCATTTAGACAACCTGTTGCCACTGCTCATGAATCAGTATATATTTGCACCTAATTCTACCTTTCCTTCCATGCACAGTGGACAATCAGATGTACTACCTCAATTTCTGCCATAGGAAATATTTACCCTCATTGCTGTCTTTCAAGGCTACCCCCGAGTTGGACTATATTAAGGTCACTATCGACTTCTAGCTTAAATTAGCATATTAAGCAGGTCTACCTATAAGCCATAGTTTTGTTTTCTCTTCTCCTTTATTGGTCATAGGGTAGGGAAGCCCTATGCAGTTCCACATGTGGGTTGTTGGAGAGCTGATAAAGCTGTAGAAGTACCTTGGGGATCTGAGCCACCAGCCAATGAAGTTAACTTGTGCCTTCCAAATCTGTTTGGGCAACCAAGTTGAATATATCATTTCTTTTTTACAATGCAATGCTTATAATGCACATCTAAGTTGTTGGTTTGATTAATCAGATAACATCTAGTCTATCGATTACAAATCACTAGGGTTCCATAGACAAAATTTGGCAGGCCCAGAGCCCAATAGCTAGTCAAGAGCTCCTTTACAAAAGAAGAATTGTAGCTAGCATAAGGGCATTGCTTCCTTCCCAAATCTTTGTGGTCTGAGCTGTGATTCACCTATTGGACTTGTGCAAAGCTTCATATGATATCCCTGTCGGCCACAGACAATTTCAATGTCACTGTGTCCAAAAAGTCATAATTCAATGAAAAGGTCAACTTGCACACAGAAGAAACTGAGAAGCCTAGCAAATTACCAAATAAGGTTTATGTTTCTTCCCAAACACAAAGAAACTCAGCAAGAAGTGTGCCACTTTCTTCATGGTGGTCAATACAATTTGGAGCAACTTATTTATCACTATGGAGAGAATATCCTGACAGTCCTTAGACTATTGGACCCTCTGAATGTGGTATGCTCCTAAATTTTCATAGTCCTATTTCCTACCTTCTGGCATGCGTATGTCTTACTAAGGCATCTAAAGTGCCTGTCACTTTGTGTTCATTAGATTCAGTTAGCATAAAGTCACAAATGGAATGAACCAGTGTCATGTTCTATGGGATATCAAGGGGACTCAGGGCTAATTATGACAGCACAAGAGAGTTGACATAACCCTGAGACAAGACCATAAGTTTACACTGTTGTACGTGTGGAGGTAAACTGCTTCTGATTATCTTTGCTGAAAGATATAGAAAAAAAGCCAGGTCAGTCAGGTCAATTGCTGCATGCTAGCTGCCAGGGGCTGGGTTGATTTGCTCCATGAGAGATATCACATCCAGAAACGCACCTATGATTGGTATCTCCACCTGGTTAAGTCTGTGATAATCGACTTTCATTTTCCATGACCCATTTTTTTTGTGAACTAGACACAAGAGATTGGGATGTTATAGGAATACTTTGTCTTTTTGAAGGCTTTGCTAATCTCTATAATGCCTTGGGGAATGCAAAATTTCTTTTGGTTTACTTTTCTTGACAGATCCATGGAGGAAGGTGGGAAGTTCCATGGGATTCATTTGGCATTTTCTACCATAATAGACTTCACTCAGTTTCTACTCCTTCTCCACTAGTACTCTGATTTTAGCACAAGACAGTTAAGCCCTGAGTCTGTGCTGCCATGCTACAGCCCTTATAACCAGGCCTTGGGTTTAGTTTACATCAGTACTTTACCTGTGACTATGGAAGATAAGAGACCCTTCAGAGCTATTATTAGGGCTTTATGACTTTCAGCTCTGATTCAGATTTAGAAATTTTTTTTCCTGAGTAATCTTTATGGGGTCATCTGAAGTCTCCAGCTGATCTCATAACCATTATAATCATTATTGTTGTCAAAGTAATCAATTGACATAGCCATTTGTTCTGCCAATGTCTGTTGTTCTGGTGTACTTCCTTCCATGCCACCAACTGAAGGACCAGAGGGCTAGTAAGAGTGGGAGGCTGTTACTATTCCTAGGCCTGAAAGGGCAATGGGAAGGAATGAATACTAGAACTAGAAAGGATAGTTGTATAGAAAAGGGTAACGGACAAGAGCTATATAGTTTTTAGTAGAAGAGCACAGTCACCCACTATAACACAACGGAGAGAAAATTAGGGGAACAAATACCTAAACTCATTCTTTCCCACCCTATATTATCCTATCTCCCGCTGGCCAAAGGAACTAAGAAGCCAGAGGACAAGGGAACCCATTAAGGCAGTCCCTATGGATCGACCTCTTGCTGTACAGAGCAGAGAGAAGGGTGGATTTGGCAGGGCAGAGCTATCTCATGCTTCCCAACTCTTCAACTGGCTAACTCATCTTTTGTTTCTTAGCTGACATGCTACTTCCCCAAAGAAGTTTTCCTAAAGCCCTAAATACAGCATCATAGAAAGGCTCAACAGTCTTCTCTTTTAGCACTGCTGTTATTCTTGATAGGCCTCATTACAATATGTATTTATATATCAATTAGTTGAGTCTATAGGTTAATTTACATAATGGCTCACTATTTTATATTTTATTCTTTCATATTTGAATACCTGGTATCTTACACATAGTAGATACTTATTAAATATTTGTTGAAAAAAAATAAATGAAATAATTAGACCTATGTAACCTATGACCTAAACCTCCACACATATTATCATCTCTTTTGGAAAATGTGTTCTCAAATGTAAATCATTGACATTGCCACAAAATTTGTAAAACACAGCATACTTGTAAATCATAACCAATCTGTGTGCATCGTTTATACCCTACTTCCTGTGGTAGCTTAAATTACTTTATAGCAATTTGTGTGCCTTCATATGTTTCTAAGTTCTACTAAGAATTGTAATGTGTTTTTCTTACCATTGAATATTACCACTGACGTACTGGTATAACAACTCGGTCTTGGGAAACTAACTAATATTTCTGGAGAAATGAAAAAATGTTTCTGGAATTCTGAAAGATTTTACACAGCTGATTGATGCATTACAGGGAACCCAGATAAAATTGTGGAATAAGAATGAAACTAACAATTAAACACTATGGTGTGTGCCAGACAGTATGCTGGATGCTTTATATATATAGTTAAACTTAGGATGTTAACACAGTAAATAGATAATTATACTCCCATTTTATGGATTGGAAAATATATCTTTAATTAGGAAAGATGATTCACAAGAATATACTTAGTGGTGTCAAACTGGGAGCCAAGTGATTGAGCAGGTATGAAATCTAAATGTTGCCTGCTCACTAAATATTGTTATCATTGTAATACTTCAGTGTCAATTGACACCAATGCTGAATGTAGCTTCTGTAATGGCACTTATCCAGTGTGGGAGGCTTATTATGGAATGATGTCAGTATCTTCTGTCATCAATTTCATGAAAAACTAACTTAGCTTTTCTTTGGTGGTTCTGATATATTTCAAAAAGATTAAGTGTGTTACTGCCCTGCTATACAGCTATGGGTAGCTCTAGCTGGTCAGTCTTTGGCAATGTTGAGGCATTTTACCTGGGTAATTTAATGGTGTCACAGCTTCATATATGTGCTTAGGACCTGCAGACAACATCTAGTGTAAAATAATCCAAGAGAATAAGATGTATCAATAAAAGAGCTTTGTGCAAAATGCCACATTAAATATTATTTTAATGGTTCAAAACTTTGACCATTAAAGTTGAGTTTTAGCTCAAAGCACAGAAGTTCTTTAGCACTAACGCATTGCTCTAAAGAAAGGTCAGAGATTTTTTTCTATAAAGGGCTTGGCAGGCATATTTCTTTGTCACAACCAGCCAACTCTGTCACTGTAGCATGAAAACAGTCATAGATAACCTGTATAGGAATGAATATGTCTATATCTCAATAAAACTCTGTGAAAGCCAAAACCTGAATTTCATATATTTTTAATGTGCCATAAAATCTTCTCTTTTTTTTTCCAACCATTTAACAATGTAAAAATCACTCTTAGCTCATGAATGATACAAAAGCAGGTTATAGGCTGGATTTGGCTCATGGAACTGATAAGTTTTCTCATTTTGAACAGGTCATCTTCATCACGTCTTTGGGGTGAAGACACTTCTAAACATTTATCTAACATCATAAACATTGAATTGAAAGGACAGGCTATTTCCCACAACTGGAGCCTAATTATATGAGCTGGAAGTCCTGTAAATCTAAGGTTTAGTGAGAAATATGCTCATGGTCACTTATTATTTGCTACTTAATATTTAACATACAGTATTCACCATTTTGATTCACTTAATAAACAATTACAGTATGTATTAATCCCGTTAGTATTTCCTTCTCCCTCTTTTCCTTTTTACAACAATAAAAATGGAATTCCATTTTTACCTGTCATATAGGTTCCATGCTGTTACCTCTAGGAGCTCAAAGTGTGAAATAGGAGATATTGATCTAATAAAAATAGATGAGGCATATAGTCATTTACTAACAACTCACCCAAGAACAATGGGTGATGCACAAAAGCTAAGATACATATACTATATAGATACATACTATGTAGAAATCTCACTAGCTCTACTTTCTGTGTCAGGAACTGTATGACTTTTCCTACTAAAACATCAGTATTTGGATGCTAAGGCCCATTTCTCTGAATGTCTCTTGTATAACAGATGGGACTGGTGGAGTATATGAGGGAAACTACTGCTCCTTTCATTTTTCTATTTATCTCCATGATGTGTGTATGTGACAACGTCCTTTTGCATTTTTAGCAGGTGTTTGGATGAAGCTGGATTCAAATGAAAAAATAAAAAGTCCAAATAAGTTATTTTAAATATTACTGTTGTAAATATATATGTATATGTTTGTATACATATATATGTCTTATCTTACTCATACATTTAAAAAAATTTGGTTGTTAAAAAATTTTAGAGTGTTGTAAAATATCAACAAATAAAGTATTAGTGAAATAAATACAGACAATATCAAAATAAAATAATATTCAGATATAAATAAATCTTACTTTCAAAGGCCATCTTCACATCATCTCAAGATTCAGCTGCTCAGTTTTAAGGGTTGTACATTTTATGAGCTCTGATTGATAGTACTTAGACATGACAATAAAAATAGTAATTTCATTTGTAGATATAAACTGGATCATTCATCTATCCATTATGAAATTATTCAGCCTTAACACATGTATAGCAACAACATATTAGGTATCTAATCAGGAAAGACAAGAGTTGGATTTACAAAGGACACATATAAAGTTTCATTCTTTGAGAAATTATGACAATTCAACATTGATTAAACATATGGACAAATGCAAGGTAATATGAGAAGTAATAAAACACACACACACACACACACACACACATAAAAACCCATTAACAGCAATAACCATTGACTAAGGACTTATTTTATCTCAGGAACTCTGCTAAATGTTTTACCTGTATCATCTCATTTAATCCTCAGAGAGACCCTGTAAGGAAAGTGTTCTCTCCATTTTCGTTATAAGGCAATTAAGCCCCAAGGAAGTGAAGTAACTAGCCCAGGGTTACACAGGATTGCTGACCCTGGATCTAATCCCTAATCTTCCAAGCATCAAAGTCCACAGAGGTCCTCCCTGACTGGTAAAAATGACACATCCAAAATCTGAGGGGAATGGGTCACCTCCCAGATGAGAGTTTAGGGTTAATTTGTTCTTTGTTTCTAAGATCAGAGTAGCCTTTCTGGAAGAGGTAATATTTGAACTGCACTTTAAGGAAGGTTATGGATGTGGAATGGAATTGATGGTAAAGGAAGACATTCACAGAGCGGGCCAGGAAGGCACCAAGCAATGTGAGAAGTGGGAAGTTAAGGCCAGGGCCTGGCATTAGTGTCAGTACGCAGAAGGCTGGGTCAAGACTGGAGAGGAGCTTGGAGCAAGTCAGAATAGATGGAGTGGTGGAAGAGCTCCTGCAGTGAAGTGTCCTGGAAATGAGGGAACTGGGGTGGGCCCGGGGGCATGGATCATGGCTGTTTGTGACATATGTGAGACCTGGACTCAGAAAACAAGAATCAGTAATGGGGGACTGCTCCAGGTCAGAATCAGGGACATTAATGCAAGTCACTGAGTTTTCACAAGAAATCAAAAATTGAGTATAAAAACAAATCACAAACTGAAGAAAAGGATAGAACTAATGTTTATTCAATGTCATCAGTCTTAAACATTATATTGAGATAGCATTATTTCACAATTGTTGCATTATCTACACCTCACAACAAACCTTCAACGTATATACTGTTTTTTTTAAAAAAATAATTAATTAATTAATTAATTTTTGGCTGCGTTGGGTCTTTGTTGCTGCGTGTGGGCTTTTTCTAGTTGTGGTGATTGGGGGCTACTCTTCTTTGCAGTTCACGGACTTCTCATTGAGGGGGCTTTTCTTGTTGCGGAGCACAGACTCTAGGCTCATGGGCTTCAGCAGTTGTGGCTTGCGGGCTCTAGAGCGCAGGGTCAGTAATTGTGGCACACTGGCTTAGTTGCTCCATAGCATGTGGGATCTTCCCAGACCAGGGCTCGAACCTGTGTCCCCTGCATTGGCAGGCAGATTCTTAACAATTGCGTCACCAGGGAAGCCCCCAACTTATATATTGTTATTCAGAAATGAAGCAGATCAACCTCAGAACACTTAAGGAACTTGCAAAGACCCATATGTCTAGTATTTAGTGAGGTCAGGATAGACACTCCCATCTGTATGCTTATAATGCCCACATTTCCCTAAATAGCAAACATGTATTTAGCATGGAATATTGGCAAGGGACTTTCTGAGAATGGAATACAAGAATGTGTAAGTTCCCACTCTCAGAGGATATACAAACTAATCACACAACTCAACAGAAAGATGCCAAGCACTCTGTTTTACATTTCTTTCCCCAAGTACTGAGTCACAACCTTTGTCCTTGAGTAGGAGACAGCTGACAAATATTTGTTTGATCTAATCATTCAAATATCCCTACATAAAATGTTTTCTTTTACACACATATTCTTTAAAGTGCAGTTGCATCCATTTTGGTAGATGGCTTTCTTTTCTTGCTTGCAACTTCGTCAGTGTATTCTGGGGAGGCGATCGGTATCTACTCTGTGAAGTTGTTCCAGAGACCTCCCCCCTCCACTGTCTCGTGGCATTTAGTAATAGGACTGACACCCATATTATTTTCATTACTCATCACCACCTTTGGATTAAGGTTGTTGTTCACAGAACTGAAAGGAAATAGAATGATTCTAATACATCATAAAAAAGAATGTAACTCTATGTTGAGTTGTATTTCCACTAAGGCATATCTCATAGAGAAATACTTTTAAAATAAAAAGGAAAAAGTGTAAAATAAATTGTTTACATGTGATACTTTGATACCATAAGAGTAAGGAAGCTTGAATCTTCATGTCTCCTTGAAGTATGGTACATGATCTGTAAAACTTCACAATTTTTCTTCAAACACAAATTCCTTTTGCTTTCACCTCCATACATTCATTTTAGAAAAAGAGTCATTAATTCTCTAGAAATTTGAGTGTTTGGCATAGTTATATAAAATTATTGAATTTTAAAATAATCTCCAATAACACGGTAATGAAGAAAATGAACTTGAAACCATTGTAGGATGATAGCAATGTCTTGCCAAAATTTGTTGGATCCCAGACTATTGGGAATTAAATAAAAATAAGAATTTCAATTTTCTCCTACATACAATTAAGTTTAAACTAAACTAAACTATAAGTTTCCTTCTTTTTACTTGGTAACATTTGTCACACCTTAAGAACCTTCCTACTCAGTGTTGAGTTGTAGCTTCATTTTATGACCCAAGGTGATTACGTTTTATAAGCTCTTTGAGCAAAGTCTTCAAAGTATTTACAATTTTGATTTATGTGCATGTGTGCACACACACACATATGGTATACTCATTCAGAAGTGGTTCAGTTCAAAAGAAGTAGTCAGAGAAAATTGTCACTTAGCCACAAATCCATTACCTTCATTTCCCATTATTTTTTTTAGACCCCTATCTGTATCTTTCCCTATCTATAATCTTCTTTCTTTCTCTTTAGCACCAAACTTCTTGAAGGGGTGTACATACCTGCTATGCCCACTTATTTAGTCTAATGAAACTGTTCTGCCTAAGGTCCTAGATAACCTTTACTTTTCCCAAACCATGTGATACCTTTTCCCTTGAACCTTCGGGTTTATTTAACACTTTTAAACAACATTCCCTACTGAAACTTCTCTCTCTCTAAATTTCTATGTTAACACTTTCTCAGAGGTTGCTATTGTTACTGGCTTCTTAGTCTTCTTTTAATCTCAACTTTGACTTCTTGTTCTGTAAAATGTAGGCATTCTCAAGAGCTGTGCCCCCAGCCTTCTGCTGTCCTCTGTATATGATTCCTGAATAAGCTCACTCCCACTCATGTATTCAATCACGATTTACATGTCAAAGACCCCAAATGAATATTCTTGTGCCATGACCACTCTGCTGAGACCCAGAGCCACATGTCACAATTGACTTATTACTAGGCTTCTCTACCTAGCCACTCCGTAACCATTCCAAAGTCACCATGACCAAAGCTCACCCCAGTAATTTTATATCATATATTCTCCATCATTGCTAATGTAACTTAGCTTAGTGGCAACTAGGCAACTTTAGGAAAGTCATTTTTCATCTCTAAGCCTCAGTTTCCCTATGTGTAAAATGAAAATAATAGTAACTTCAATAAGTTTTTATAAGGATTTAAAATCAGTTATTATGTAATGATATGCTAACCACATAGAAGTTACAATGGAATGGCGCAAACGTTAACACTGTCCTCATTTTATAGCAGAAGAACACTAAACACAATGAGGTCAAGTAAATTACCCAAAGTTATCTAGCTAATTTGTGCTCAAGCAGGATCTGAATGAAATCTGGGCGCAGAGCCTGGCCTTTTAATTGTGCCACTACTCTGTACAATCTTATGTATAATGTATACGGCACAATCCTTAGCACTTACTAGATGTATCAAAATCACAGGATGGGGAGGAGGACTTAAATGTTCTGGAAATCTGTATTTTAAAGAGCTCCCTGGTGAATCTAATATTCAAATGGGGTTAAGAACCAACATAGTAGACTCTCAAAAATGTTTGTTCCTTTTATCTAGATGAAAATAATTGAATCAGTTTGACCCTATGAACACTTTTAGAATTGCTGTAGCCATTAAGCTTAAAGTACCTTTTAGAAGGGCTCTGTTAGAAATTCATTTTTTGAAATGACAATGCAAGAGCAATAATAAAGACACACACATACATAAAAAAGCCCTCATTATTCATATAATCAGAGGCATTTAATACACACATTGTGTTTTCATTTGTATTGCATGATTTTATCCTTAGGAACAAGAGCTTTAAAAATATTACACTTCTGTATAACCCAGAAAAATCACTTTCCTAAGATCATTCGGCTGCTGGATAGATAGTCCATCTGGCCTAAAAATGCTTCATCTTACCTTTCCTCATCTACCAAATCATGTGCTTTCTCTCCCGGTTATCAGCACTTCTTCCAATTGTTTCTCATATAATTAGAGTAGGATATTTCATCCTTCAGCATATATGCGCAGAAAACCAAAACAGACTAAGTACACATAAAACAGAAGGCAATACAATAAATTCTGTTCTCTTTTTCAAGACTCCTATTAGTGTGTATATGTGTGTGTTTATATATATATTTTATGCTCACAAACAATACACAATTTATTATTCAGAAATAGCCAGATTTTTGTTTTGTTTGTAAGTAGCAAGATATAATCCTTCCTGACACAAACTTCCTAACACAAATGAAAAGAGAATTCAGTGGAATAATTTGGGGTGTTTCCGTGAAATAAAGAAATGTGTATATAAATGTATGATCCAAATAGAATGGGAGTGGGGGATGTTATGTGTCTGACAGCTCATCAGAAGGCCACAGTATGAACTACTGCAATCTTTCCTCCCAACTTGGTGTCATTTTGATTTGGTTTCAATGTATCTGAAGAGAACTTCATTGGCTTAACTTAGTTCTCACACCCATGAATTGAGTAGAGCATCTTTTGGTAGTTCTGCCAAGACTGTACACAGTGGAGTAGAGGTGAGTCTTCCAAAGGAAACTGGGGATGCAGCTAACCAACAAGAAGTTGGATAAGGGGAACTCCAAAGTTCAAATGTCTCCTCTCGTTGATAATGCTAGTTAGAAATATCACAATTAGTGCTAATGTAAAAATGTATTATATTGATTTTGTCATTTAGTGTCTTCTAATTAAGGTTCTTAAGCCTTAACTGAATATTTGCAAGTAGCTTTAAATGGGCTGTTTATTTGTTCTACTTATTGTGTCAGAAGTACCTCTATGGTTTTCTCCTTTATAGATAATTCCATTAGTTTTAAATGTCTCTAACCGATCTCAAAACATTCTGATCACCGTAGGGAAAGACAGTTGTTTTCTTCTCAATATCTGTTCTCCTCTTGAACACATGTTTTCACGTCTCTTACAAAACTGTATTTCTCAACCCTTCTGTAACCTTGAGACTAAGTTCTGGTTAAGTTGATGTGCTGCTTCTGGAATTTCTTTTTTATGAAAGGGATATGACCCTTCCCCTGCCCTTTGTGAGCTGAAGTCATATCTTGGACCATGAGGTTGAGGGATGCATCCTGAGGATAAAAAAGCAGAAGAACAGGTATTTCCTGGGTCCCAGATGACTATGGAGCTGCCATACAAGCCATAGACTAATTACAATGGGACATTTAAGTGAGAGAGAAATAAATGCCTATCTTGTTAAAACCATCACTATTTGGGGTGTCTATTATATAACTATGTGTCCTCACCAATATAGGAAGTTAGTATTCCTAATTCTAATATAATACAGCATACTCATATACACACATATTAGATATAACACTAAACAAGTGCTATTGATTCCAAGAACGGTAATACAAAATTCAATCTACTTCTTCATTGTCACAACATGTGTTGATCTCTGTGTCAGTGTGTGTTTTCTAAATCCATGTGCATGTGTGTGTGTGTTACTATTTATGTTTTCTAAGCCTGGACTCAAGACTATTTTGGAATCCTAGAGGAGAGATTCTAGAGGTTAGGCATTAACATTTTAAAATAGCAAGCTTTTGTTCCTGAAGAATTATATTTTAAAACACACTGTTTCTTTTATATGAAAGATCACCTGAGTAGGATTGCTATATCTGAGAAGAAAATCAAAACCCTAGATTTCATTAAAGAGATTTTAAATCAAGAGAGAAAAACTGCTCTGCATCACAAAATTGAAGGGGTCTTCAGTTTGGGTGGAGTTACAACCATGAAGATTATGTTTCACTGCAAAAACGGTTCCTAAATATAAATGTGTGTTCCCTAGTTTAATCAGTTATCCTCTGGAGACTGAAGCAGAAACTGAATGATGGGAAGAGCAACATGAAGGTCAATATTCCACTTATGGTGACAGAGGGACCCTAAAGAGGATGAGAGTGAGTTTTAAACACAACCTATATCTTGATAAAAACATTCCCTTAGACCAAGGGCTGGCAAACTATGGTCTGCTGGCCAAATCCCACCCAATGCCTGTTTTTGTACAGCCCATGAGCTAAAACTGATTTTTAAATGTTTAAAAGGTTGAAGAGGAGAAGGAAGAGGCAGGGGCAGAGGAAGAAGAAGAAGGAAAAGCAATAGCAGCAGCATCTGAAAGAGAGAGCTATGTGATCTGTGGTGCCTAAGATATTTACTGCCTGGTCTTTTATAGGTAAATGTATTGATCCCTGTCTTAGACCCAATAACCTCAACAATATATTGAATAGAATATGCTGAAGTGGAGGATGTATTCATATAGATTGTCCTTGCATACAATAGAATCAGAATGTTTGTTGAATAAAAGAATCACTGAATGGATACTATGTTTCCAATGAAAATAAGGACAGTGGATTGCACGCCATTTATTCACCAGCAGACTCTATGATTTGGTGTGTAGTATGGTAAAAGCAGTTGCAGTGAGAAATAATTGGGAGTGGTTTTGTTTTATATCCCTATAAAACTATAGTATAGGGTTTATATAATCTCACCCCATAGCATTGTTTTACAGTTTGTATGCTGACTATAGCAAACTTGGATCAAATCGGCATCATGACAAATATAAATTCACTTGCCATTTTTCAGTATCTGGCACATAGCATATTTTAATTAATGTTGGTCAAATAGACAAATGAATACTTAACATTTTTATTATAAAAACATACTCGAAGATTGCTGATTCTCTTGTCTAGTAAAATAGTAACCTTCGCAGTGAGTCGTTTTATGGCAGATATTTCCTTTCTCTCTTCATCTAAGAAATATTTTTCTCATGTATTTTCCTCCTTTCAAAAACCTGTGAGAAAGAAAACAAAAATCAATTATAATTGACTAAAAAAATGATTTTTCTGTTGTGTGAGCCACAAAGCTTATGTGACTTAAAGGAAAAATGTCAAAAGGTGATCAAGAGGTTAAAGAAAGACCACTGGTGCTGGCGTTTCCCAGGGTGATAATGAGGCATGTACTGGATTTTTCTCCTTTGGTGCAATTGTATGGTGTGTACTTCTTTTTGCAGATTGCTTTCAAGAAGTGATGTAACACAAACCTCAGTCTCATGGACAGGCTTTGTTCACAAACTTCTCATTTGTGATACACTTCAAGTACTCATGATCCCCTTTCCCTTCCCAATGGTACTACCCACTTTAATCTATAAAGTAAAGGGATACTGTATCTGCAATGGGATTTAAATGATTTTTTTTCTATGACTAAAGCGTACCCTAAGAGACACTTCAGTCAATTTCAAGAGTTTGAGCCTAAAGGTGTGCTTTCTTCAGGGTAAGGTCAAGGCAGAGGAAAAAAGGAGCTGCACGGCCATGTGGTTCTCTGTTGTCCAGATCAAATCTTTGAACATTTCCTTTTCGTCATCAAAGGACATCTGAGAAGGCAACATATAGAAAATAAGATCCATAAGACTTTGGCTAATGTTGTGAAAAATAAAGATGAGGATCAAAAGTTTAAAAGAACAATCTTGGCTTAAAAGAAAAATATGAAAAGTCTGTCATTGTATTCTGTAGCATGTGAGAAAGTGTTTAAATTATTTGGTCTATGGATATCTGGGTCACACTTGCATGATAAGAGTTCAGCATAATAGAAGCACACCTGCCTGATGGAAATTATTTACAAATAGCATTTAAAATAGTCAGTGGAATACAGCTCACCAAAGGAGAAATGAAACTGACTCTTCAAAGAAAAATTGGAACTTGTTTTTTTAATTTTGAAGAAGATCTGATAAGTTGAAATCTAAATAAACAAGTACTTATAGTAAGACAACTTTAGATAATCAGTAGTAATAAATAAGACAGTAGTAATAAATAAGACAGAATGATCATTTCTTCAGTCTCTGTGCAAACACTAATTGAGTGTTTGTCATTAACCAAGAACTGAGCTAAGTGCTAGAATAAAGACATGGCAAAAACCCAATTTCTGCCTTTAAGAAGATAAATAGCATTAAAATGGATATGGAAAATCTACAAATCCAATTCTCATTTTCAATAACTAAACTTCTTCCCCTCACCATAGGTTTTTCAAAGCAAATTACCATTTTGTTTCATTGAATTAACCAATCTAGGTGTCTACAGTTAATTTTATATTCATTCATTAAAGCAATGAAAAGACATTCTATGTGGGCATACCTCAAGGCTGGGAAATAAACAAAGATGAAGAAGACATTTCCTATCAGAAAATGTACAGTCTAGTCAGGTACATATACGCTCAAATAACAAAGTACTTAATGAAAAGTGTTATCATATTCCTAATAATATTACTAACAATAACTAACACTTATGTAATGCTTACTGTGTGTTTTACATATACCATCATATTTAATCTTTGTAACAACACTGTGATATAAGTACACATTTTATCTGCATCTTATAAATGAGAAAACTAAGAGAAAAAAAGTTGGATAACTTGTCCAAAGTCATGGTGAAGGTTGATTCAAATGGCTCCAGATTCTATCCTACTAATCACTATATTCACAGGAATTTAGTGGAGGAAGAAATTATTTCTGATGAGATGATAAGAAAAAAGTTACATGAAGGAGTCATCATTAACATAGATTTATAAAAATATCTAGAATTTCATACTCCAGCTAGGAAGAACTAGTTTGTAGCAGACCACACTCCCACTGAGAGCAAAAATAAAAGCTGGATATGATTTTTAAATTGTTGGAACACACCAGAAAGCAATCAAGGCAACAAAAACTTGGAGACCCTGGGTTCCAGAGAGGAGGAAAACTAGTTAAGTGTGTTATTCTTGGCAGCTTTTCCCTTCGAGTCATTTGTTAGTGCATATGCAGTGTGGGTGGAAAGACTCAGAAGCTAAAAGCAGACAGATGCAAAGAGTGCAAAAAGGCAGAGAATTACAGTGCTGTTTGGAGATTAAAAATGGAGTTCAAAATCTAGCAAGATTTGACTACATCAAATCTTCTAGGTATTTAGTTAAGCCTCCTGAAGGAGTATATACTAGGGATAATAGCAAACTAGAAGACCAAGACTAAAACCAGTTACAATTAGCTTAGTCCCTGATTACATTAAGGTGATCAACTTCCTCACTAACTGGCTAC
This sequence comes from Neophocaena asiaeorientalis asiaeorientalis, assembly GCF_003031525.2. Classification (NCBI taxonomy): domain Eukaryota; kingdom Metazoa; phylum Chordata; class Mammalia; order Artiodactyla; family Phocoenidae; genus Neophocaena; species Neophocaena asiaeorientalis. The sequence goes on along the minus strand of NW_020173758.1, from coordinate 2,518,997 downwards.
CAAAGAAGCACAAGAAAGAATATTAGTGATTCTGATAGATAAATCAGTAAAAAAATATTCAAAAGTATTGAGAACATAGAAAAGAGAATAAGAGGCATCTAATACATAGAGAATTTATATATGTGATGCACAGACTTTTAAGACTGAAGAAAAACCAGAATAAAGGCCCCAAATTATCCAAAACTGATGAAAGATATTAAGCCACAGATTCAAGAAACACTAGAAGACAGCAACAGGATGAAGACAAATAAAACTACACTCAAGCACATTATAGTAAAATTTATAAAAAGTAATGGCAAAGGGAAAAATCTTAGAAATAGAGGGAAAAAAAGACAAATTACCTTCAAAGTAACAATTCTACAATTCTTAACTTACTTCTTAAGCAAAAAAGTAGAAGCCAGAAGAGACCTGTATGAAAAATTTAAATGCTAAAAAACAGATTGCTATATTAGAAGTCTCCTTTTAGTGGAAATACCTATAAAAAATGAGGGCAAAGGGGCTTCCCTGGTGGCGCAGTGGTTGAGAGTCTGCCTGCCGATGCAGGGGATATGGGTTCGTGCCCCAGTCCAGGAAGATCCCACATGCCGCAGAGCGGCTGTGCCTGTGAGCCATGGCTGTTGAGCCTGCGCGTCCGGAGCCTGTGCTCCGCGACAGGAGAGGCCAAAACAGTGAGAGGCCGCGTACCACAAAAAAAAAAAAA
>NW_020173758.1:2400829-2518239 GCF_003031525.2 Neophocaena asiaeorientalis asiaeorientalis | reverse complement strand
AGCCTGTGCGTCCAGAGCCTATGCTCCACAATGGGAGAGGCCACAACAGTGAGAGGCCTGCGTACTGCAAAGAAAGGAAAAAGGAAAAGAAGATCAATAATAATATACTGTGGTGGTATTTAATCAAAATACATGACAAGAATAACACAAAAGTAGGAAATGTAATGAAAATTACTTGATGAACCCAAAAGAAGTTAGAAAGGGAGAGAAAAAGGAAAGCTAAAAGAAGTGAGAGAAATAAAATATTAAGATAGTATATTTAAACCTAAATGTATCAATATGTAATTAAATTAGTAATAAGGTTATTAAACTCTCCAGTTAAGAGTCAAAAATTACCAGAATATGCAATTACTGGCAGTTACATGCTGCTTACAAGAGAAAAACTTAAAGACACATAGAATATTGGAAAGTTAAGTAAAAGAGAAAACAGTGTAACATTTAAACAGCAACTAACATAAACTTTATATTACTAAGTCAATATTAGATATAATAGATTTTAAGACAGGAAGCATTACTGGAGGTAAAGAGGGTCATTTCATAATGATAAAAGGGTCAATCCACCAAGAGTATATAATAATTTTAAATTTGTACATACCTAATTACATAGTTTATAAAGCAAACACTGAAACATTTAATATATACATAAATCCATGACCATAGTGAAAGATTTTTAATGCATAATTTCTCAAAAATTACAGATAAAGCAGGAAAAAAATCAGTAAAAATAGAGAATACTTGAAAAAAAGCTTGACTTAGTCCTAATTGACAATATAGAGCACTGCATCTGAGTAAACAATATACATGAGTGGACTTGGAGTATTTCCCCAAATTTTCATATGCTGGACTACATATACAGAAAGCAAGTCTCAACATATTTCAAATAATTGAAATAATACAGAGTGTGTTTTCTGACTACAGATTTGAGTTTGAAATCAATAAATAGAAAAATAACTAGAAAATCTCCTAAATTTTGAAAATTAAATAACACATAAGTAAAATAAGAATTATCAATAATATATTAAAATATATTTTGAGTTAAAATATAATGAAGAAAGAATATATAAAATTTGTGGTATAGGACTAAAGACATCTTCAGAGAAAAAAAAGTTAGCCTTTAAAGTACATACGTGAAGAAAAAGCCTGAAAATCAATAATGTATATGTATCCATCTGAAGAAGTTAGCAAAAGAGCAGCAATTTAAACCTAAATAAAGTAGAGTGAGGGGAATAATAAAGATCAGAATTTAATGAAATAGAAAACACATAACAGATAAAATCAGCAAAACCAAAGCTAGTATTATTAAAGCCACAAATTGGTAAATACTTAGTAAGACTAACCAAAAAAAAAAAAAAAAGAGTGAAAGGAACAAAATACCAATATTAGGAATGAAAGGAGGGACATTATAATAGATCCTACAAAATATTAAAAGATAATCAATAAATATTATGAACACTTTCTTGCTCCCAACACTGGAAATTTACAGAAAATGAAGTCAGAATCCTGTCTATAAAACTTTTTTCAAAAATAAGAAAGAACAAATTCCAACTAATCTTTGAGGCCAGCATAATCTTAATGCAAAACTTGAGAAAAAAAGAAATTACCAGCTAAGCTTTGTTACGAACATGAATTAAATATCTTAACATAATATTAGTATGTCAAACTCAGCAATGTATACAAAAGACAATAATATATTACCACCATGTTAGACTTTTTACAGGAATACATATTTTGCTTAATAGTAAAAAAATCAATCAATGTATTTCTAACTTTACAGTGGAAAAATCTGACAGATTCAACTTTAACCAAGTGATCAAAGTTAGTATCATCATTATGGGGACAGACTAACATCATCTATCTCCTGGTGCACTGAGGACACAATATTACTTCTGAAGTATTCTCAGCAAAAATGCATAGCACGAATCTAATCATGGGAAAATATTAGACAAACCTCAATTGTGGAATATTTTACAAACTAAACTAGTAGGAATTCTTAAAACATATCAAGGTCAAGAAAATATACCAAAAAGGCTTGAACTAAATGCAATTCATTTATTCTTAAATAAATAAATAAAACAAGTCATTATTTGGAGAAATGTGCATTGTTAAGTTTGTTTGATTATATATGAGAACATCTTTATTCTTGGGAAATAACACTGAAGATTTTAGTGATAAAGGGTTATGATGTCTCCAGCTTACTCTCAAATTGTTCAGAAAAAAAAGTGTATACATTTTAGAGTAAGTGAGAGTGAGAGAAAAGGATTAATAAAATGAATTCAGAAAAATGTAAACAATTGGTGAATCTGGTTAAAGGGTATAAAGACTTTCTAGGATTGTTCTTATAACTTTCTAGTAAGTTTGAAATTGTATAAAATGAAATATTAAGATATTAGTCAATATACTTCACCTCATTAAAAGAACAAAGGAGCAAAATATCAAGATCATTTCAATAGGTAGTGAAAAATTATTGATAAAATTCAAATTTTATTTATAATTAAAGCTTTTATATACTAGAGATAGAAGGATGCTTTTTTTTAAAGTTTGATAAAGGCTATCTACAAATAATTGCAGCAAATACTGTACTTAATGATAAATTTAGAAAAAAATTCCCTAAAATGGCTATTGCCACTTCTAAGCAACAATACAGAGGGTCCTAGCCAATGAAATAAATCAAGAAAGAGAGGTAAAAACTAAGGACTGGAAAGAGAAAATAAACTTTTATTATTCATATATGACATGTTTGTGTTTACTGAAAAAGGCAAAAACAAACAGATATATGGATACAGAAGTTAACTTAGTAAGTGATTTGGCAAAGCTTCTAAATGTAGGGTTAATATACAACAATCAACTGTATTTCTATCTACCAGCAACAAAATAAGTAGAAAAAAAGAAATATTTTAAAATCATACTATTTACACAACATGAAAATATTTTAAATATCTATGAATACACCTAAAATGGTGCACAAGATCTCTAATAGAAAAACTACCAAATATTATTATCACATTAAAAAAAACTTAGATAAATGGAAAGATATACCATGTTCATGGATAGCAAGATCCAATATTTTAAGATGTCAATTCTCTGCACGTTGATGTATCAATTAAAATTCCCACATTGTGTAAAGTGACAATATAATTCCAGAAATTGTGTAAAAACTTAAAGGGCCCAAAATAGTATTTTATAGATAATAAAATAGGAATATTAATATTAGCATATGTTAAGGTTAATATAAAGCCATTTTAATTATATTAGTGTGATTGAAAAATAGATTAGTGGATCAGTACAATTCAGAAACAAAACTATATTTATGGTTACTTGAATTATTACAACATGACCTTTAGGACTGGGTCTTTTTAATAAATGGTACTGGACCATTTGAGTGTCCACATGGGAAAAAATATAAAACTGACTGCTACTTTACACTTATATCACACCTAATATATAAATTCTTAAGGTAAAAAATTAAGTTATCTATCTAAAGCTGTGCTGCTCAAAAAGGTAGCCATTAGTCATATGTGCCCATTTAAATTAAACTTAATTAAAATTAAATTAAAAATCCAGTTCCTCAGTTGCACTGGCCACATTTCAAGTGCTTAATGGTTACATGTGGTGAGCAGTCACTGCATTGATGTAGAATACGTCCATCACTGCAGAAAATTCTATTGGACAGTGTCAGAAGAGGATTACATAAGAAACTATATTTATGACTGAGGGCTAAGAAAATAGCATACTGATTATAAAGGAAAAACTGACCTAATACATAGGGAATTCTTAAAGATGGAGACTAACAGGAAAAAAAGAAAAAAATAGACAAAGTCATGAAATATTTATACAGAATAATAAACAAATGACCCCTTAATATATGATTAAAAATGTTCAATGTCAGTCATAAAGAGAAAAAAAACACATAAAATACACTGATGTATCATTTTTTACCTGTCAAATTACTGCCAAAAGATTGACCATAGCCTCTGTTTGAGAGGGGTAGAGAAAAAGGACACTCTCACACATTACTAATGGGAGTACAAAGTGGTACAACCACAGTGAAGAGGAATTTATTATTATTTATAAAAATTATAGGTTCATGTACTCTTTAAAATTTTATAATTATGTGTATTTTTATTGAAATATAGTTGATTTACAATATTATATTAATTTCAGGCATACAGAATTGTGATTCAGTATTTTTGCAGATCATACTCCATTAAAAGTTATTACAAGAAAATGGCTATAATTCCCTATGCTATACAATTATATTTTTGTTTCATGTACTCTTTGACCCAGCAATCCCATTTCTAGGAATTTAGTCTGAAGATGCAACCCACAAAAATACAAATAAATGTATGCACAAGATTACTCATTGTGGCATTAACAAAAAATTGGAAAACTTAAATACCACACAGAAAGTTTAATATGCTCTGGTACATTCACACACTGGAGGATTATGTAGCTGCTAAAAACCAAATAAATAGAAATAACAATAGAGATTTCTTTAAGGTAACAAGGAGAAATTTCTAGGATATGCCATTACATGGAAAAAGCAAGATGTGAATGCATACATATAATATGCTACCTTCCTGCTAAGACGTAACAAGAATTGAGACTATATAGATAATTGCTTAATTTAGCTAAAACAAGTACAGGAGTAATGAACCAGAAAGTAATGAAGTTGATTACCACATGAATTAGGTAGAAGGAGTACAGATGTGACTGTGTTTTCTCTGAGTATATATTTTATAGTTTTTATTTAGATCTATGTATTTTGCAAAATAAATAAATAAATAAAATAAAATAAATCAACAAAGATGGAGATGAAAAGAAAGCTCATACTGAAGACAAGCAGAACCAGATAAATTTAATTTCATATAGCACTGAAAAGATAACCACAAACAAGAAAAAAATTAATCCATGTAACTTTGGAATACTGTATTCTGTATCCTCAGAGGTATTCACTCTAAGGATAAAGAGAACTGAAAAAAAATTATGAAATTTTCTTGCAAGGTTTGTTTTGGTAGTGATATGGATGAAGTAATTCCAAAATTATTTTTTATGTGTTATAAGACTGAGTAAATGAGTAAATATGTTAATGAAAAAATGAAACTGTACAAATATCATGAGTCAAAAATATAGAGATGGAATACAAAGTCATGAAATAGCTGAAGTTTCCCAGTGTATAGTGAGAGGAAAAGATGACTTTTAAGAGAGGTGAAAATTTATCCCATTTCAGCAGTAGATAGCATTTGAGAAACCCACAGTACGGGTTTTTTTTTCTTTCTTTTTTTTTTTTTCTTGTCAAGGTTGAATAATGTATTACATACAACAAAATAACTTTTTAAAAAATGTTAAAAAAAACACTTCAGCAATGATCAGGCAATATTTTAAAATACAGAAGAAAATGATAGTTCAGGGTTTTGTTATGAATATTTTTTGTAAATATTGAACAGTTTCTTGAGGCAAAGAATTTTTTTTTTTAAATCATAGACTTCCGAGAGCCCAACTCTGAAAAATAAACTAACGTTTAAAAATATGAATAAAGGGGAGATTGGGAAGATGGCAGAAGAGTAAGATGCGGAGATCACCTTCCTCCCCACAGATAAAACAGAAATACATCTACACGTGGAAAACTCCTACAGAACACCTACTGAATGCTGGCAGAACACCTCAGACCTCCCAAAAGGCAAGAAAGTCCCCACGTACCTGGGTAGGGCAAAAGAAAAAAGAATAGAGACAAAAGAATAGGGATGGGACCTGCAGGAGCTGTGAAGGAGGAAAGGTTTCCACACACTAGGAAGCGCCTTCACAGGCAGAGACTGCAGGTGGCACAGGGGGGAAGCTTCAGAGCCGCAGAGGAGAGCACAGCTACAGGGGTGTGAAGGGCAAAGCGGAGAGATTCCTGCACAGAGGATCGGGGCCGACGGGCACTCACCAGCCCGAGAGGCTTGTCTGCTCACCTGCCCGGGCGGGTGTGGCTGGGAGCTGAGGCTCCGGCTTCGGTCGGAGCTCAGGGAGAGGACTGGGATTGGTGGCGTGAACACAGCCTGCAGGGGGTTAGTGCACCACGACTGGCGGGGAGGGAGTCCAGGGAAAGTCTGGACCTGCCGATGAGGCAAGAAACTTTTTCTTCCCTCTTTGTTTCCTGGTGCACAAGGAGAGGGGATTAAGACCGCTGCTTAAAGGAGCTCCAGAGACGGGCACAAGCCACGGCTATCCGTGCGGACCCCAGAGCCGGGCATGAGACGCTAAGGCCACTGCTGCTGCCACCAAGAAGCCTGTGTGAGAGCACAGGTCACTATCCACACTGCCCCTCCTGGGAGCCTGTGCAGCCCGCCATCACCAGGGTCACGTGATCCAGGAACAACTTCCCCGGCCGCCCCAGGCTCTTTCCTCATCCGCACCCCTCCCACCCTCCGGCCTGAGTGAGCCACAGTCCCTGAAGCAGCTGCTCCTTTAACCCCATCCTGTCTGAGTGAAGAACAGACACCCTCCGGTGACCTACACGCAGAGGCGGAGCCAAATCCAAAGCTGAGCCCCCGGAGCTGTGCTAACAAAGAAGAGGAAGGGAAATCTCTCCCAGCAGCCTCAGAAGCAGCGGATTAAAGCTCCACCATCAACTTGATGTATCTTGCAACTGTGGAATACATGAATAGATAACAAATCATCCCAAATTGAGGAGGTGGACTTTGAAAGCAAGATTTATTATTTTTTCCGCTTTTCCTCTTTTTGTGAGTGTGTATGTGTATGCGTCTGTGCGAGATTTTGTCTGTATAGCTTTGCTTCCACCATTTGTCCTAGGGGTCTATCTGTCCATTTTTTGTTTTTTTTTTCTTAATAATTATTTTTTATTTTAATAACTACTTTATTTTATCTTACTTTTTTATTTTATCCTCTTTCTTTCTTTCCTTCCTTCCTGCCTTCATCGCTCCCTCCTTCCCTCCCTCTCTCCTTTCTTTCTTTGTTCCTTTCTTTCTCTCTTTCTTTTTTTCTTTCTTTCTTTCTTCATTTGTTCCTTCCTTCTTTCCTTCTTTCCCTCCCTCCTTCCTTTCTTTCTTTGTACTTTTTCTCCCTTTTATTCTGAGACGTGTGGATGAAAGGCTCTGGGTGCTGCAGCCAGGAGTCAGTGCTGTGCCTCTGAGGTGGGAGAGCCAACTTCAGGACACTGGTCCACAAGAGACCTCCAAGCTCCACATAATATCAAACAGTGAAAATCTCCCAGAGATCTCCATCTCAACACCAACACCCAGCTTCACTCAACGACCAGCAAGCTACAGTGCTGGACACCCTATGCCAAACAACTAGCAAGACAGGAACACAACCCCACCAATTAGCAGAGAGGCTGCCTAAAATCATAATAAGTCCACAGACACCCCAAAACACACCATCAGACGTGGACCTGCCCACAAGAAAGATCCAGCCTCATCCACCAGAACACAGGCACTAGTCCCCTCCACCAGGAAGCCTACACAACCCACTGAACCAACATTAGTCACTGGGGACAGACACCAAAAACAACGGGAACTACGAACGTGCAGCCTGCGAAAAGGAGACCCCAAACACAGGAAGATAAGCAAAATGAGAAGACAGAAAAACACACAGCAGATGAAGGAGCAAGATAAAATCCCACCAGACCTAATAAATGAAGAGGAAATAGGCAGTCTACCTGAAAAAGAATTCAGAATAATGGTAGTAAATATGATCCAAAATCTTGGAAATAGAATAGAGAAAATGCAAGAAACATTTAAAAAGGACCTAGAAGAACTAAAGATGAAACAAGCAATGATGAACAACACAATAAATGAAATTAAAAATACTCTAGATGGGATCAATAGCAGAATAACTGAAGCAGAAGAATGTATAAGAGACCTGAAAGATAAAATAGTGGAAATAACTACTGCAGAGTAGAATAAAGAAAAAAGAATGAAAAGAACTGAGGACAGTCTCAGAGACCTCTGGGACACATTAAACACAACAACATTCAAATTATAGGGTTTCCAGAAGAAGAAGAGAAAAAGAAAGGGACTGAGAAAATATTTGAAGAGATTATAGTTGAAAACTTCCCTAATATGGGAAAGGAAATAGTTAATCAAGTCCAGGAAGCACAGAGAATCCCAGACAGGATAAATCTAAGGTGAAGTACACCGAGACAGTGGGATAGGGAGGGTGGGAGGGAGGGAGATGCAAGAGGGAAGAGATATGGGAACATATGTATATATATAACTGATTCATTTTTTTGTAAATCAGAAACTAACACACCATTGTAAAGCAATTATACTCCAATAAAGATATTAAAAAATAAAAGATATGGGAACATATGTATATGTACAACTGATTCACTTTGTTATAAAGCAGAAACTAACACACCATTGTAAAGCAATTATACTCTAATAAAGATGTAAAAACATATGAATAAAGAGTATTATTGATTTCTTCAAGTGTAAAAGTTCACTTAGCCTCCAAATGGGTATATCCATTGGCTTATTGCAAATATAGAGACTACATTTGCTTGTGCTGAAGTATCCTGAGATGAGTGCAGTTATACATTTTGTGGGGTTATCAGGCTCTTTCATGGAAGTAGGTTACCATATCAGCAGGGACAAATAGATTTTGATGAAAAAGAGCTGTTTGAGTTTTACATGGTCAATAAATAACCATCTTCTCTTTTCTATCCTAGTTTTGATTAAAAAAAAACGAGAAATACACCAAATATGAGATAAATATTGCACCTTAATTACTGGTAAACATTTGGTTGAAAGTAATGACACAACGGTAGGTAAATGGGCCTACTGGCACTGTCACCTACTGCCAGTCTAGACACTTGTCTAAAAATAAGTTTGGATTGGAAGAGCTGACACACTTACTTTTATTGCTGAGTTACATTGGTCAGAGTTGGAGATGGAAGAAAAGAGAATGAATCCTTAGTCATTTTTAGTAGATTGTCTCTACACATTCATTAAATGTGGACACATCAATCAGTTATTTCACTTTCCCTCCATGAAAAAGAATGAATAAGAAGATGAGGGAAGATATCATCAATGTTAATCTAGAAGTAGTCCCTTTTCCTGGAAACAGGAGTAGGAACCAGAATAATATTTTAAATTCCTGTGGTTGCCTTTGAACCGCAAATCTTAAGAATTAACTGGTATCTGTTCAATCAATATGACTTATTCAATATTACTTAAAGTGAAACTGATTTAGTTAAAAATAAAAATGCCCAATAAAAAGTGTGAAATAATATTTTATAAATTCATATTATTTCTCAGAAATATTCTAAAACTTTGGGCTATGTAGTTAAACTCTGGGAAATTTTTACATCTCATGGGCTTTTGAAAAATATGTTTTTTTCCCATAAACTATTAAATTTAACACTGAGCCTTAGATGCAATGCAGAGTCAGAACTGAGATGTTCCAAGATGAAATATATCTTGCAGATCTTAAGAATGTTCAAGTAATCATATAAAGGACACCCTGTAATTATAGCATTGCAATAACACAAATTTGGGTATATACTAGCATAATTGGAGATTGGCTCCTGTTCTTTGCAGTAGGCTCACCTGAGCTATTTCATTAGCTCATAATAACATGACTGCATTTTATGTAATTAGTATTTGTTCTCGTAACACTGTGGTAGAATTTTATTCTCCATGTTTGTACATTATTGTACAATAAAGTTATTTATTGACTAGCATTAGGCCTATAACTCTACATCTTCTATGGCTAAAAATATTTATTATTGTATAGATTAAACAGGCAATATTAATCTGTGCTATGAAGTCCACATACATTATTTTCTGATTAAGTGAATCATTAGTGAAGATATTTGGATGTTCCTAATCAAAATAATAGTTGATGATGACATGGATTGAGTGTGGTATCTGTGTATGTCTGATTACATCTCATGTTAACACAAACTAAGCCTAACTGAAGAAAAATGTCTTAGTTTGGTCTCCTTAGAAGCAGAGCCTGAGATGGGAATTCTTACACAAGCAATTTATTGGAGGAGTGATCTCAGGAATTTATTGAAGGAGAGGAGATAAGGGAAGAGAAGAAGCTAAACAAGGGTCTGGCTCTAGGAGGAAGTCTACACTCAGTCTGGTCCTACTGGAAGTGCTGGAGAGTAAATCGTTTTACAGAGTTTGATCCACCTGGAGGAAATGGGCTGGGCTTTTAAATACCTTGCTAGTCATTGGGATTGGGCCAGGGTAAAACCTAGACATATCCAAGTAAGGCAGCTGCTATCAACTAAGGGCGATCCTCTGGAGAAGGTGCAGATGTAAGCTTCAGCACCCAATGTCTGTAGTAGTTAGTGTATGAACTTGTTAGGGCACTAAAAGGAATCTTGACAAGCAATAACAGCACCAGCTATAGAAAAAAAGCGGGGAGAATTTTAATCATCCGTTGTCTTGACTATATTATGCCAGATAGTTAGAATTCAGCTCACCTCTCCCATCCTGCCTATTGCATTTCCGAGCTCTGCTCCTGCTCAAAACTTGTCTAGAAATACCTAGAGCTGCATCATGCTCATCAGGCACAAAATAGGAGCTTTCACCACAAAATAAGGAATTGCACAGCAATCATATTTTAAAGGTAGAGACCCTCTTTTATACAATGTAAAAATAACCTTGGAAGATAAAAATCAAGAGTTTTGAATACATTTGAATCATTCCTCCACTGATAGGAAACTTGTACCTCTGTTTACTATTACTCTGGAAGTCTGTGAGTTTTGTGGCTGACAAAATGGAATCTTCACAGAAATGGAAAGCTCATTCATGCTTACCACCTCCTTATCTGTGAATAAAATGTTAGGATTGTTTTCATACATTTTTAAGTCTCATTTATTCTGGATAGGGAATATAAATTGAAATTAAATTACAATCTATGGACCATATGGCTGCTTATTTCCCAATATCAATTCTTCTTTTCTATTTTAATAGAGCTCCTGAATTTTAGCTGGGTAGATAGCCACCTAGAATAAAGATTATATTTTCAATTCTTTCTTGGAGTTATGCATGCCCACATGAATTTTTGATCAAAAGGATTTTATTAGAAGTGATACTTTCCACCTCTGATTCATGACCTTCAAAGGAAGATGCAAGCCTCTTGCCTCCTTTCTACTCCTTTCCCCTTCTGGACCTGGAATGTGGATATGGTGGTGATTATTTTTGGATCACATGGATGAGATCAAAACTTAGGATGACAGAGCAACAATATAGAAGAAGTCTGGTCCCTGACACTGTCTAGCCTTCATATCAGCCCTGAGATTCTTCAATCTAGTTTGTTACATGAGAGAGAAATAATGTTGTCATGTTTAAATAACTTTTACTTTGTGTTTAGTCCAGCAACCAAATCTATAATTTAGCTGGTCCATCAAGTCTTTTTCAGTGATATTTTGTATTCTGACATTCTTAAAGCAGTGGCAGCAAAGTAAGGATGGATCCCTTCTTACATTGGAAACAAATAATTTGAATAATTTCAAGCAACATTTTTGATCTGTTAGTTTTATTTAAATAATTATTTCTTATTATGAAGCTGGGGTTAAAGCCATGATCAACAAAAATATTATTTTATCAACAGAAACTTAACTAGTTTAAATGAGAACCAAATATTGTTATACTGTGTCACAAGGGGTATAGATTTGTTCATGTTTATGAAAAGCTCTGAAAGTGTCACAAACATAAAAGCACAAGGTATCAATGCATTTACTTTGTGACAAAGACTGTAAAATTGAAGATGACTATAGCAGTTACACAGAAAAAAAATCACCTAGAAACAAAGAAAAAGCATATATCTTAAAGGAAATAGAAGTGAATGGTAAACTACTGTTTCTACAAATTACCCCTATCTATCTCAAAGTCACATATTATTGTTCAAAAGCATTATGGTCTCAAATTTCATAAAATGAGGTATTTAAATACACAACATCTTATTAATCATCAATTTGAAATAGCAACAAGGTCTCTGAAAAGGTAATTTTTATGTTTATTGTCTTAATTCTAGGACATGTACCAATCTAGAGAGAGTGAGAAAAAAGATTCGCTTTCCCAGTAGAAACTACAAGTTTTCCAAAGTACAGTATTTCAGGAACTGCTGTCAAGACTAGAGGTTACATTGTTAATAGGTTGAAGTTAAAATATTTCTTCTTACATAATACCACAATTTCATCTTCAGTATACCTGATTCCAATGAAGAAAACAAAGTTCTTTGAAGAACGAAGTCACCATAATGAAACATAAAGATAAGTAGGAGGAAGGGGTAATTTGAAAACTGAACTGAGTCATTGACTTTAGACTATCTTTTAACAGGATATAATATGAAATAGATTTTTGTTGTGTCAATAATTCACCCAGAGAAATTCAATAGAGGAAAGAAAGTGATAGTGATAGTAATTTTTTAAAATTAGAATGTGAGCTAAAATGAAATTATTAAGCTTAAAAAGAAAATAAAATTTAGTAACGCTTATTCTTATTTTATGAAAAGTATTACTTTGGTATTAGATCATTCAAATATTTAGAAACAACTTTTTTTCATATTTCTATGGACTAGGGTTTCTGGCTGAAGTTTATAAATGTATTGAGCTCAGACTACATGACAGGTGCTGGGCAAATTATAAGAGATAGAAGGATGAGTAAGACAAGATGCTTCCCTCAGATCTTTTGGAGGTGTAATGATACACATTGTGGAAGTGTCGACTGGTGCAACCATTCCAAAGAGCAATTTGTCAGTAGTTAGTTGAATTGGAAATATAAATGCAATGTCACCCAGCAATGTTCCTCCTAGGTATATGTTTCAGGGAAATTCTCACGTGTCCATTAAAAAACACTCACTAGGGCTTCCCTGGTGGCGCAGTGGTTGGGGGTCCGCCTGCCGGTGCAGGGGACGTGGGTCCGTGCCCTGGTCCAGGAGGGTCCCACGTGCCGCAGAGCGGCTGGGCCCGTGAGCCATGTCCGCTGAGCCTGCGCGTCCGGGGCCTGTGCTCCGCTGCGGGAGAGGCCACGGCGGTGAGAGGCCTGCGTACCGCAAAAAAAAAAACCCAAAACAAAACACTCACTAGAGTATTGTTGGGTTGCACTCCACAGGCCTGCAAACCCTGTACTTGCACAGCCTTAAGATCATAGAAAGAGTCTGGAGTCAGTGACAGAGATATCAATAATTTAATGGATAGGAGAATCTTACATTTCTGAGGCAAGGTCCTGGAGTGACACAACATTATGTGCAGCAGACAGCAGGCAGGACAAGGTGCCAGTCTTCTCTACCAGGGGTAGAGGGAGGTTACCAGTTATAGAGGGAATTGACTGGGATGGGATCATAGGTTACCAGAGAAACCAGCAGAGGAGCACACCCCCTCACTGCCCCTTTGATAAACTGTCAATATCATTGTGGAGATAGTTCTGATCTAAAAATTAGAACAATCACTAGCTGGAGCCAGGGGCAAGTATGTAGGCATTTACTGATTAGGCTCTATGATTAAGAGAGAAAGTCAGTCATGTGAGTAGGGTGTAGGTGAAGCAGGCACTGGTTGGGCAGGAGATATACAGAGAGCAAGAGAATAGCCATCTTCGGTGGCCTGACCATACAAGTATTCACTACAATATTACTTGTGGTAAGAGGAAGTTGGAGACAGTAGAGCTAACTGCTATTAATAGTGGGTGTGCATTATAAAAACTATTCAGCAATTGGAGACAAAGGGACATATAGAAGTATACCCACATGATAGACCATAAAAACAGCTCAAGTTGACAGAGTAAAAAATCAAGTTGATCTAGAGTATAATAGCATGAATCTCAATTAAAAACATATGTGTATAAAATATTACTGCATGTTTTACAAGAGCACCTAAAGATGAAAGAACATACTTAAAACATTTTGGAATGAATGACCATTAGGAAAGAAAAAAAATTGAAGTGCAAAATGAGAATGAAAGGAGATAAATAAATTAAACAAATATAAATAAAAGAAGAATAAGAAAGAAACTCAAAAGAAGGTCTTTTGTTGGAAAATGATGGTATTGGATCATCACTATGGATTGAATGCCTGTGTCCCCTCCCCAAATTCATATGTTGGAGCTCTAATCTCCACTGTAATGATATTTGGAGTTACAGGCTTTGGAATATAATAAGGTTTTGAGGTTGGAACCCTCATGAATGGGGTTAGTGCCCTTATAAGAAGAGACACGAGAGAGATGATCTCTCTCTCCACCATGTGAAACCATAACCAGGAAAAGGGCCCTCATCAACGACCTAACCATACTGGCACCCTGATCTCAGATGTCCAGCCTCCAGAACCATGAGAAATAAAATGTTTGTTGTTTAAGCCATCTAGTCTCTGGTAATTTGTTATAGCATCCCACACTGATCAAGACAATCATGGATTAGTTAAAGAGAATAAATTCTCTACACCTACTATGACTATAACTGAAATTAAAACAATTCTGAGTCACTTCTAACAATACAGTGGTCTAGATAGTTTGAAAAAGTTTTACTCCTGAATAGCTAAAAATACTAGACTGAAAATTCAAATACTGTAGCTGAGTTTTCAAAACAAGGAGAGCAGGCAGATTCTGAAGAGGGAAATGACTACCAGTGTGATGAGCATAAACTGATTGTAGGCCTACTTTGAGAAACATTCTGAGGTTTAAAAATATATAAGGGCAATTTGGGAAGGAGGCAAGGCCTTGTACTCACTTAGATTCATTGTTGGAACTCTTGCAATCAGAACCCTTGAAAGCCAACAAATCTGGTGAAAATGAGAGCTACAAAAAATTTATTCACCAGCAAACGGAGAATTTGTAGCCATAGTCCTATCCTTATGCATGTGTGGCATTTGAATTTACACTTCCCGGTTGATACAAGAAATCTTAAGTGGAAAAATAATTTTAAAATGGTCTTAGGTTTGTCATGCCCAACCAGAGTGCCTGGCAGGAATAAGCACACATCCTTTCTGAAGGGTTATACCTCAATTCACACTCCTCTGTATACTCACAGATTACTTACACAAACTAACATTAAAATCACATGGGGAAATCAGGTAAGAAAAAGAATTCAAGAAAATCATGTAAAAGAGAATTAACCCCTACCCCAAAGTCCAGATTTTGGAATAATTAAAGAATACATGGGGCTTCCCTGGTGGCGCAGTGGTTGAGAGTCCGCCTGCCGATGCAGGGGACACGGGTTCATGCCCCGGTCAGGGAAGATCCCACATGCTGCGGAGCGGCTGGGCCCGTGAGCCATGGCCGCTGAGCCTGCACATCCAGAGCCTGTGCTCCGCAACGGGAGAGGCCACAACAGTGAGAGGTCCGCGTACCGCAAAAAAAAAAAAAAAAGAGTACAAAGTGATTACATTAAAAATTATTAAAGAGATAAAATATGGGCCCAAAATATTGGTAAAGATTAGAAGACCATAAAAATGACTAGACAGTACTTTCAGAAAAAAGTACCAAATGGAGCTCCTAGAAATAATATATGCATATTATATATATATATAAATAAATAATTGAAACTGACCGTGAAATCAGTAGTTTTGACAGCAATTAGAAATAGTTGAAGAACAAATTAGTTAAATGGCAGATTGATCCAAAAAAAAAAAAAATGTCAAAGTATAGAAATAGAGGTGGAAAATAGAAAAAGGATGTAAGAGTCATGGAGATGAGAATAGTTATTCTGAGATACCTCTATTCAGATTTCTAAAAGAAAAGAATAGAGAGAATGGAGACAAGATAATAATCAAAGATATAGGGGCTGATTCCAGACTGATTAAATATAAGAATGATCAGATACAAGAAGCAAAAATGAAATCCAAGAAGATAAATAAAGAGATTCACATTTAGATCCATTAGAATAAAACTACAGAGATCAAAGACAATTAGAAAATCTTAAAATTAGCCATAGGAAAAAAAGAGAAATAATCCAACAAGGGAGAACAATTATACTATGAGCTGACTTTCTTACAGTTATCATAAAAGCCATAAGAAAGGGAAATAATATTGGAGAGACGATTACTGTCAATGTAGAATTCTGCATTCTGCAAAATTATTATTCCAGAATATGGTTGAAGTGAAGATATTTTCAGACAAGAATTTGCCAAATATTGATTAAAGGAAAGTCTCAAGGTGGTAGTTAAGAAAAAAAAATCCAGGAAACATGATGTAAAATGTAAGAAATAATGGTAAGTAAAGAGACTAAAATAAACAAGCAGGTCATTCTAAAAAAATAGTGACTGTGTAAACAACGTTAACCTCTACTTTGTGGGCTAAAAATGATAATGACTAACAATGAAAGACAAGATGGAATTGGAATTAGTGGAGTTAAAGAATTCTGAAATAGGTGTATTATTGAAAAATGTAGTATTGTTAACTCTAGATTTAGTGTAGTATGCATATTAAAGGTTTACCATTTGGGGCTTTCCTGGTGGTGCAGTGGTTGGGAGTCTGCCTGCCAATGCAGGTGACGTGGGTTTGAGCCCTGGGAAGATCCCACATGCTGTGGAGCAGCTGATCCTGTGCCCACAACTACTGAGCCTGCACTTTAGGGCCTGCAAGCCACAACTACTGAGGCCCATGCACCTGGAGCCCGTGCTCCACAACAAGAGGGACTACCGCAGTGAGGGGCCCGTGCACCGCGACAAGGAGTGGCCCCCGCTCGCTGCAGCTAGGTAGGGCCCGCGAGTAGCAACGAAGACCCAACGCAGCCAAGAATAAATAAGTAAATAAATTTATTTTTTAAAAAAAGTTTACCATTTGAGAGGATATTGATACACAAATAATTCAGTGTGCATTTCCTAAAAACAAGGGCATTGTCTTGTATAACTGTAGTACAACTATCATAATCAAGAAGTTAACAACAGTAGGTACAATATTATTATTCAAATATTGCAAATTGTTCTACTCTAACCTTTTAGAACAAAAGAGAAAAAAAACAAAACATTTTTCTGATCCAGAATCTTTTCCATGTATTTTTGTTTTAAAATCTGGAATAGTACTCGATCTTTCTTTGTCTTTCATAACATTATGTTTTTGAAGAGGACAGACTGGGCTTTTTATTTTTTCCTTTGGTAGAATGTTGCTTAATTTGAAATTGTCTGATATTTTCTAATGATTAGATTCAAGTTATGAATTTTTGACAGGAATATTGTAAAAGTATTCAAGTTCATTAATTCTTTTTTCTACAGTGCCTGAACTGCTGTCAACCCCATCCAATGAATATTTTATTTCTGATATTATAATTTTCAATTCTAACATGTACATTTGTTTCTTTTTATCAGTTTATATTTCTCTCCTTAATGACCTCATCCTCTCATCCATTATATCAATCTTTTCTTGCAAATTAGTATGTTTAAAATGGTTAAAATTCTTGACTAACAATTCCTACGACTGGGTCATGTCTGAGGCTGTTTCTGTAGACTGTGCACTCTTGACTACAAATCATATTTTTCCACTTATTTTCATAAATCATAATTTTGTATTCATTCATTCATTGTATATAAAAGTGGAGTCTGAATTCATTGTGTATAAAAGTGGAGTCAATAAAATTATTGCCTTTTCGTTGTTCTTTTTCCAGGTATACAAGCACTGTCAGAGTTTTATGGTTAGAATGAGGAGTTGATCATTCAGATTCTTTATAGAGTTGAATTGAGCTATGTCTCAGCTGCTTTAATTAAATTGAGTTCTCATATTAATAGCCCAGCTCCTAATTTCCTGTACCTTTAAAAAATTATATCAGTATTTGAACTGGAGAGTTGGGCTGCTATTTCCAATATTTTTGGTTCACCTTTGCATTCAATTCCATCAGAACCCTGGAATATAATCGTCATGTAAATGTGCAGGACTACATTTGTAGCCCCTTATCCACTGATGTTTTCTCTGTAAAAATTTGTGAAGGGGGTATGGAGGGAGAAAATTTTTTGGCCTAAAAGTGTTTTTGCATTTAAGGCTCTTCAAAATTCTGATATTCATCACTAATATACCCGTAATATTGTCTAAGATTTAACTAATCTCTCCTTGTCCCATTTTTAAATATTAATTAGTGCATTTATTGAGAATTTATCATGTACCAGGTATAATTTTAGATACTTTATATTACATTAGGTCATTTAGCCTTCACATCAGTTCCATAAGTGATTTTTTTCTTAAATAAGTCAATGAGCAGAATCACAGAGAAGTAAAGTCACACACCTGGTAAATAGTGGAATTAAGATTCAAATCCATGTGAATGTCACCAGATACTCTTACCTGGAATGTATTCAGTGGACCCTCAAATATTTGTTGAATGAACAGCTATTTAACTCTTGAGTGTAGAGCTCTTGGAGTGCTTGGTGTAACCAACATGATGATATGCCCTCCAGTGTAATTCTGGAAACATCTACAGTTCATTTTCTTAGTATTTCCATTGCAAGACTGTAGCATTTGCTTCTCAAAAGTCTTACCATTGCATCTAGCAATTAAAAGTCCTATTTAGAGTGTTTTGTTTGTTTGTTTTAATCTAATGGTCTGGTGCTGTTTCTCTGCCTCCAGATCACTGTCCTGATCACTTACTTTCCATCATAATACCCTATTTATTTTATTCATAGTATTTAAAGAATTATAAATTTTGTTAAAGGAACTCAAGCATGCCTGGGATATGCATTTTAAATTCAATTTTGCATCTTCCTAAGATAAAGGGAATTTTAAACTCAGTTAATCTTGGGACCTTTTCCCCTCAGATTAATGGAAAGATCAAGGGTACTCTGGAGACACGGTCATCATGGCTCACGACTGCTCCAGATCCATTCCACAGGTGCAATGACTCAATGATCTCTCCTCTTTGAGGACCAGCTTTCCTCCCAGGATGCTGCCAGGAGCAGGTTCCTGTCTCTACTCTTCCTGGACCCTGTAGTCTTCTCTCCTTCCAACCTCTGCTATTGCTTTTATTCTCAAAGAAAGCCTTTCCCTTCTTGTTTTTCCAGAGATGTCCTTTCCACTTTCCTGCTGGAATATGTTGTATAATTTCCTCAATTGCTTTTGGCATTTGAAAACAAAAGCTAGGAAGGGAACTGCATATTAGCCTAGTTTTAGCTTTTTTCCCTGCCACAAACTTTCCCTGAACACTGATAAGGAAAAAAAAGGGGGAAATATAAGGTTAAAAAGGAGTAAACTAATATCTTAAAATATTTTACAAAGTATGGTAACCACCAATGTTGGACTCATTTATTTATTGCCTAACTTCCTCAATAGGCTGGGAGCATAATGAAGGAAGGAGCCATATCTGTCTTGTTCATCATTTGTCTTTAGTGCTTTACACATGGAGTGTGTTATAAGTAAACATTTGTCGAATGTATGAATCAATGTGATAGATAGTCTACTTTATCCACTTTATCAATGGACTGCTAAATCCATGGAGATATTTTGGATATGAATAGGAAGAATTCGCCAAAATTAAGCCACATGGAATCCTATCAGATATCATTCTTTTGAATCACGAAAGGCTTAATGGACTTTTATTAAAGTGAAAACATTTACAGGGGAATTAAAACATGAATCTGTTACTAACATTTTAGCAGATTCAGTACCTGTAGCTCAAGGCAGTGCCTTACAGAAAAGTGGCACAGGTTAAGTACCTAGGAGAAAACAGAGCCCTGCAGAGAGGAGAGGGACTTCAGAAAATGAATTCTTTCCAGGAATGCACTCCTCCTATGCTTGTAGCCACAGACAATCATCTGGGAAACATGTAAGTGCGAGCACACATACACACACATATGCACACACACACATCACCATCAAACAAGGTAGAAGAGCTCATAAAGTATACCCAAATGTTGGTGGTCCATTTCGTAAAGGACAGCATAACCAAAGATAGTTATAATATCAATATAAGGTAATCAGAAAGTACATATAATAGTATAATTAAATGGATTCATAGCTGATTATAAAGCCATTCCTGAACAATATTAATAGTTGACTGATTTCTGTTTCATTTTTATTACTGAGAAGTATTCTATCTGGGTCCTATCCTAGAAAACATAAGGTGTTGATTATCAAATTTTAATATCACATAAAGTTTTTCACTTTATGTGATATTTTATTAAGCACTTACTATGTTCTAAGCAATATGTTTGGAATTTTATATATGTTCTGTCATTGAATTCTTTCCACAATCCAGGTCAAAATTTTATTTTCTTTGTTTTATATTTTATGTTCTCACTCAAAGCACAAATGATTGCTAATGTTCTGTTGAACTTATACTTTGAGGAGGTTAACAAAGAGCTAAGCCCAAGAAGAAGAAATGTAATTGGATTAAAATTTTAATTTGACACATTTGTTCAAAATGAATGATGGTACAAGATTAGAGTACTAGAGACCTGGATTAAAGCGTTTCATTCACAAGTGACCACGGAGATATAGTTAATTGTAAACTCAATACAAATCAAAAGTGTTATGGAGCTGCCAAGAAAAAACTAATGTAAATGCTGTTGCTCTAATGGAAGACTGGTATCTCATTAAGGAATGAAATAATCCTATTGAAATCTGTGCTGGTACATCCACATTTGTTACAATGGGTGCTGTTCTGGACACCTGTACTAGAGGAACTTTGACAAACTGGAGGGCCTCAGCAAGATGGCAGTCAGGATGTTGGAGAAAATTTTATATGATTAATGGTTGAATGAACCTGGAGAAAGAGTAGGGGGTGTAATAGGAATATTCAAACAATAACAACAAAGTCAAAATAGCATAATAGCTCTTTTTAGCTGCATTATGTTTCAGTGCTTCATTTCATTTGATCCTCACTATAACCCTGTGAGATTGATGTTATAATGGTTTCACTGAAAGATTTGTAAAAAGAAAAAAAAAACTGAGTCCCAGAGAATGTAGGTAACTTCCCTCAGATCTCAAATATTTTGATATTTCAAATATTTGATGATTTTTTATGTGAAATTATGTTCACTTTTTAAATTTATGCCCATAAAAGCAAGTTCTAATTACCAGATTGGGGGAGGAGAGCTGGATTAATATAGAAGAAAATTTTGGTTTGATATTTAGAATAAATAAACAAACAAAAACTTTCTAAGGAATAGAAGCATTCAACAATGGAATAGTCTTCCCTGTGAGACAGTGAATTCTCCCTCCCTGGAAGTCACTTGTCAAATATGTTGGAAAACTGAACTCTGAGGAGGATAACTCTCAAAAAAATGTCCTCTCTAATCTCTATGAATCTGGAGGTGGAAGTGTAGAAAATGCAAATATTAAATGTGAATTATGAATTCATTCTGGGGAGATTTACATTGAGTGGATTATCTCTTGTAAAAGACACATCCCAGAGTATCTCTCTTCCTGCAGCCTTCTGATCCACCTGTCTCTTCATAACTCAGTCCTTTGGCCATTTACCATTCATTATGCTGCTGTTTGGGATCTCTGGGAATTTCAACTGGTCCCTTGCCTCAAGTAGCTCACACTTTTGTCTGTATAAGTAGAAAATTATTCTGTGGTGCCATGAGTCCTGAGACAGAGATGGGGACCAGATTCTGAGAGAATGCAGGGTAGAGCTTATTAGTATCTCTGGTGAATTCAACCAGAGGGAGGAAAAATATTTACAGAGGAGAAGCTGAGTTTATAATGGATGACAGAGTAAACATTTGCCAAGTGGAAACAGAGGAGTAGGAAGTTTCAGCCACACTTTAGCCCATAGACAAGAAAGCTGTGGAGATAAAAGGAACTGCTGATAATTTAGTATGACTGGAAAACTGAGACCTATGGGAACATAGGTAACATCACAAAGGGCATGCTAGGGATTTTGGACTTTGTCCTACAGGTGATGGGAACAATTAAAGGGCTTTTAAGGAGAGAACTCTGCAAAACTATGACAGTACATATTCTGAAAAAATATCATATAAGGCATTTCTATGGTTTGGATTGTTTGCCCCTTTCTCCTCTCTGTTAGTGAGTATAATCAAGAATCAACTTGAGTACATTTTTGGCTTCACAATAATCTGCCTTCTGAAGAACATCCATAATAAGGGTTATTTCAGAAAATCTGTCATGAACTTATTTTGTTTTAATGTTAGTTATAAATGCCTTGTGACAGATAAGAAAGGAAAGAGCCAAAGTGTGTTTAACCAGGTTAAAATTTCAACCTCTGTAAATGTTAGAAGCATGACTTCTCCAGATGAAAAGAAATTACAGGCAACCTTTAGAAGTTTTGATGTACATCTTTTCCATAATGCTTCCTTTGTCCTTGTTTGTAGCATTCAGTCTGCCCACCTTGCAGCTTTGCCCCATCAGGCAATCCAACAGGGCACTGTTTCTCTCGTGTTCTTGGTCCTATTCCTAGGAGACTGCTCAACCCATTGGTCAGAGTGGCTCCCCTGAGTTTGCTCTGCAGCTCTGCTGGTGAGCTTCCCTGTGACTTGCTAGGCTGAGTTGCATTAAGCACGGAGACTTTCTGAGGCACCAGCTTTCCATGTAAAACTCAGAGCGACATTAACCTTCTCCCAGGCCAATAATGACAGGGCTAAGAAGAATACAGGCCTTTCAAAAGAGATTACTACAAATAAACATCATAATTAAAAATAAAATACTTTGTCATCTAATGCCACTTTCCCTCCCTGCTCCCATCCTCCTTTAGAAATAGTGGAGAAATTGGCCCTCATTCTTTCCTTACTCCTGATTGATCTCCATATTTTGTGCTATCAGCCTCCTTAGACCAGCCCAAGTATTTACAACACAAAATTCTGCCATCCATACTGCCCACGTTCTCTTGATTAAAATCTTTCAGTGGCACTTGAAAACAGTCTGCTCACAATGTGGGTTTATTCCACATTGTCTCTTAAATTTGTGATGCATTTTTTGTAAATATGATGATAAAAAATTCGATGGGGCTCTACGCTCATTGTCTTATTTAGATACTGACTTGGTAAACCTAATTGTACATTCTCAAATTTGCTTTGGGACCATCTCCTATTTACTTGACTTTCCCTCAAACCTCAGAACTATTATTTAGAGACTAAACAACAACAATTAAAGAGAAGCTTTCACTTGCCTTCAAATAAATGGTTCTTTGATTTAATCTTTAGAAATGTGTGTGAAAAGCCTCCGGAATCAGCAATAGTGTAACCAGTCTTAGAGATGAACTTGTCAGGTTCCCAGCTGGGTTGGAGAAGGGAGCTACTCTGTGTATTTGCCCTCAACATGGAGAGCAGTCATGAACAAGAACCAACATCATCTCTACTGCTGTGATTAGTGTCAAAGAACTGGATCCCAGGAGGCTTGATTTCCTGAAGAAAATACAGTGCCATATGTTACAATATTTTTTTGTACAGTTCTCTTATGTCATTAAGGTTTCCTCTGCCCTAGAAATTGTCCTATCAAATGTCCTTTTATTTAAAATATATTTCTAAAATAACAAGTTTTGCCAGTTGCTCAGAATTGACCTTTTTGAAAAATAAATTGCCATTTCACTTTTTAAGAAAATATCCTATTCTTATTCTAAAGGTGTATGCATAAGACGTAATTCATTTAAAGACAAAATAGAAGAAAAAAGGGAGTTTGACTGAAGCCTCAAGTCCTTTTCTCAACATGGAATCTGCTTGTCAAACAGTGTTTTAGTAATTAATACAGTTTAATCCTGCTGAACAAAATATTTTCTGCTGAATGAAATATTTTCCTTTAATTTTTTCCATTTAAATGTGAAAGATTGAGGTTTCTGAAGCACAAGGCAACATGAATTAGTGAAAAGCATACAGTAATGGAAACTAGGTCTCCTGACAACTATCTTATAGAATTGTTGTGTTTTTTAAATAATAGACTGTATATAATGGACATGACACAGTGCTCAGTAAGTGTAAGGATTTATTGCCTTATTTCTTCTAGAACACTGCTTTTTAAAATATTACCCTCTATAAACTTCTAGAATCTACTCAAACAATAAAGAGGTTAGGAGTAGTAACTCTCATTCTTAAAACAAGAAGAAGTTGAACAAACTAAAAATTAATGACTTCTATTGATCCACCAGAGTTATGAGGTCACAGGGCAAACTGCCACCCTGAAACCTGGTGAGATAGGTAAAATTAGAGAATTAGAGCTGAGATTTCCTTACTGGGAGCAGAAGCCACTGGAGCGATAGTTTGACAAATTGTTGGAGGCTAAGTGTGGACAGGTATGAGAGTGAGAAATTCCTGGGAGCACAGTCTTTAGGGAGACCCACATTTCCATGGGTTTTACTTCCTGAAACACCCCCCCCACACACAAGTTCTCACATTGAAGATCTGAAAAAGATCTCCTCCTTGTGCCACTGGAAAGGTTTGAGTAACTGTTACCTAACATACCCAAAGAGTTCCCCATGACAAAGAACTATTCTCCAAGGGAGACTTTACCAGAGCCTCATCCCACTAGAAGGAAGGGCATTTTTTTTTCCATTTCAGCCCATTGTAGCCCTCTTGTCTCATCTAAGAAGGGAAAAATGCCTAAGAAACAATTTTGAGTGTCACAATCTGAGGACACAGGTTAACTGAGATTTAATCACAAAATTATAGAATGCTTCCCCTCCCCCACACATTCCCACCATTCCAATAACGCTCCACCGTAACAGTGGATTAGAGATGACAGAGCTACAGGACGCAGACTCTTTCTGAGAAGTGCTTGGTGAATTCCAAGGTCAACAGAGAGAAAAACAAGGACACTAGAGGAATTTAAAGCAGCTGGAACCAACAGCTACAGTCAGATAAACATTAACTCTCACACCAAAGGCCTATTTACCTCAGTTCCTACTACTCAATGCATTGTGTCTGGCTTTCAACAAAAATAAAAGACATGCTAAAAGGCAAGAAAAAAGTGTAAAGAGACAAAGTAAGTACCAGAACTAGGCTCAAGTATGATATGGATGTTGAAATTATCAACCAAGAAATTTAATGTAACTGATTAATATTTTAAAAGATATAATGGGAAGTAGACAATAAGCAAAAACAAATGAGAATGTAAGCAGAGAAACAGGAACTCCAAGAAAGGATAATCTAAAACTCTGTAACAGAAATGAAGCCCTTTGATGTGCAAATCAGTTGACTGGACATGACTTGAAGCAATGTCAAACAGAATATAAAGGAAAAAAGAAACAAAACAATTAAAAAAAACAGAAATTTAAGAGCTGAAGGATCACTTTCAAAGGTATAACACACAAGAAAATGGAATATCAGAGGGAGAATAAGGAGAGAATGAAGCAAGAAAAAGATTAAAGTAGAAAGGCATATAATTTTCCAAAATTAATAACAGACACCAGATTACAAACCCAGGAAGTCTGGATAACACAAAGAACTTAATAAATACCAAAAAATCTATACCTAGCCATATCATGTTCAATCTGCAGAAAACCAAAGACAGAAAAAATCTTGAAAGAAGTCAGAAAAAAACAATCTTACTTATAAAGAAATAAGGACTAATTGGAGCAGAGTTCTATTCAGAAGCCATGCAAGCAAGAAAAGAGTAGAATGAAACAAAGTGGGGCTTCCCTGGTGGTGCAGTGGTTGAGAGTCCGCCTGCCGATGCAGGGGACACAGGTTCGTGCCCCAGTCTGGGAGGATCCCACATGCCGCAGAGCGGCTAGGCCCGTGAGCCATGGCCGCTGACCCTGCACGTCTGGAGCCTGTGCTCGGCAATGGGACAGGCCACAACAGTGAGAGGCCCGCATACCGCAAAAAAAAAAAAAAAAGAATGAAACAAAGTGTGGGAAGAAAAACAACACCAATCTAGAATTTTATATTCAATGAAATTTGTATTTAGTGAAATCTTTCAAAAGCGAAGGAAAAATAGACTTTCTCAGACAAACAAACCAGAGGGAATTAACAATCAGCAGATTTACTCTGCAATAAATGTTTGCTTTTTTTTTTATCATTATTGGAGTATGATTGCTTTACAATTTTGTGTTAGTTTCTGTTGTACAACAAGGTGAATCAGCTATAAGTATACATATATCCCCATATCTCCTCCCTCTTGAGCCTCCCTCTCACCCTCCATATCCCACCCTTCTAGAGCATCACAAAGCACCGAGCTGATCTCCCTGTGCTATGCGGCAGCTTCCCACTAGCTATCTATTTTACATTTGGTAGTGTATATATGTCCATGCCACTCTCTCACTTCATCTCAGCTTCCCCTTCCCCTGCTGTGCCAAGACCATTCTCTACATCTGCATCTTTATTCCTAAATACAGTTTGGTTACTAAGAGATAGTTTGATCCATTAGGTTTCTTTTTTTAAGGTTTTTTAAAAAGATTTATGTCCCACTGGATATAGGAACAGGGCAAATTTTAGTCTAGGGCTAATTATTTCCCACTGCTGAGGCAAGATCCTTCTGAACACTCTGCCAGTGTGCCATGAATTGTGAGGTTTTCTTCTCTAGGTGATGGAAACAGGCACTATTCCTATTGCAGTGTGAACACCGAGCATGGTTCCCTCCATTCCTCTGAGATAATTCTATCCAGCCTTGGGAAGATTTCTCTCACATATGATCAGTAAGTACTCTGCTCAGTATCTGAGAAGGACCTCTGAAGTCTCTGGAATTATCTCTCTGTGTAGCTCTCTCTCCTCCAGGATTCTATCTGGCAAAATCTAGCCATGTTGTTCTCCCCAGATTTTCAGCTCTGCCTACCCAACTTGGAGAGTTAATAAGCTTTGCCTGAGGTTTCTTTCTGTGCACTGCAGTCTCAGGATGCTTCAAGAAGTAAGCTGGGGAAATCATAACATACCTTCCTTGCTTCCCATCTCAGGATTTACTGCCCTTTATTGGCTGGTATCCAGTGTCCTGAAAACTGTTTTATCATCTATTTTGTCTTTTAATTTTGGTTGTTTCAGGCAGAAGGAGAATACATCTGTTCCTTAGTCTACCTTGTTTGATAACAAAACACATATCCCGTTTTTTTTTTTTTTTTTTTTTTACGGTACGCGGGCCTCTCACTGTTGTGGCCTCTCCCGTTGCGGAGCACAGGCTCCGGACGCGCAGGCCCAGCAGCCATGGCTTACTGGCCCAGCCGCTCCGTGGCATGTGGGATCTTCCCAGACCGGGGCACAAACCCGTGTCCCCTGCGTCAGCAGGCGGACTCTCAACCACTGCACCACCAGGGAAGCTCAACACATATCCCTTTTAAAGCATGCAAATTGATAACCTCATGCCACTCTATACATCAATACACCAACTATGGCAAGTAAAGCTTGGGTTTTATGATTTGTACACTTTGGGTAAACTCTGTAAAGAGCTGGAGCTCCCTACATGCTTTCCAATTACTGGTTGAGTGTCTCTATCATGCACAAAAATGTCTAATCCTTACATGCTTGAGCCCAAGAACTCTTATTTCAATATATATCAAGTGTTCACAGTGGGAACTTAATGAAGTTTTAAAGGATATGTTGGATTGCAGTATGTTTTCCAATTTTATGATGGTGAAATTGAAATCACTTCTATTAATTTTTGTGAAAAGAATTCTATCAGGTAAATCAGGACACAAAATTTAAGGGAAGAAAAACAGGAATGAAAAATTAGGTCATTGCCGCAGTAGCTATAAATTGTGGAAGAAAAATATCCTGATTGCTCAGTCCAAGTTTGAGCTTTAAATCTTTTACTAGCTTCTTAGCTTGCCTGTCATGTGCTGAGTCCTGGCAGGTGGCTCACCACAGGGGCTAATCCGGGGACATTCAATTGCACAGAGAGCTATTAATCCCTGGAGGTTAATGGTGCAGACTGAACTGACTGTCTGGCATTACCCACAGCACTAGGGAACAATGTTTGGGACTCAGGACCTACTCAACAGGATGGAGATGGCGTTGGAGGTATTGTCACCAGCCTCCATCCCTAGAGGTCATCCAGAAAGAACTAATGGGCCTTGCTAAAAGTTAGAATGGGCTACACACTTGTTCTTAAATCCTGGAAAACAAACTTACTTGGCCATCATCTTTCTACTCTTCCAATAATAAAATTAAGTAAAAAGCAGTATACATAGATATGGGAGAAGAAAATAATCTACTAGAGCAATGATACTGGAAACATTTCTCCCAGTACCTCTAAGAAGAGTAAACCTGATCTAAACCCATCTAAGAAGCTTCCTTGCTCCTTCTGTCCTTTAGGGAAATAGATTATGCCATCAAGCATGGAGGAAATTTATTTGATGCCTCATACTTTTTCATGAAATTTTGGGAGCATTTTGTATTCTGCACTATAATTTTTCTGTATGTGCTTTAATATAAAATCTTTAATTACTTACTATTAAATTATTTAGCTTACTTTACCTCCAAAGTATCAGATAAAATTGTCACTCCAAGAAGATGTATTGCATATAAGTGGCATCATGCACTCAGCACATGACCAGGTACCCTTAGGTATACACATAATCCAATCTGAGAAGATCTCTATGAGAATAAAGTACATCAGGCAGAGGAAATATGGTTCTTTATGTTCTGTAAAGGCAGTCTTACACCTAATCACTATTGAAGATGCACAAGAAATATTTTTCAACTCTCTTACTGATTAAATTTTGCTTCTTGATTTTTAAACTGTACAGTACTACTCACAAATCTCATTCTTTTGTTTAAAAAGAAATAAAACACTAGCAATGTGATCTTTATTTGTATTTAATTTTTCATATATGTAATATGCATGTGGGTATATACTTTTTTCAAGGAAATATACTCAATGTATGTATATTATCTTGAAAAAATAACCACAGATATATTACAGAGATATTTGCCTTATTTTATTTTAATTTTTTTATAAATGCTTTTGTCATTAAATGATCTCTGAGCTTGGAAACTGCCTGTGAACATAGAAGTAACTGGAATATTTGTTGGAAGTCATTGAGATTGCTTTTGTTAGGCAGATATCTATTCCTTTTTGGTGAGAACATTTAAGTTCTACTCTCAGCAAATTTCAATTATATAATACAGTATTATCAACTATAGTCACCATGTTATACATTAGATCCTATTAGATCTTATTCATCTTATAACTGAAAGTTTGTACCTTTTTACCAACTTCTCCCCATCCCCCACCCCAACCCCAACCCCTGGCAACCACTTTTCTACTCTCTGTTTCTATGAGTTTGACTTTTTTAGATTCCACATATAAGTGAAACCATGCAATATTTGTCTTTTTTTATCTGGCTTATTTCACTTAGCATAATGTCCTCCAGGTTCATCCATGCTGTCACAGATGACAAGATTTCTTTTTTTTTTAAGGCTGACTAGTATTCCATTGGGTGTGTGTTTGGAGTTTTGATATATATATTTTCTTTATCCATTTGTCTGTTGATGGACACTTAGGTTGTTTCCATATCTTTGTTATTGTGAAAATGCTGCAATGAACATGGGAGTACAGCTATCTCTTTGAGATAATGGTTTTGTTTCCTTTGGATATACACCCAAATATGGGACTGCTGGATCATATGGCAGTTCTGTTTTTAACTGCTTGAGGAACCACATCATTTAACCTCATTATTTTCCATAATGGCTGTACCAATTTGCACTCCACCAATAGTGTACAAGTGTTCCCTTTCTCCACATCCTTGACAGTATATGTTATCTTTTGTCTTTTTCATAATACACTTCCTAACAGGTGTGAAGTGATATCTCATTGTGGTTTTGATTTTTGCTTCCTTGATGATTAGTGATGTTGAACATCTTTTCATGTACTTGTCCATTTGTTACATCTTCTTTGGAAAAACGTCTATCTTGGTCCTTTGCCCATTTTTAAATGGGTTGTTTGTTTTTGTGCTATTGAGTTGTATGAGTTTCTTGTATATTTTCAATGTTAACACCTTATTGGATATGCGGTTTGCAAATTTTTTTCCCCTATTGGACAGGTTGACTTTTCATTTTGTTGATGGCTTCCTTTGCTGAGCTGAAGCTTTTTCGTTTGATGTAGTCCCATTTGTTTATTTTTGCTTTTGTTTAGGCTGCTGTTTTTTAAATCTACACAAGAATTTTGTTTTTTCTTTCTGGTCTTCAGAGAGCATGAATATATATAAAAAATAACTAACTAGGACTTTTTATTGTTGAATAAAGTAATCTGTATAAAGCCAAAAGTAGATTTAACTTTAATAATTCCTCAGTAGGTGTTTTGGGGAAAAGTCACTTAACAGAAGTTTTGGATTCCACGTTGTATTTTCTAACATTGATTTAATATAAGAAATTTAGTTGGAAAAACGTTCCAACTCGAAGAAAATTTACAAGGGTCTATTCCTCCTAAACGTTTAAATTACTTAAATGCTAATAGCTCTTCTAATGTGTGAATTGGCTGCTCATACCACTCAACTATGCCGACATCTATAGATTTCTTCAGGAGGCTTTTAGGGAAATTTTCTATAGGTCTATACTCTCTCAATACAAAACTCTAGACATGCCGTAAATTCAGGTTGCTGTGTCTCAGCACAGAGGGAGAATACCAGTGTGAGCACTTAGAAACATTAAAAACGTGTCTCTTTCCCCCCTTTCTTTGTCATATATACCTTCGTTAGCACCATCTCTTAGAAATCAAGTCTTTAAAAGGAAACTATCCAGGCAGTGTTTAAAAAAAAAAAATAGAAGAAAAGCTAAAGAAAGTACAAGGTCAAAGTATGATGAGAAAAAGAAGCAGGCCATCTGAGAAAATTAGTGAGAAGAGTGATGGGGAAGAAAGAGACAGAAACGCAAAGAATGTTGTGAGGGCTGGAAATCAAGGTCAATACTGAAATTACTTTGGAGAAAATGGATAGAAGACTGTGCCAAATAAATACAGCAATTAATTTTCTTTTGAAGAGGGAAATTTACTGCCACTTTTTGGAAGAGAAGATCACGCAGCATTTTTCAGTTGTGATGAAATTTCCAAGCTAATGCAGTTATGAAAACCACAAGGCAGTAATAAGGGAGAGACTATGTTGGGATTTGTTTGTTTTTGTTTCAGCTGTTTCTATGAGATGTGAGATGAGAGCAGCTCTTCTGTTTGGATACCATGGACACTAGCAATATGTATTAACTTTTAGAGCAGTAATTTTAAAATCGATGAAGCTAAGAGACTGAAAAACTTGAGGCATACAATGAATGAATATTTGGGAGAACTATTTTGAACTTGGAAAGGTGATAGCATCATCTATTTTTCCCTTGATGGTTCATTTATCTGTGAAGCTCATGAAAGACAAATTGTTCACAGAGAATTCCATCTATGTTGGACAGTTCTGGCTTTGCAGTGGGACAGCAAAAAATTAAAATAAAAACACAAACTGATAATCAAATCTAAAATTTCATTGACCTTCCATCCTAGGTTTCATCTTGAAACTTTTCCTCCTTTTCTCAGTTGTTTACTAAAGGTCTGGAAGTTCACAGGTGTTTTGACTCATACTGATATTTGGAGTTTTTATTTCCTTTGTCAAAACTGAAATTTTCTCCTATCTCATTTACAGAATAAAAGGGATATTTGTTATGACTTGAACTTGTCTTTATTTAATTCTCCTACCCATATACTAGTCAAAACCCTTTGGTTGTAAATAACAGAAAGTAGCCTGAGCCATCTTAAACAAAAAAGGAAAATTTACTGTATAAGGATACAGAGGTGATTCGAATAACCCAAGAACAGAAATGCAGGTGGATCTCAGTAGATAATGAGAACCAAAAACAGAAAATGTATCAGAAGCCTCTCTTTGTCTTTTGTTTCTAGTTTTTTGAGGAACCTCTATGCTGTTTTCCATAGTGGCTGCACCAATTTACATTCCCATCAACAGTGTAGGACAGTTGCTTTTTCTCCACACCCTCTCCAGCATTTGTTATTTGTAGACTTTTTAATGATGGCCTTTTTGACCCATGTGATGGAAAAAGATATTTCATGCAAACAGAAATGACAAGAAAGTGAGGGTCGCAATACTCAGATCTGACAAAATAGACTTTAAAACAGAGGCTATAAAGAAAGGAACTGGAAATTAGACCTCTTGCTTCTCCTACAGGTTTAAATACCGGATGAAAATCACTCTGTTCATAAGCTGGTGCACTCTTTGGCTTGAATTTTAAAATCTGATTAAAAAAAAAGAACCCATGATTGTAACATTGCTGCCCCATGCTAAGAAGGTGGCTGATGTACTGTTCCATTTGCTTCCTTTCAGGTACTAGGATAATAATAAAAATGAACACTTATGTAGCTCTGATCACCTGCCCAGCACTGTGCTGAACTCATTCAATCTTCACAATAACACTATGTAGTAAATACTGCTGTTATCCCCATTGTGAGAGATTAAATGCTAACTACCTTCCCGTTAAATAGTCCTCTGGAAGCACACACCTTGTAACATGACGTTGCAGATTCTTCCGTTAAGCAGTGAAGTCTGTTTGAGTTGACCTTGTGATTTGCTTTGGCTAATAGGATGCAGTGGGAGTGATGTTGTGGCAGTTCTGAGCCCAGGACACAAAGGTCTTGCACTTTTCTGTGCTCTCACTCTTAGAAGCCCGCCACAACTATATGTACAAGCCTGAGAGCCTGCTTAAGGGGAAAGACCACACAGAGGAGATCTGCCCCAGCCAAAGCCATCCTAGATTAATTAGCTATCATGCAAAACATGTGAGAGAACCAAGGCAAGATCGCGGGTTATTATGGTTTATAGGTGTGAAGCCACATAGCACACTGGTTCAAGAGCACAGATGCTGCAGTCACAAACAAACGCAGTTGAAATCAGAAGAAGCACTGAGTTTGAGACCATAAAAACCCATACAACTGAACCATATAACTGAAGCAAGAATAAATGCTCTTTCTTTTAAGCTGATGAGTTTAGGGTTTGTTATATGACATAGTGGGAGCTAAGTTATTCACTCACTTTTATAAATGAGGGACTGAGTATTGAGTAGTGTAATAACTGGCTCATGGTTCCAAAGATAAAAGTAGCAGACCTGGGATTTGAACCTAGGCATTGTGCCTCTAGCCTGCATGCTCTTATACCATCGTGCCGTAAATTTGGCAAGTGTGAAGCTCTTATGCCATTGTGCCATAAACTTGGCAAGTGTGAAGCACATAACGTTGTAAAGATGAACAGCCAACAATTTGCCATCATCCTTCCATCCCATCAGTCCTGAACTGTTTATAGTAACAAACTGGAACAAGGAGTTCCCATCTCTTCCCACTTTCAGATTTAAATCTGTGATCTGTCTTTTCATTTATTGCCTCACCTCATTTTCATTCCACTTAACTGAATACTTTTCTCAACCATGGTTCAAAGTCTGTCTAAAATCCTTTTCCTCTACCCATTTAAGGTTCTCTGACTGGGGCCTTCTGAATCAGACTGACAAAGGACAGATTAGCAAGAGAAAAACAGAAGTTTATTAACATGTGCATTGCTCATACACACGGGAGCATTTAGTGTATCTCAAAGGGGTGGTTTGGATTTGGGCTTATATAGCATCTTAACAAAGGAATAATATAGTTTTACAGATGTGACAAAACAAAGGAAGAGAGCTTTGAGTTTCTAGGATGGCCTATAATGGGAGGGTAAATATGGAGGAACTAACAGAAGACAAGGGCTAGTCAATGAAGTTTGACATATAGATTCCTTTGGTGCTATCTCTGGGCTGATAAGGTTCTAGAATTTTCTCTGGTGATTATCTTTTGTCCTTCCTGGTAGAGAGGGGAGGAGGGAAACCTTTACAAAATTACGTCCTGCATTTAGGCAAGTAGGGGGAGGGAAGAGAGCTTTCTTGTATCTGCTTCTTCGAAATTACCTTCATCTCAAAATAATCCTTATGCCAAAGTCGCGTTATTTTGGGTAGTCTGCTACCCTTCACCAATTATGTTGTCTTTGGCTGCTGTGGTAAGCATCTTACCCATTCCAACTGCTTTTCAAGCCAGGGTAGATCCCCTGTGAGCACAATAACAAATAATTTGCTACTGATCAGTTCAGAACCATGTTTTCTAACAACTCTACCTGCTCTTCACCATGTGACAGGTGCAGTATAAAAGGACACTTATCCTGTGTTTGGGCCATAACTTCCTGAGCCATGTTACTCTTCGAGTTATCTCACCATTTGACCTATTTCTCTAAATCTCTCTGGTTATCAGCTGATTTTCTTGTCTCAGTATTTCATCCTCACTTCACCAATAAGATCCACTAAGATCTTGGGTCAAATTATTTTTATTTGACTGAAATCCACCAGGTTCGCTTAAGCAGAAAGGGGGAATTCACAATCATACTCATGGGGTGTCTCGTGGTGTCCAGGGCAGGGACACAGCTGGGCCTCCAGGGAGGACTGAATATGTTTCTTTCTGAATATGTTTCTGAATATGTTTCTTTCTACAGACAGGCTTTGATTAATTGATGTACATCACAGAAGACATAGAGCTGACCATTCCCAGTTACATAATAAAGACCTGCCACTTTGACTGACTTTCTTTTTCTTACTCAGTTTGGTTCAGGGACCAATCATCTCTGAAGAAATCAAGTAGGGTCAAAGGATGAGACAGGGAGAAAGGTCACTGATTGTCCCAATTACATCCTGTGCCATTTCTGGCCCAGTCAGTCTTGGCCAGAAGGAGAAGGTCACCAGGGATAGAATGGCAGCAGGGGCAAATTGATGTTACCATGTAGATGTGCGTGCCCTTTAGGCTATTCTTAGAGAATGTGAGGGTTCAGGTGAGCTAACTTGGTGCCTATCTACTACGCTGTGTTTCCTGGATACAGTCTTCGCAATTTTCCTGACTATGTCAGGAAAAGCTGAGTAATGCAGAGAAAAATGAACAAAAGAAAACAGTTTTAGGGCTTCCCTGGTGGCGCAGTGGTTGAGAGTCTGCCTGACGATGCAGGGGACATGGGTTCGTGCCCCGGTCCAGGAAGATCCCACATGCCGCGGAGCGGCTGCGCCCGTGAGCCATGGCCGCTGACCCTGCGTGTCCGGAGCCTGTGCTCCGCAACGGAAGAGGCCACAACAGTGAGAGGCCCGCGTACCGCAAAAAAAAAAAAAAAAGAAAACAGTTTTAGGGTTTTGATGGTCTCTGCTTGAATTTCAGCTTGTTCATCTGTGTAACAACTGACAAATTTGTTAATATTCTTAAACCCAGTTTTACCTATAAAATGAGATTCATGAACTTCTTTCAAAGGCACACCCAGGCTTACCTTGCTTATCTGCTAAAATTCCCTTTCTGTATTCCTCCTAGATCTAAGCACTCTCTGTGGGAAATAGGAGAAAACCCTGGATGTGAATGAAGGGTCAATATTCCACACCCTAGCATGTATGACTTGTAGTTTAATTTTTTTTTTAATAAATTGATGTTTCTCTGCCTATGTTGACAATCTTTCGTTTATAGTTTTTTATTTGCTCCTGTGGCTCTTCTATTAAGCATTCCAACATTACTCTAGACCACCTTACTCTGCTCTCTTTTGAGATTCCATATACAACCTGTGCTACTCCACTGTCTCAAAAGTGTCACATGCCTGCATTTTATCTTCCCACACTCTCAGAGGGAAGGGATACTTTTTCTTTGGTTCTCATATTCTCTGCAACACTTGACCTGGGCTAGCACATAGTAGGCATTCATCAAACATTTGTTGAAACACAATCCTATTGAAAACCAACTGTCATGCGTGAATGGGATTGTGGATCTGGTCCACAAAGAAATCAATTGTGGCGAGTCACAGAAATAGGATTATCTTTTCATCAGAGCATAATGTTGGTTCTTTGATCAGAGGAGTCTTTTTTTCCCCTGACAAAGATTTAAGCACACTGGGTGCTTTCTTTCAATTAATGCTAATGGCAGGGTTTCCAAAGAATACAGCAAATAAGAAGGATAAGAGACAAAGACAACTTCCAAAGCTACTTTTATTAAAAAGTAATCTGCAGCTTATCTTAGCTCTTTTGACATCGAATATCCAATGACACTATTTGAATATGTTTCCCCACCAGTATCTCTAAGGTTTTGAAGCCAGGAGCTCACTGAGCTTCACCCTCATCTCTGGCCCAGCAAAGCATGCAGCACACACAACACCCTCCCCTCCTCCCTTCTGCTCTATTCCCTCTTCTGTTGCTCTTTGCCACTCCTCCATATTTATGAGAGGGGAAGTGTGAGCGGTGGCTGTCATGGCCTTATTATCTGTTTCTGCAGAGTAGGCCCCTTTGTCTTTTACAATTTCTCTATTCCTTTCTTTTTCTGCAGCCCAAATTCCATTTTTGTGTTGCTCTAAGCTACATCTGCCAAACTATGGGGTTGACTACCCTAAATTGGAAAAGAGAAATGCCAGCATGTGCTGATACAGCATGTGTAATTGTAAATATCTACCATTCTGCACCTGAGGCCAATAGCTAGGCTACATTTGCCAAATATGGCAGTGGCTTATGGGCTGTGTGAACTTGGTCAAGTTGCTTAATCTCTCTCAGCATCAATTTTCTTGTCTATAAAATGAGAATAACAGTAGCTACCACGTAGGTACAATATGAAAATTAAATCAGTAATTGTATAAGCATCTTATTATAGTTTCTGTCACATTGTAAATGTTAAAAAAGTTTATTTTATTTAATAAAAGTGAATAAGTTTTACTTGAAAATGATTATTGTTGTAGATATTGTTATTATGAATAACCGTATCATTACTTTGTCTTTAGCATAATCTCATTCAGTGAGCATTCACTGAGTTCAAGTGTAAACTCTCATACTAAGTCCTATAGGAGATATTAAGATGGATTAAGATACAGTACCAAGTTTAAAGGAGATTAGAATCTGTTGGTGATGAGATACTTATACCAACTAACCATGTTATTAGGCAGAGGATGGTAAATGAGACATGAAGTACAGTCCAAAATTAATGGGAAGAATTAATCATGAATGGTTGAATCTGGTGAGGCTTTATTGAGAAGGTGCTATTTGAACTCAACTGTGAAGAATAAGACAGGGTGAAGGAGACTATAAGGGAGGAAAAGCATTGCAGCTTGAATAAATAGCAGGACACATAAAAATGAATAACTTAGGAAAGAAATATCGGATAATTATTTTTCCATTCATATAATATTTTCTTGCAGATTTATTTATTTAGTTAGTTAGCTACTTAATTAGTTAGTTAGTTAGTTAGTTGTTTTGGCAGTAATTCACATGCAGAAGAAGGAAAGGATTGCCGTGAACCCTTCTGGATCAGCACTTTCCAAAATATGTTAGCTGATAGGGATTCCAGAAAAGTGATTCAGTAGTCATGTAGGTACTGATATTGCAAAACATTTTGCTATCCTTTCAGATTCTGCTAATAGTTTCCTTAATATTTGCAACCTAACTACTAACACATGTCATATATATTTTAGGATTTTCTTACAGCATTGCTTTTCTTTTTTTTTTCCTCAAAATCTTGCATGACATGAACTAGGCCAAGTCACGCTGCAGCAACAGCCTAAAAATCTGGCTTAGAACAACAAAAAATTGATTTCTCAGTCATGTGCACCATGTACAGAGCGCCAGCAGAGGGCTGGCTTTCATGGTCCCACCAGGAAATGGTACATGTCACTTCATTCACACTTTTCTGTCCACAGCAAGTCATAGGACCACATGTAATTTCAAAGAGTGAGGAAGGAAAGCTTACCATGTGCCTGGGGAAGGGGAGGAAAATTTGGGTATTTGTAAACAGGCCTAACAACCACCATACTTAGATTACACAAAGTGAAATGAGACTGCAGAATTTCTCAGTCTTTAACCTTGATGTGTTAATGTAAAATACAAATCTCTCAGAGGATGTTACAGTTATGTAGACTGTCGTTCCTATTTGAATCTGGGACCATTTTTTCCTTCAATAATTTCATGGCAATATTGTTTTGTGGAATCCAAATTGGGAAATTTTTATACACTCTAAAGGCTATTTTTAACTGACTATGTCTAGAAATAGGAACTGAGATAGTACTGGTGTTCATAGACCTGAATAGCTGGTAAAGCAGTCTGAATATTTTTCAGTATAATACATAAAATAGATAATTCACACTTTTTGCCATTTGTAATCACCTACTAAATGCCAAATCTTGTATTGTCTATTTTCATACATATTTTTCCAACTAATTCTCATGACAGCAATACCAGGAAGATAAATAACATGACTCCCATTTTGTAGTTGAGGAAGTTGGAAATCAAAGAGATTGAATAACTTACATAAGGCCTTGCTAGTAAGTGGCAGATCTGAGGTTTGAATCTGGGCAGTGTGTCCCCTGAACTCATGTTCTTTCTTTTAGTGTAAGGCTAGAGTGTGACCAGAGCCTCTCTGGGATGACAGTTAGGGTTTCCAGTGAAACAGAATCAACAGGATACCTATCTATCTATCTATTTGTAATGGGGACTGGCAACTCTGAAATGCATAGGGCAGGCCTACAGACTTGAAACTCAGGCAGGATTTCCATGTTACTAAGGCAGAATTTCTTCTTCTTTTTCTGAAAATCACAGTTTTTTGCTTATCTTAAGGCCTTTAACTAATTGGATGAGACCCATCTACATTATGGAGGCTGATCTGCTTTACTTAAAGTCAACTGGTTATAAATGTCAATCCCATCTACAAAATTACTTCACAGTAACATCTAGACTAGCATTTGACCAAACGCCTGGGCATCATAGCCTAGCCAAGGTGACACATAAAATTAACCATGACAACCAAAATAAGTACTCTTAAGAAAAGTTAAAAATAAAATAAGTAAAATAGCAATCTAAATTCTTAGCTTGGTATATCTAGGATTAAAAGTTCCATTCGGGAGAGAGTTGTTTTTGTTTCTATTCCTGCTCCTCATTCCAATTAATCCATCCCCAAGCCCAACAAAGCTGTCAGGACATTCTAACCCGGCTTCCACATCCCACCCTCAACCACTTCTCAGGAACAATGCTCCCAGGACTCTGTTAATCAGGCCTCTTGTTCTGACTTAGTTTCATTCTCCCTTGATCTTCCTTTTTCTATTTCCCCAGCACTAACTCTTTCTATAACATTAGTTAAATTTTTTTTTGTTTTTAAATAGTAGCCTTTTAAACAGAGCCTTGCTCAGAAGCCTGGTGTGTAAAACAGATGTTCAGCTCTGTTCTGAAGTTGGATAGAGATACTGGAACTTTACCCCCCCTCCCAAACCCAACCCCCTCCAACCTAATTTTACAATTCCATCTCCTCTCCAAGCTGCTGTTCCATCAAGGCAGGGTAGGGTGAACACTATGTCGTGAAGGCACCATGCTGACAGCTCTTCAGGCTGAAATGGGGGGTCTCAGCACTCCTACGGGAGATCTCCCAATCCAGCTTCACATTAGTCCCAAGCTGTCCCTGTGGATGGGCCTCCCACTTCTGCTGGGGCCCATAATAATGTTCCTTCTTTTGACCTGTGAATGTTTCCAGGTCATTACCAGTGACTGCTTCAGAGCTTGTCATAAACTACCCAATATGACTCGGTTGTGGAAGAATTTACAATAGCTGCCCGGGAAATACCGTGCTTTGGATCAATGACTTTTCAAGTGGCTTAGCACTGCAACGGTTCCATAACCATGTGTCAAACAATGCAACCAAAACTAGTAGTCTTTGTCTGTTTACAAGAGTCATAATTTTCTTGTACTAATAACACATTTACTTCAAAGGAGCCTCACAAAAAGATAATGTCAAAGGGCTTGTGACCTGGAGTATTAAAAACTAACAATTTGAGCTTTTTTTTTTTTTTTTTTTTTTTTTTTGCAGTACGCGGGCCTCTCACTGTTGTGGCCTCTCCCGTTGCGGAGCACAGGCTCCAGACGCACAGTCTCAGCGGCCATGGCTCACGGGCCCAGCCGCTCCGCGGCATGTGGGATCTTCCCGGACCGGGGCACGAACCCGTGTCCCCTGCATCGGCAGGCGGACTCTCAACTACTGCGCCACCAGGGAAGCCCAGTTTGAGCATTTTTATCTTAGAAAAGAAAGGCCCTCTTCTCCCTTGAATGAGTAGAAAATTAGCAGTTCCAAAACAACAAAACTGACTTAATTGCTATACCATTAAAATATATTATTCATGTTTAAGTTCTAAGTTAGCCCCTCCTCAAGTTCTACCAATATTTTAGAAATCTTCATTTTTCAAAATAAACATACCTATTTGTCACCAACTGCATTCTGAGACTACATCCTGGTAAAACAGGATTTGTGTCCAGTGGCCTGATGTGGCATGAATACTCTTTATTCCTCTTCTGAAAGGGACTCAGGGTCCTCTGAACTAGATGCAAACTGTAAGAACAAAACTGTCTCATTCTTCACCTTTCCTGTGTTAATATTTGTTTTATTTAGACTGAAAGATCCCTGGTCAGGCACCTCGCCTATATTATGTACTCTCTCGAATGCAAAGTATTCACATTGCTCTTACTGCCAGAGTTAAAGCAAATAACGATGCTCTTTTAATAAAAAAGCACCTTGAAACCCTGTGGCTTGTCAGAGCTTGATTGTGCCAACTGGTTCCTTGCCTGGTGTCCTCTGCACACTACCTAATGACAGGCAGGGATGCCACGGGTCCTTGGCCAGTTACAGTACAGTGGTCATTCTGAGTTGATTTGGGCAGGCTGACACCTTAGGACCCAGCAGAATGGTCATAGCCTAGGAAGTCATATGTTGGTGTGAGGTCTCAGAGACCTGGTGTCCTCCAAAGCACTAAACAAAGCAAAAAGCTTATTTTAAAACTATAGCCAAGTCCCAATCCCAGTTGGAGGGAGCCCTGAGCTAGCTGGGGAGCTCAGGCTGGAAGAGCAATCTGCACTGTGGGCAGGCTGGGGAACGTGGCCCCGTTTTTTAGGACTTCTCTGTTTCTTTCATGGTCTTTCTCCACACTCCTTCCGGTAACAATTTTTCATCATAGTTTTTTACCATCAAGTCGACATGTTCGTTTATAAAGTGTTTAAATAAATATTGCTTCTCCACCTTACCCCACCTATAAGTACAATTTCTGACATCTCTGCAGAATAAACTAGACACAGTAAGGCTACAACGAGAAGACCACCGCAGAGATGATGATGATGAGGACAGCAAACATTTTGAGAAGACTCATCTGACTTGTGTCAACTCTGGTTTTAAGTGCCTTCTGTGTAGAACCTAGATATACGATTCTGTGGGGTGTTCCCTGAGCAAGGGTGACCAGGTAAAGGGGTGAGTGGACTGAGATCTAGCGGGAGCTTTTCTTGCCAGGAGTGTACACCAGAGAGGGGATGTGTGACCACCCTGAAGGCCCCTGTGTCTAATTTCCACAATGTGCTGCAGGCTACTAGCAGCTATGTTTATATGAACTCATCTGTTTCATCCC
The DNA here is from genome assembly GCF_003031525.2 of Neophocaena asiaeorientalis asiaeorientalis. Classification (NCBI taxonomy): domain Eukaryota; kingdom Metazoa; phylum Chordata; class Mammalia; order Artiodactyla; family Phocoenidae; genus Neophocaena; species Neophocaena asiaeorientalis. The sequence continues at coordinate 2,477,062 of NW_020173758.1, read as the reverse complement.
CACAACAGTGCTTTGGAGTGTTGTTTTCAAATACTTTCAAATATGAGGCAATTTATGCACGGAGAGTTTAATGAAATCCCCTAGAATACAAGTGAGCGTGCCAGGATTTGAAAACCTCAGTCAGAGCAGAACCCAAGCCCCAATAAGCAGTAGCAGCTGGACCTATACCATGACTGCATCCACAGGCTTCCCTTTCTGCTCCTGTGTTGGCACTTAAGACATTTTCTATAGCATCTGGATCTTTGTTCACACTCCCCCTACATCATAAAAGTTGTATGATATACTGTAAAATATATTCTAAATGCTTTCTATTCTTAATCTTTAAATTATGTTTTTCAAGGGATGCCATATCACGACTACGTCCAGAAAGAAAATGGTCATCAAATGTGGGGAGCGCACAGGTTCCCACAGGAAGCTATGAGTAACCAAAACATACTTTTTGCTTTTTTTATTCAGCAGCAGTAACCTTTCTTCTTTATGTACTATCCCGTATATGCAGATGGCTGTCTGGATGCACCGAAATGCTGTGTAAATCTTGGTGATAAGTGGTTTTTATCTAAATGTAAAAAATGATACCTTTGTCCTCAAATAGTTGACACTGAAAGAAATCGAGCAGTAAGGACATCAATGTGATTATGCCACCTTGTGGCAGATGATTGATTTTCAGCCTCTTTGGATCTCTGTTCATGGAGAATTTCAAGGGCTTCCTGAGCGTTGATAATATCCAGCTCTTTCCTGAGGCCAAGACTCTGACATGAACTTAGCCCTGAGAATCAGCCTGTGTGTGTGTGTGTGTGTGTGTGTGTGTGTGTGTGTGTGTCTAGGGATGTTCTCCGTTCACAAGTTTTGCATGGCCTGTTCAGCACGTCATTCCTCGTGGTCAGGCTTACCCCATTCTTAAGCTCCGCTCTCCCAACCTTAGTGGCCACCAGGCAAACGGAAAGTATTGAAGCAGATGGAATGCTGTACAAACTTCAGCTCAGCACAAACTAGAAGCTGTTTTAGGACACTGCACAGTTGTCTCACACTCAAATATTACTTGCTAAGAAAATGTGTTATTACTAGGAAGTGGGTATTGCTTGCTCAAGTCACAATTAAGCATTTCTATCAAGATGTCCCACCTGCTTCCTAGGAAACATGCTGAACTTGGGTGCCTTGCCGTTCCTGCCGTCATGTCAAAGCAGTAACTCTCAGCAAGAATGAGAAAATATAGTAGTAATGGCTGCATTTATAAATCCCTAACAGACTCTGAAGCAATGAGACTGGGGGAGGAAAATGCATATAAAGATAGGTAGACTTCTTCCATGCAGGTCTCTGGCAAATACAATCATCCCAAGGAAAGAAAGGGGATTAGGGTTTAAATATATAATAAAAAAGAACTGAAAAGTAATAAAACTTCAAAAGCTGCAATACACTGTATTAATGCCACAAATGTTTCTAAGATATTTCAAAATAACTAGAATGAATACTTTGAGTAATTTATTGGAGTCAAAGAGATAAGAGCCTTAAACATACTCATTATTAGCACGAACAGGCTGTGGAAGGTGTTGATTATTCTGATCAGGGAGAAGTATATTTAAATGAGGAGAGTACATTTTCAAAGCCTCACAGATTTACAATTGCAAAGCTTTTAATATAATGTGGGGATGTACCTCTAAATTTACAGAAAGGAGATGAACTCCAAGAAAAGGAATACTGAGGAGAGAGGTCTGAAAAGGAAAGCAGGTTATCTGAGGTGATTGATATGTGCCATCAAGGGCAGGAAGAGAAGAAACCTGACTAACATCTGAAGACACATGCAAACCCCTCCAAACCTTGAGACAGAAGGACAGAGACCTGGATGTTTGATAATCCAAACCAGGTCTCTGGATTGGGAAATCTGTGAATAATTTATGTGAGAACAGAGTTTACTATGACTGAGTGACAAGCACGTCACTACTAGGGGCTTTCAGAACTCAACTTTCCGAAGGCATCACCTATGCAATTTGCAAGCCTAGGAGGGGTTTCCAAAGGAGGCAAGCCACTTCTTAAGGATGAGAGAAAACTAGGGGGGAAGAATAGAAGCTATCACATGAGATGAATTTTGAACTCACAGCCAGACACTGCAGACCACAGAAAAAAAAGCCCTGAGGATGTGAAAACCTATTACTGTATAGTAAAAGGCTTCTGGCCAGTGGGTCTTAGAATAGATAAAAATGAAGCAATAATTAGCAGGATTTTAAATATCCCTCTAAAATATGGTACCAAGATTTCCTCCCTCAGGACATCTATAACTAAAGATGGACATAAAACTGGAGGGAAATTCTGAGTTTCTAGTGTTTAAGTGGCAGTCTGAGTAATTTACCAGGTCTCTGGGAAGAAAAAGAGGAGCTGTCCAAATATTCAGTCCATATTTATCTCTTAGGTTAATAAGTCTTGCTCCTGACCTCAGCAGAAGTCAATACCTCCTGATTATTATATGCAGGTGCCTCCTCAACCTTTCTATTTCCCCAAGCTTGTCATGGAATGAGTCACCCTTTTCCCAGGAGCCCCTTTCTCATGGTCATGGGTGTAGACTGAATAATTGCTCACATATCAAAGGTGTGGGCAAGTTGCCAATAATCGGGGCTCTAGCTCAATGTTCATTTGAATCACTAGTTCTGATGTGTTGGCTTTTCCATTGTAGGCTTTGGGGGTGGTGTTCAGAGGTAATGTGGTGCTGAGGTATTCCCATGAAGCATTCAAAGGCTGCAAAACAGGCAGTAACATGGGAAGCAGATGCAGTGGAGAAGAAAGTATATAGATAGCATTTAGAGAGTGCAAACAGACCTAACTTGGAGTCCTGTTTATGCCAACTAATGGCTATGAGTTAATCATTCAGTTTCTTTGCACTTGAACTGTTGACTCTGTTAAATAAAACCGATAACTGTCCTTAAAAGGTTGTTGTGAGCATTAAATAAATCCCACATATAGAAGTGATTTGTCCTTTGAAGCAGATAAGGCATTGCCATTTGAAGCCTAAGAAAAATATGAGTAGAATCAGTCCCAACCGTGAACCCATTAAGAAGAAAAAATAAAGCAAATTTCTTTTGATATTTATAAAGGTGTATTTATCTGTTAGGGACATGATACTTCAAGAATATTTTTATAGTGAGGTTAGGATGTATGCATTTCTTCTTATGCATCACTCTCCCCTCACTTTAATGGCTGCTGCTCTGAACCAAACATCTTGGCTTGGAAGAGATGATCAAGGTTGACGAATTTTTCCTCCTGCCTTCTTCAAAACAAGTTTTTCATTTAAGAAATGCAAGTCTACTTATATCTTTAAAGTTCAGTTTGGTGCATTATGTTGACTTGAAGACTCTAATTTTGTGAAGGCAGAGAGGAAATAGAAACATGAGACAATTAAGTCCCATCATGTGATTTGCTGGGTAAAAGCTGTAGTTGGCCATGGAAGTTAAGTGGAATTCTGGTTCATCAGCCTGGTGTCAGAGGGATGGCCTTTGGATCTTGTGCACGTTGTCCACCACGATGACAAAAAAATTACTGACGTAATGTGACCAAAGAGGTTTTGTTTAAATGTACAAATATATCTTTCAAATCTGCCAGTTTGTTGGTGGGAATAAGAAGTCAACTGACTGGCACAGAACTGGAGAGATGTGTCCTAATCCCAGTTTACTGTTGGTCCTTTTCACTTTTCTGCGACTACATTTCCCAGGGATAGTACTTGACTGTCATCTTCCCCATCAAAATATAAAGAATGCTTTGGGTTTTTTAAAATTAATTAATTTTGGCTATGTTGGGTCTTCGTTGCTGCTTGTGGTCTTTCTCTCCCTGCATCGGCAAGGGGCTACTCTTTGTTGTGGTGCGTGGGCTTCTCATTGTAGTGGCTTCTTTTGTTGCAGAGCACGGGCTCTAAGTGCATGGGCTCAGTAGTTGTGGCTCTTGGGCTCTAGAGCACAGGCTCCGTAGTTGTGGTGCATGGGCTTAGTTGCTCCACGCATGTGGGATCTTCCTGGACCCGGGCTCGAACGCATGTCCCCTGCATTGGCAGGTGGATTCTTAACCACTGCACCACCAGGGAAGCCCAAGAATGCTTTAAATATTAATAATTTCATAGACTAAAAATATTCTGCACTCCTCTGCTGAGAAGTATCTGGATGAGTTTCACATTTTAAACAGCACTCTGAGCAAATTTTACAGTCAGGTTGGTGAGTGAAGCTCCTTTGAGAACAATGGTTCTTTGTTTACATTCCAAAGGGTCTTTTATAATTTACTTTCAATTTTTAAAATTTATTGAAAACATTTTAAAACTAAATTTGTCTGTTATTTACAGTCACTGGAAAAATTAGACACAAAAGAAAGAAAAAGCAAATTTTTAGATTTAAAAATCCTAGTACCCAGATAAAGCTAATGATTTTCCCACTTTTCTTTATTTCAATAATTTTTTAAAAATTGTAAGAGTAGCATATCCTCTTCATATGATACAAGCAGTACTAAAGCATATTAAGAAAAAGCTTATAATGCTCCCTTTTCTGCATTACTGAGGTAACGAATATTAGGAGTTTGGTATGAATCATTTGGCACTTTCCTCTATATTCAAACAAACATATATAAAAAATAGATAATTTTCAATTTTTAAGCAAAAATTGAATCATACTATATGCATTATTCTATAATCTTATATTTTTGATACTGTTACAGTTAAATTTACATATATACATACATATATGTGTATTTAAATCATTCTTTTTCGATTAGCAGTATATCGTTTGGTTGTATAAGTGTGCACAATTTTTGTAGTGGTTTAAAACAGTGAGTATTTATCTCCTGACTTCTGAGTGCCAGGAACCTGGGAGAAAATGAGTTCTGTTGTTCTGGGTTAGGGTTTCTCATGAGGCTGCAGTCAAGGTGTTGGCTGAGTCTGCAGTCATCTGAAGGCTTGACTGGGATGGGAAGACCTGTTCGCAAAGCAGCTTATTCACATGTCTGTTGGCTGGAGTCCTCAGTTCCTTGCTGGCTTTTGGAAGGTTGCATCCATTTCTTTACATGTTGACCTCTGCATAGGCCTGTTTAAGTGTCCTTATGACATGGTGACTGGCTTTCCCCCAGGTAATTGATCCAATGAGAACAAGGTGGATGATTCAATGTCTTTTATGGCCTACCCATGGAAGTTCCACAGTATCATTTCCACGGTGCCACTAAGGAGCATCTAAGTTGTTCTTTTAGCTAACATAAAAAGGTGCTAAAAAATTACTGTTGTGTATGCTGGCATATTTATTTATTTAATTCTCAAAAGTAGGATTTCTCATTTAACATTTCAGTAGAAACTGTTGTGTTACTTTTCTGGTTGGTGTAGCAATTCCTTTATTAGCAAATAATGTAGGGGAGACCTTTCTTTACAACCTCACAGACATGGATGTTAAAATTTTTGCCAGTAGTGCGTGTAACAGCATCTAATTATCTAGATCATTTCTATATATTTATATACTGTATAGATATATCTGGTAAAATGGGGATATATTCTCCCTTTTTTTAAAACAACAAATAAACTTTTTTATATACAACCTTTGCAACTTGGTTTTAAAATTTATTCATCAGTATGTTGTAAATGTATTTTCCTGATAACATATATAAATTTCCATAATTCATCTTAATGGCTGAATAGCATACTCATTTATAAATAGCATACTTATTTATAAATGTATCATTATTTATTTAATAAATCAGCTACTGTTATAAGTTGGCTTCTATTTTTTTCTGTTATTATAAAGATATATTTTAATTGTAATTTTGAGAATTGATATGATGATTCTTTTCTCACTTCATTTTATAATAATATACTTGGGCAGGGGCTAAGCTAAATTGGTTATAAACTTGTTAAGTGCACTTATAAAACTATAATTCCTTTGAGAATGAATACATAAGAGCTGTTATCAGAAGACAAATAAGAGTTGCTATTTTTGATAAACAATATCCTTTTTTATCTTTGATTATCGTGGTTTCTATTCAACAGAAAACAAAGCTGTTCTTTCCCCTCTCTACCCACTACCAGGTGCATAATTTTCTAGACAGGATTTCACTGAGTTTGCAATGATCATATATTGTTTCTAAGGGCATCCATTTGAAAACTAGGGTGAGAGGAGTTCCTGTAGGAGAAGATTTCTCTTCCTTCTAGTACTAGTTAACGTTTATTTAGCCTCTGCTTTGATGCCAGGTACTCTCCTGAGCACTTTGTAAGCATTATCTCATTCAAGTCTCTCAACAACTTATGTCTATGAACTATTGATATCTCCAGTTTTCAAATAAAGAAAATGCATTTTAGAAAGTTTAGTGCTCATCCAGAATCTTGCAGCTATATATGGAGCACAAACCACATGGATCCGACTCCAAAGCCTCAGTTTGTGACCACTACCTTCTTCTGCTTCTCAGTACTAATACTACGAAACTAGCCTGAAGTTGAGAGTATTTGAAGACATTTGTGGTATGCAGTATTCTTAGAAGGTTTTTACTATCATAGTAATTTAATGCTTCTTTATCTTCCTACATGCCAGCTTTGTCAATGTCAATTTTTTGCTTCTTACAGGCCTGTTTTGCTTTGTCAATGTCAATACTTTCAAGGGCAGATTTTGTATACAGAAAAGATTATTCAGAGGTTGAGTTAAGTTAAAAGTATATTTGAATTATTAGATATAAAATTTGAAAACTTAGCTCTTCTATAATCTTATATTTATAAGTTTAGCAAATTTAGCAATCACTTTTATGAGGTCTTTGATTAATGTTTAGTCCCATTTACAAACTAAGTTAATTAAACTCCTTTGAACATTTTAAACTAAATTTATAAGTTAAATATATTTGACTTCTTATTTAGATATTTCAAAGGTGTGATCTAAAAACAAAATTTCCAGAATACTTAAAATACCTCTAATGGCTCTGATAAATTGACCTAGAAATAATATGAACCTTAAGTTTTCTTAAGTGTTTTAATACTTTGTACACTTACTGTAATTGCTATATAAGCTAAATAAAATTTCTACTTAAATGCACAGGCCTAAATCAATTGCTAATTATACATTTTAAGTTGGATCACAAATTTTACCTGTTATCTAATAGACTAAAATATTTTAAACAGTACAAATACTCAAAAGCCAAGTATATTTCCTTAACTCATAAATATTAACACTATGTGTTTGATTATCTTAAATATATCTGTAATTAATACTAAACTTCCAATTAAAAAAAATGCCACCAATGAAACAATTATATCATCCTAAGCAGTTGTGGGGAATAATTTCTTAGTCAAGAGTGAGTATCAGGAGATATGGACTAACATGCTGAATGAATTATTTCTAGTGGGATATGTAGAGACCTATTCATAGTCATTATGTCATGGGCATTAAAACATTAGGAAACGACACCAAAAAAGGTTGGTCTCATAACCTAAGTATCCTTGACCTTCATCTACTCAAGGAAGTCTACTCAAGGTAGGAACCCAACATAAGTTGTTACCTCATTTGAATGGCCTTGATGCGTGTGTGTGTATGCACTCATAGTTACATTCCTCAAAGCAGAGGTATTTAATTTAACTCTTAAATTAATTGTGTTGGTGGCCAGGGGATAATAGCAAAGGATGCTTATATGGAGAAGGAAAGTAACTGTAAGCTTGCTAGCTAGAGATTCCCTAGGAAGGAAAGGTATGAAGCTAGAGATTCTGTGTTGCCCAAGGAGTTCCTTTTCACTAATGAGGAGTCTAATAGCACTGATCTTTTAGAACAACCCACAGTCAAGTGGTCAGAATATAGGATTCCAGTTCTAGGAGAATGGAAAGGAGATGAGAACAAAGGAAGATGAGAAAGGCAGGCATGTGAGACCTACAACTGCAGATTGGCTGGGACTAGAGAGAGGTGAGTGAGATGTCCAAGTCACAAAATGTAAGCTCAATCTTCCAATTAGGAAAAGAGATAAGAATAAGAAAGGATTTGTTATAATTATATTTACAATTATGTCCTGTATAACCAACAAGTAGTTTGGTGTTTGGTTGTAAGAAGTTCCAAAATTGGTTAATTCAGAGATGCAAGAATATAGCTCGGGTGTTTTCCAACTTTTTCTTATCATTATTGGTCTTTAAATTCAGACTTGCCCCTCAAAGGTCTGAGGGAAAATAGATGACCATTAAATTAGCATAACTCAACTTTATTTACAAAAATGTGGGAAGATTGTAGGCAGCCACAAGGGATAGTACTGTTTGCCAAGGGTCTGGCTGATAACAGCAGGACGGCCACCATCCCTAGGCACGAAGGGGCAGGAGGAGGGAGCAGCTACTAGAACCAGGAAAGAGGAGATGTGTAGAGAAGTTAACCTGAAATAAGCTGTGATCTTTGGCATGAAGACACAGCCACCTGAGGGGAGCCTGCAGGAGGGAGGTAGAGGGATCACTACTTCCTTTACTGTCCTCTCTTCCTCTAGTCGCCTGCCAGAGCTCCTCATTGGTTAAACCCAACAGGAAGTCAGAGAGCAAGGGAACACTTTACCTTGTCCTAATAGGTAAGCCTCCCAGAGAGAAGAATGGGGAAGGGAGGAGAGTTTATCTAGAAGGTTAAACAGATGATAACCAGCACAGCTGTTTTGCTTTAAGCATCATATTCTCACATAACCATTTGTAGTGATGAGAAAGAATGCCTCTCTTGATGTTTCTCTACTATTATTATTATTTTAGAGAGAAAGAAACATTTCTCAGAAGCTTAACAGAAGATTTTCCCATAGATCTCATTTTCTAGCATGTTCTAACTACAAGAGAGAATGGGAAAATTAGTATGACAAGGGGGGTGGGGAGACAAGCAGGAAATCACCCTTGGTGGGCAATCAGCCGTGTGCATGTTATAAGAAAATTGTATTTCTTTGGAAAATTTAAAAGATCTAATAAATGGCTAATAGTAAAAAGCTAATAGGAAAAAGTGTCACAAGGGTGTGGAACAGCTAGAACTCTCATATATTTCTGGTGGGAGTGTAAAATGGTATAACCACTCTAGAAAATAATATGGTGTTTCTTAGAAAGCTAACTATACTCCTACCATACAATCTAGTCATTCCATTTGTAGATATTACCCAACAGAAATGAAAGCATGTTAGTACAAACTTATATGAGATGTTCATAGCAGCCTTATTTGTAGTAGCTTCTAACTGGTAACAACCTAAATGCCACTCAACAGGTGAATGGATAAACAGATTATGGTATATACATACAATGAAATACAACTCAGCATTAAAAAAATGAGGTATTGATACACACAACACAGATGAATCTTAGTTATGCTAAATGAAAGAAGCCTCACAAAAAGGAACACTATGTAAATCTATTTAATATAAAACTCTAGAAGATAAACGCAAACTAATCTATAGTGACAGAAAGTAAGTCTGGGGGAGAGGAATGAGGAAGGGGTAGGCAGGGGATTACAAGAGGCAAAAGGAAACCTTGGGAGTGATTGGGTATGCTCACTATCTTATTGTAATGGTTTCATTGGTCCATATACATGTCAAAATTGATCAAATTGTACACTTTAAATACACTAAAGTGTATATATTAAAATAACTATATGCAGAAGCCGTTGATTATATGTATGTATACCTCAACAAAGCTGTTTTTTTTAAAGAAATAAATCCATAAAATTATACCCCAATTAAAAAAAAAAGAAATCCAATAAAGATAAATCTAAAAATGAATTTAAAAAAATTTTTAAATTAAAGCATTTTGTAAGTCAAGGTATTATTTTGTGGTAGTCATAAAACTCAGTTCACAAATGGATTTGAGTGGATGAAGTCAGTTTCCTTGTTGAAGAATTCTCAGTAAGAGCCTATGAATCTTTAGCTCCAGGCTAGTCCTTATAGTGTCACGGGAACTGGACAGGGTATAGTATATAAAGGAAAATTATAGAAATATCCTTTCTTTCTCCCTTTCTTTCCCTTTCTTTCTTTCTTTCTCTGTTTCTCTTTCTTTCTTTCTTTCTTTTTTCTTTCTTTCTTTTCTTTCTCTCTCCCTTCCTTCCTTCCTTCCTTCCTTCCTTCCTTCCCTTCCCTCCTTCCTTCCCTCTCCCTCTCTCTCTCTCTCTCTTTTTGTCAAAATCATGTATGCAAGCAGTTCCTGCAGTACCACTTATTTGAGTATTGGGCCTCCTGGATTGGGTTTTTACATTTATGTCTTTATTTTCTATCTTGTTTTCCTTTTGGATACTTTCCAGGAAATTCCCTCATATTTATCTTTTAATTCTTCTATTGGGTTTTTTATTTCATCTAAAATAATTTTACTTTCCATGAACTCATTTTTCTTTTTTGAATGTCTCTTTTTAAAAACAGTTCTCTGTTCTTGTTCCATGGTAGTAATAGTTTACTTATATTGCTAATGATTAATTATTAGGATTTTTTTCTCTTCAAGTTCTTCTATCTTTCCAATGTCTATGTTACCTCTAAGTAGTTTCCAGTTTTATTGTTTGTTTTGGACCCCACATTTCCCTACAATTTTCCATTGTCTGATAATCCTCAATGACTCACCTTTAAGAATGACTGTTATAAACAGGCTGATTAGAATTTCATGGTATGAGATGAGCTAACTGCGTTATTTGCTGCAGGGATCTGCCAGAGCCATTCAGTTGAGGAACATCAAAACTATCCTTTGTCTTTCTTTTGGGGCAGTCAGAACCTGTAGGGAAGGTGCCCCAGTTTTCTCCCTCTAGTGAAGGTCTGGCTGCCCATGTTTTGGGAGCCACAAAAGGGAACTGGGTCAGGGATTTCAGGGATCCTATGTAGACATTCACATATGCTTTCTATTTTCAGGATAGACCCTCAAGACTCTCCCCCTGTTCAGATACCCTCTGTTTTACTGTCTTCATGGAATAAAACTTCAGTCTCACTGCAGTGAGTGAGGAGAAGATGCTCAGCTGCATGGGGTTGGGAAGGGGCTCTGACTATTAGACTTTAAATCACTCCTCCTTTTCAGGGTCTCTTCTCTCTCCTTCCTTATTTTCAGAAGGGCTGAGCCTTTGGGGGATTCTATAGGATGCACTGTGCTGGATTTCAGCTTTCTTTGCTGCCAATTTATGATCCAGTTTTTTGTTTTTCCAGATCTTCAAACTCCTTTACCATTTACTCATTTCTTTTCAACTTGCAAAATGATTTTTCTGCTGTCTCCTCTCCAAATAACCCCACACTTGGGTTTATGCCTTAAGAAGTGCCTTTTCTGATGATTAGGTAAGGTTTCAGAAGGGAGTGAAATCAGCTCTGTGATTTGTCAAAAAATTTTTTGAGGCAATGCCTTTTTCACATCTGTGGACATAATCCTGTCCACCTCCTGTGATTCTTCCAGTTATGGAAGACCTACCAGCAGACATCCATGGCAGACTTTGACCAGCTAGACCAGGGGTCCCCAACCTCCTGGCCGCAGAATAGGAGGTTCATCTGTCGCTCCTCATTGCTCCCTGTTGCTCGCATTACCACCTGAACCATCCCCCCCACACCACCCACCCCGGTCTGTGGAAAAATTGTCTTCCACAAAACTGGTCCCTGGTGCCAAAAAGTTTGGGGACCGCTGAGATAAACAGTAGAATGAATGAGAAAGTTTGGGTGTCTCCTGTAAGCCTATCACTATTAGAAGACAAAAGGCATACATTGTTTCCTTTTTTCATCTTTACATACAGAATATGCACGAGGCAAATGGTAAGAGTGTATATTTTAGCAATAATCACAAGTAGTAAGGATTCAAGCTGAAATTTCTTAATTTTTGTAGAAAATTCATATACATATATGGAGATGGATAAAATTTGTATAACAGGGTGGGTTAGATTAAAAACATAAATTTTTTGTGGAGTCGGTAGCCTGGAACCATGCCCTAACTACATCCTTGCCTTGTGTTGTACTTTCCTATGTTTATGGTGAAAATGCAGACATTTTGGTGTAGGAACCTGCATTTCTAAAATATTATCCAGTGTACTATTACATGATTAGATGGCTCTTCAGTACCCTTTGGGTATATTCTCATCATAGAACTATTTTCTTCTCATTAAAGACCACAATTCTAAAACTTAGTTGATCAACATCTCTGACTAACAAAAATTTTGCAACATTTCCATGGTTTTGGAATTATTGCAGCTTAATTACCTATTTGTCTTGAGCTATGGTTCACTATAAAGCTCTGAAAACCAATAGACATAACTTGGAAATTATAAATAATAGGCAGCTACGAACATTGGGGTGCATGTATATCAATAGATAAATGGATAAAGAAGATGTGGTATATGTATACAATGGAATACTACTCAGCCATAAAAAAAGAATAAAATAATGCCATTTGCATCAACATGGATGAAATTGGAGGGCATTATGTTAAGTGAAATAAGTCAGATAGAGAAAGACAAATCCTGTATGATATCACTTATATGTAGAGTCTAAAAAATACAACAAACTAGTGAATACAATGAAAAAGAAGCAAACTCATAGACACAGAGAACAAACTAGTGGCTACCAGTAGGGAGAGGGAAGGGGGGAGGGGCAACATAGGCATAGGAGATTAAAAGGTACAAACTCTTATGTATAAAATAAGCTACAAGGATATATTGTACAACACAGGTAATATAGCCAATATTTTATAATAACTATAGACAGAGTATAACCTTTAAAAGTTGTGAATTAGTATATTGTACACCTGCAATTTGGTGTACATCAAATTGGACATCAACTATACTTCAATTTAAAAAAAAAAGAATTTAGTTATTATTCAAAAAAAAGAAAAGAACCACTCCCCCAAAACAACAACAACAACAATAACAATAGATAGGCAGGATGACCTGCCGTTCAGTACTGAGAGTTGTCTCTGAAGCTTCCTAGGTTTTAAGAGCTGTTTTATGAAATTATATAGAGAAACCAAATGAGACTTTTTATGAGAAACTTTTTCTCAAAGTTAGTAAAGACTTTAGGCAGGAACTTGGCTGCTGATGGCAAATGCACAAGTAGATGTAAATGTAATTCAACCATTAAAATCTAAACCCATAGAAGCGAGGAAATTCACAGTTAAAGGAGGAAATGGGTTGTGCAGCACTTTCTCCAGCCGTGAGGCACAATGGGGTGTATTGAGGAATTGGAGACACCCTGTAGTGTGAGGCATTGAAGACATCTTTCATGTTTCTTCCCTAGCTTGCAGATTTCAGAGCATTTATGGATTTGAATATTCCTTGTAAAGTACCATCTTTTGGGAGATGGTTAGAAAGAAAAGAAACTTCTGTGTTTTTCCTTCCTTATTGCAATGAGGCTGGGGATGAAGGTACGAAGGTGAATTCATATCGCATGAAAGAATTTTGGGTGAGTAATCTGAAACATCAATGTCCTGGCTGACTATTCCTTCAGGATTTCATGCATTTCTGATCCATGTGTACAGACCACAGTTTGGGCAAAGCTACTGGACAAACAGAGACTTAGTGTAACCCAGCAAGCTCTGTTCAGCTTGGATGTACAGAGCTTGATTTCTTATCAACATGAGAGCTATTTGGAACAATGGAAAATCATTTTCCATTTCCACTTCTCTCGACTACAGTAAGATAAAATCTCTATTTGGCTTATGCATGATTGAGTGGTTGGTGGTGAAAAGAAAATCTCAGAAGTGACCTAGTAACACCCAGCTTGTATACATTTTGTAGTTTGGGGAAAAAAATTTGAAATATACATTTTAAAAGTGTCTTAATCTTGATATGTTTTTAAGACTATATAGTAAATATAACATCTCAAGTGAAGAGCAGAGTCATAGCAGTTGGAAACCTGGAAGGAAGTCTCTTGTTTGACCGAAAAATGAAAGCGTGTTGAGCCGGCACACAGAACTTAGGCATGTGTACACACGTGTGTGTGTACACACATACACACACACACACACACACACACACACACAACTGGAACAGTATTCAGAGATCTGTAAAACAGCTGAATAACACTCTAGGGAAAAAAAATTCTAAGTACCTTTTCTGCTTTTTTCCTTTCAAACAAAATTTCATTATATAAGTTTGGGCATGCCACATTTCAATGTGAAATTAATCAGGGTAAGAGACCTAAGCACAGGGAGAAGCATGGTTGACATCACAAACAATGATCTAGGAGCATTATTGATGTCACATGAATAAACACACTTTTAGTAAGTCAAGGAGCCTATATGGCTACCACCATGATATAAAGAATGTGTGGCTATATGAACTTAAGGTCTTAAAAATGACTTCGCCCCTATCATATACACTAAAAGAAAAATGTTTATAATAATACATATATTGACTTCTGCTTTCTAGTCAATAACAAGATTTATTGTCTCACTCTTCAGTCAATTTTAACCTCTTTGGGTCAACAAATCTTGATATTGATCTCAACAGAAATCAATACCTGCTTATTATTTACCTCCACATTTAGACGCCTACCAACAATTCTTATGGGCATTCCTTGACAGGCAAAAGTGAATACTTGCTACCTCCTTTCTATACAAGGTAAATTTCTGTGGGGTTTATATATAATGTCACTTTTACAAGCCTAAGTTCAGATGTAGTTATAAAACTAAATGAGGAAAAAAGATAGATGGGTTTCAATAATCTGTAATTATAAACTAGACAGAGGTTTAGTATTCCCTTATAATTTCACAAAAAATAAAATCATGATCTTTTATATTAATTATTCTCTAGTCATTTCCTACATCAGAGATGATTAGACAATGTGATATTTTTCATTCGCAAAAAATATTTTTAAGAGTGAAAATCTTAATCTGATAGTATATAAAGGTTAAAATTCTAGACTATTTTAAATGCTTTCAAAAGCAAGAAAAGCAGACAAGTCACACATTCCAGAAATTATCCAAATGTCTGCCAAGCTCTAGCATCTAAATGTTGAGATATTTGAGATGTGTAACTTCCATCCTAGTCAAAGATATTCTAGGTTAGATAACTAAGCAGCTTTCAGGAAGGGATTTTTGCTTGTTTGTTTGCCTGGCAACTGAAAAGAAATGAAGATCAAGGAAGCAGCCTTGCCTGGACTTTTTTTAATGAAAGTGACACAAGTTCTACCAAAGGCAATTATTAAACCATACCCCAAAGTTGTTTGTTCCGCATGCAAATGTAGCCCTTGTTCCATAAGACCTCTAGGTGTAAAACAGCATCATCAGCTGTCTTGCTAACCTCACCTGTTGAAATATTAAAAAGAAAAAAAAAAAAAAACCACCAATATGTACAAACCCAGGGGCAGACAAAACAAAATACACTCAGAGCCGTAAGGAATTAGTTTTTTAAATTCAGCAAATAAACCTCCATTGCACATGTATGCTAAAATGCTTCAAATTAAAATTCAACAATACTTATCTTTTGTGCTGCCCTTGAAATATTCTGCCTTCTCTAGATTGACTCACAGACATCATAAGGGCAACATTTAAAACCTATGTCTTGCTGCAGGCAAAATGCCAATAAATAATAACAACAAAAAGGGAAGAAGGAAAAAGACAAATGGAGCAGGTAACACAGATTGCTTTATCACCAGCCGAAGTTTGCTGCGGCACCGTTCCTTCTATTTTCCACATTATATAATTGTGAATCAAATGTGAAGAAACCAAAAACGGAACATTAGTAGAAAAAAAGAACACTTAAGTATTTAAACGTGTGTTAATTCAGAATACGTATAAGCTTTCATAATAATTTAGAGTGGTTTTCTAAAAGATGTGAAAGCATGCATTTTCTTTCAATAGCCACTACTAACTTGTTAATCAATTTTTATAAGCTTTGTCTAAGAGAGTTAATTTTTTAAAACTGAGCCACTAATTTAACATTGTGTTTCCTGAATAAAGTTATTAGCTTCCCCTACAAGTCTTAGTTTCTATGTGCCAAAATAACCTGCTCAAAAGTGAAAAATGCACTAGGGGAAAAGAAAAAGAAGCCTGCTGTTTTATTGACTTCAAACTCCTTTTGAAAATGTAATTTAAGCACTTAGTTTGTGAGTTTAGACACATCTGTAAATTCATCTTACAGGTCCATTTCTCAAATTTTTCCCCCCTTGCTTCCCCAAAATCAGAAAAACGGGGTCGTGTGCCCTGCTATTCAACTTTACAAGGCTGAACATGAGAGAGACTATGAACAAGACATCTGTGAAATGGCTATATTGTACAATGTTTTTAAGGCTAATTTGTGATGGATTTGGGAAACATGAAATAAGAGAAATGACTTCTCAAGCTCAACCCTACTGACATTTTGGGAGGATAGTTATTTGTTGGAGGGGGAGGAGTACTCCTGTGCATGGTAAGATATTTAGCAGATTCCCTGACCTCTGACCCTCAAGATGCTAGTAGTACCCCCTTCCCAGTTGTGACAACAAAAATGTCTCCAGAGATTGTCAAATGTCTCATGAGGGACAGAATTGTCATACCAAAATAGACTATTGTAGGTAAAACATCAAGAAATATTGCAAAATCATCTACCACTATATTCATGACAGACTGGCCAAATCGATGGCCATTTTGGATTACTGTAGGCAAAAAGACAATCACTTAACCACCCTTGCCAAAGTTGTTCATTCTGCTTATGAATTGATTCCTAGTTCTGATATCCTCAGATTTCTAAGTGAAAACACAAAATGGCAGCCCTTAAAAGTCAAGTAGGCCAGTCTGGAAAAGAGTAGATTCTTAGAATTTTAGAACTGGAAGGAAACTTGGAAAGCATCTATGCAAACTTCCTCTTTTTACAGCTGGACAATGAATCTAGCAAGTCTAACATCACATAGCTATTTAGTGGCAGAGATAAGAATCCATATCTTTGAACTCTGATTCCAGATTCTTCTGTCTATACCAAAATGCAAATCTATTTACTATGGTAGATTACAAGTTACACATGGAACTTGTTTCAACCCCATTCATATATGTAAATTTAAAAGATGGTAGGGGCGGAGTCAAGATGGTGGCATGGGAAGATGCTGAGTTAGCGTCTCCCCATGACTAGGGTGCCTGCTGGCCACTAGCAGGGAACTCTGATGCCCAAGGAGATGGGAGGAACCTCCAAGTGAACCGGTAGGATATGGGGGGGCTGAAGGGGGAGGGGAAGTGAAGGCCAGATAGGATCGACACTCCTGAGGTTGGGGGGATCAGGAGAGGCTGGAGGGAGGGTCCTCCAGGAGGAGCAGGAGAGGAGTGGAGGGCATTTGTCCCACCCACTTGAGCCCAGGAGCCTGCTGGGCTCCCAGGTGAGGTCCCCTGCCTTCTGAGACCAGGGGTGAGGAGCCTGCCTGGGCCCCTTCTGTTCAGTTGACCTTAAGGACCACCCCCCACAGCCCCCAGAGCCTTTTCCAGCCCTGTGGGTCCTAAGTATAGGTCCTTCCCACTGCCCAAACCTCGCCCTTGCTTAGGTCCCGCCTTCTACAGTCAACATATTTTCCCCTCTTTTTTTTTTCTTTTCCTTACCCTCCTATTTTTTACTACTGTGATACTGTTGTACCTTCCAGTTGTTGTTTCACCTATATTTTTATTTTTATATTCTTCCTAGTCTAATTTTATTTTTTACTTTGTTATGGTTCTTTTTTTTTTTTTTTTTGCCACCCCACATGGCTTGCAGGATCTTGGTTCACAAGCTGGAGGTCTGGCCAAAGCTCCTGCAGTGGGAGCTCCAAGTCTGAACCACTGGACTAACAGAGAACCTCAGACCCCAGGGAATATTCATCAGAGTGAGGTCTCATGGAGGTCCTCATCTCAGCACCAAGACCCACTCTACCCAACAGCCTACAAACTTCAGTGTTGGAAACCTCAGGCCAAACAACTAATAAGACTAGAACAAAATCCCACACATGAAAAAATATAATAATGAGATGGCAAAAAATTATGTCACAGATGAAGGAGCAAGGTAAAACCTATAAGACCAAATAAATGAAGAAGAAATAGGCAATCTACCTGAAAAAGAATTCAGAGTAATGATAGTAAAGATGATCCGGAATCTCAGAAATAGGATGGAGGCACAGATTGAGAAAAAACAAGAAATGTTTGACAAAGATGTAGAAGAACTAAAGAACAAACAGATATGAACAACACAATAACTGAAATGAAAAATACCCTAGAAGTAATCAACAACAGAATAACTGAGGCAGAAAAACAAATAAGTGAGCTGGAAGACAAAATGGTGGAAATAACTGCCAAGGAGCAGAATAAAGAAAACAGAATGAAAAGAATGAAAGACAATCTCAGAGACCTCTGGGACAACACTAAATGCACCAACATTCGAATTATAGGGGTCCCAGAAGAAGAAGGGAAAAAGAAAGGGTCTGAGAAAATATTTGAAGAGATTATAGTCAAAAACTTCCATAACATGGGAAAGGAAATAGTCACCCAAATCCAGGAAACACAGAGAGAGTCCCATACAGGATAAGTCCTAGGAAAAACACCCCAAGACACATATTAATCAAACTAACAAAAATTAAATTCAAAGAAAAAATATTAAAAGCAACAAGGAAAAACAAAAAATAAAATACAAAGGAATCCCCATATGGTTATCAGCTGACTTTTCCTCAGAAACTCTGCAGGACAGAAGGGAGTGACAGGATATACTTAAAGTGATGAAAGAGAAAAACCTACAACCAAGATTACTTTACCCAGCAAGGATCTCATTCAGATTTGGTGGAGAAATCAGAAATTTTTCAGACAAACAAAAGCTAAGAGAATTCAACACCACTAGACCAGCTTTACAACAAATGCTAAAGAAACTTCTCTAGGTGGAAAACACAAGAGAAGAAAAAGACCCAACAAAACAATTAAGAAAATGGTAATAGGAACTTACATATTGATAATAGCCTTGAATGTAAATGGATTAAATGCCCCAACCAAAAGACACAGACTAGCTGAATGGATGGATACAAAAACAAGACCCATGTATATGCTGTCTACAAGAGACCATTTCAGACCTAGGGACACATACAGACTGAAAGTGAGGGGTTAGAAAAACATATTCCATGCAAATGGAAATCAAAAGAAAGCTGGAGTAGCAATACTCATATCAGATAAAATAAACTTTAAAATAAAGACTGATACAAGAGATAAAGAGGGACACTACATAATGATCAAGGGATCAATCCAAGGAAAAGATGTAACAATTATAAAGGTTTATGCACCAAACATAGGAGCACCTCAATACATAAGGCAAATGCTAACAACCATGAAAGGAGAAATCGACAGTAACACAGAAATATTAGGGGAATTTAACACCCCACTTACGCCAATGGAGAGATCATCCAAATAGAAAATAAGTAAGGAAACACAAGCTTTAAATGACACAATAGACCAGATAGATTTATTTCATATTTATAGAACAATTTACCCGAAAGTGGCAGAATACACTTTCTGCTCAAGTGCACACAGAACATTCTCCAAGATAGAGCACATCTTGGGTCACAAATCAACCTCGGAAAATTTAAGAAAACTGAAATCGTATCAAGTATCTTTTCTGACCACAACACTATGAGATTGGAAAACAATTACAGGAAAAAAACTGTATAAAAGACAAATACATGGAGGCTGAACACTGTGCTACTAAATAATCAAGAGATCACTGAAGAATCAAAGAAGAAATAAAAAAATACATAGAAACAAAAACACGATGACCCAAAACCTATGGGATGCAGCAAAAGCAGTTCTAAGAGGGAAGTTTATAGCAATTCAATCTCACCTCAACAAACAAGAAAAATCTCAGTAAACAATCTAACCCTACACTTAAAACAACTAGAGAAAGAAGAACAAAGAAAACCTGAAGTCAGTACAAGGAAAGAAATCATAAAGATCAGAGCAGAAATAAATGAAATAGATGAAGAAAACAATAGCAAGGATAAATAAAACTAAAAGCCGGTTCTTTGAGAAGATAAACAAAATTGATAAACCATTAGCCAGACTCATCAAGAAAAAAAGGAGAAGATGCAAATCAATAAAATTAGAAATAAAAAAGGAGAAATCACAACTTACACCATAGAAATACAAAGGATTATAAGAGACTACTACAAACAACTATATGCCAATAAACTGAACAACCACAAAGAAATGGATAAATTATTGGAAAGGTAAAATTTTCCTAGACTGAACCAGGAAGAATTAGAAAATATAAACAGACCTATCCCAAGTAACGAAATTGAAACTGTAATTAAAAGTCTTCCAACAAACAAAGGTCCAGGACCAGATGGCTTCACAGGCAAATTCTATCAAACATTTAGAGAAGCGCTAACACCGATCCTTCTCAAATTCTTCCAAAATATTGCAGAGGGAGAAACACTCCCAAATTCATTCTACAAAGCCACCTTCACCCTGATACCAAAACCAGAAAAAGACATCACAAAAAAATAAAATTATAGACCAATATCACTGATGAGCATAGATGCAAAAATCCTCAACAAAATACTAGAAAACAGAATCCAACAACACATTAAAAGGATCATACACTATGATCAAGTGGGATTTATCCCAGGGATTAAAGGATTCTTCAATATACACAAATCAATCAATGTGATACACCACATTAATAAATTAAGGAATAAAAACCATATGATCATCTCAATAGATGCAAAAAAACTTTTGACAAAATTCAACACCTGGGCTTCCCTGATGACGCAGTGGATGAGAGTCTGCCTGCCGTTGCAGGGGATGCATGTTCTTGCCCTGTCCGGGAGGATCCCACATGCCGTGGAGAGGCTAGGACTGTGAGCCATGGCTGCTGAGTCTGCGTGTCTGGAGCCTGTGCTCCACAAAGGGAGAGGCCACAACAATGAGAGGCCCGTGTACTGCAAAAAAAATTCAACACCTATTTATGATAAAAACTCTCCAGAAAATGGGCATAGAGCGAAACTACCTCAACATAATAAAGGCCAAATATGACAAACCCACAACAAGCATCATACTCAACAGTGAAAAACTGAAAGCATTTCCAGTAAGATCAGGAAGAAGACAAGGATGTCCACTCTCACCACTCTTATTCAACATAGTTTTGCAAGTCCCAGCCATGGCAGTCAGAGAAGAAAAAGAGATAAAAGGAATCCAAATTGGAAAAGGAGTAAAACGGTCACTGTTTGCAGATGACAGATACTACATATAGAAAATCCTAAAGATGTCACCAGAAAACTACTAGAACTAATCAATGAATTTGGTAAAGTAGCAGGATACAAAATTAATACACAGAAATCTCTGGCATTCCTATACACCAACAATGAAAAATCAGAGAGAAATTAAGGAAACAATCCATCACAACAAAAAGAATAAAATACCTAGGAATAAACCTGCTTAAGGAGGCAAAAGACTTGTACTCAGAAAACTATAAAACACTGATGAAAGAAATCAAAGATGACATAAATAGATGGAGAAATATACCATGTTCTTGGATTGGAAGAATCAATATTGTGAAAATGACTATACTACCCAAAACAATCTACAGATTCAATGCAATCCCTATTAAACTACCAATGGCGTTCTTCACAGAATTAGAACCAAAAATTTTACAATTCGTATGGAAAAACAAAAGCCCCCACATAGCTAAAGCAATCTTGAGAAAGAAAAATGGGAGCTGGAGGAATCAGACTCCCCAACTTCAAACTATATCACAAAGCTACAGTAATCAAGACAGTATGGTACTGGCACAAAAACAGAAATATAGATCAATGGTACAGGATAGAATGCCCAGAGATAAACCCATGCACATATGGTCACCTAATTTATGTCAAAGGAGGCAAGAATATACAATGGAGAAAAGACAGCCTCTTCAATAAGTGGTGCTGGGAAAACTGGACAGCTATATGTAAAAGAATGAAATTAGAGCACTCCCTAACACCATACACAAAAATAAACTCAAAATGGATTAAAGACCTAAATGTAAGACCAGACACCATAAAACTGTTAGAGGAAAACATAGGAAAAACACTCTTTGACATAAACCACAACAAGATCTTCTTTGATCCACCTCCTAGAGTAATGGAAATAAAAACAAAAATAAACAAATGGGACTTAATTAAACTTAAAAGCTTTTGCACAGCAAAAGAAACCATAAACAAGACAAAAAGACAATGCTCAGAATGGGAGAAAATGTTTGCAAATGAAACAACAAAGGATTAATCTCCAAAATATACAAACAGCTCATGCAGCTCAATATCAAAAGAACAAACAATACAATTAAAAATTGGATGGAAGACCTAAATAGACATTTCACCAAGGAAGACATACAGATGGGCAAGAGGCACATGAAAAGATGTTCAACATCACTAATTATTAGAGAAATGCAAATCAAAACCATAGTGAGGTATCACCGCATGACAGTCAGAATGGTCATTATCAAAAAATCTAAAAACAATAAATGCCGGAAAGGGTGTGGTGAAAAGGGAAGCTTCCTGCACTGTTGGTAGGTATGTAAATTGATTCCACCACTACGGAGAACAGTACGGACGTTCCTTAAAAAACTAAAAATAGAAATACCATATGACCCAGCAATCTCACTACTGGGCATATACCCTGAGAAAACCATAATTCAAAAAGAGACATGTACCACAATGCTCATTGCAGCACTATTTACAATAGCCAGGACATGGAACCAACCTAAATGTCCATAGACAGATGAATGGATAAAGAATATGTGGCACATATATACAATGGAATATTACTGTGCCATAAAAGGAAATGAAATTGAGTTATTTGTAATGAGGTGGATGGACCTAGAGTCTGTCATACAGAGTGAAGTAAGTCAGAAAGAGAAAAACAGATACCATATGCTAATGCATATATATGGAATCTAAAAAAAAAAAGTGGTACTGATGAACTTAGTTTCAGGGCAGGAATAAAGACATAGGCATAGAGAATGGAACTGATGGCACAGGGTGGGAGGGGGAAGCAGGAGAGAAGTGAGAGTAGCATCGACATATATACACTACTGAATGTAAAGCAGTTAACTAGTGACAGCATAGCACAGGGAGATCAGCTCGGTGCTTTGCGATGACCTAGAGGGGTGGGATAGGGAGGATGGGGGGTAGGCTCAAGAGGGAGGGGATATGGGGATATATGTATGCATATGGCTGATTCACTTTGGTGTACAACAGAAACTAACACAGCATTGTGAGGCAATTAGACTCCAGTAAAGGTCTATTTAAAAAAATTAAAATAAATAAAAAATAAAAGATGGTGACAGTATAAATAAACTTTGCTTCAAATTTTTAAGCACAAGACCTTATAGCTTTGATTATCATCTCAGATGATAATTCGCCTAGACTTGATCTTATATTTAGTACTAGGCATATTCAACTTGAAATCTACTTTAAAGTACTTTGTTGCTTCCTTTTGAAAGATGTCTTGACATAACTAATAAAGTATTATTAGATATTTTCACTTAAATATTTCTTTATCTCCTGAAACTTCTCTCTTCCCCAAATCTCCCTCCAGATTTTCCTAACTCTATGATGCTTCTAGTTTAAAAACTCACATTGCCTTTTCTTATTTCTTTTTATTACTTATTTTTTGCTTTCCAAATATTTTTGAAATCCTGTTTATTCCTTTTCTTCATAATATATTTGAAAAACAATTCTTTCTGTTCATACCCATTGCTAGCACACTGTAGTGGTCTCTATCAATATGTATGTAGACTAATAAGCAATGCCAAATTTATTTTGCCATATTTACCGTTTTTTACATCTACTACCCAACCCACCTTGCAGGCAACCACCTGAGGGTTCTTTCTGCAATGTTTTATATCATGACTCTATCAATAAGTATTCATGGAACAATTCTTGAGTTAACGCAATGTTCTAGGCATAATTGCTAGGTGGAAGTATTGAGGTGTGTCATGGGGAGGGAGGGATTTGTAGCCAAAGAAGTTTTAGATAGGGTCCTTACTTTCAGAATTTATGTTTCAGTCAAAATGCACATTACAGTAAACTCAAAGGCTTAGTGCAAGAGCACAAATAGGTACATACAGAAACTTGACATTTTCCATTTCAAATTCCTGAGGTGATTTATCCTAGCAAAATTTCAGTTTAAAGATAAATCTTAATGATAACTTGTAAAGACCTTAAAATTCCATTTGTGATCATTTCAACACTATTCTTTCCCATGTGTGCTAGTTACAGCAAACAGTTTTGCAATGGCATCAACCAATGTGCAGTAGTACCTGATGTGACCATCTGCTCTTTGCAAATTGGAAATTTAATTATATCACATGCTCAAACTGACCAATGAACACATGGCTAGAGCCATTTTGAAAGGACTCTTCTAGTTCTTCAGAAACTATTGGCCCAGACCAATATTTATTCAGGACTATTTATTCATAAGTCACGTCTCCACCAGTGTCCTGTGTTCTTGGTTTCCTTTTTTGTGCTCATGTTAGAAATGAAACTCAGGCCCTTAAATGTAGTGTAGCAGGGCTAAATGATGGGAGACTATGAGACTTTGGTGGTTTATCAGAACTGCCTCAGTTTGGTGTAATATTTGGATAGTGATTTAGCATTCATGTGTAATAGGTATCCTTTTAGTTAAAGTTACACAGTCTCTCTATTTAAAATATGATTGGAATTGTCACTCTGTGTATAAGATACATTTTTCTTGTGTGGCCTTTCCCTAACTTTTCTAGGGACATCCATTCTTCATATCTATGTTGGTATCATGGGAGCACCTATTTTATATGATATAAATTTGCCCCTAGATTGCAGTTGATGGGTTCAGTAGTTAGAATCTGATCCAAACTGGGCCACTGAATTCCTTCCTTGAGATTTTGAATTTTAGAGGGAGACTTTTGGCACTCTTGCAACCGAAGATGTCAAATGTCAATTAACCAGGGAGCTTCTCAGTGGTCAATTTTAGGCCATGAAATGGAACCAACTGGTTTATACAAAGAGAAAGAACAATGGAACAGATTAATAAAAAGGTACCTTGGTTAGAGATAAAGAGAATCCTGATACTCTCCTATTCCCTGGTAGTTCTGGTAGTTCCTGAGCCCAACAGCATCGCTGATGTTTCCATGGCTTAGATTTTCCTTGGATTCTATGGACTATCCCATTATTCTCCCAATAGATCCTCCTATTTCTGTAAGCTTTTCAAGTTGCATTTTGTCACCTGCAGTTAAGATATATATCGTGAATACATCCTGCCTTTGCAAACCCCTGAAAGCAAGATGTGGTAACTTCAAATAAAAAGCAGTCTAAGAGCCATGAACATCTAAACAGGCACACAGCCTGATACTCATGTGCCACTGTCCTTTAGTCACATATGTACATCCCCACATAGGTGCTAACATATGTAAAGTCTAGACTCTATCTTATAAAAAAGGCCACAAATATAAAATTATTAAGAAGAGGCAAATTAGAGTTTATCATTCAATATCTGGTTTAAAATTTTACTTGTATCCCATTATTATTGGAATATAAACTCACGGGCCTGGTGTTCTAGGCCTCTTACAAGAAGCCCCTAAGCTCCCTGTGGCAGGGTTCCATCATTTCTACAAAAGTCCTCCCTTATTATTTTCACCTAAGTTCCTTTGTGATGTTTCCTGCCTAAGAGGCCCTTCCTCTTCCTCTATGCCCAATGAAACCCTTATCCTTCAAGACCACATTTAGTTCCCACCTCCCGAGTTCTTGATCCCACAGACTGTTCCTCATTCTCTGAAATCCCATAGCTCTTATTATTTCAATCATTTGCTCACCATTTACTATATTTTTATTGGAGTATAGTTGATTTACAATGTTGTGTTAATTTCTGCTGTACAGGAAAGTGATTCAGTTACACACATGCACACACATATATATGTACATTCTATTTTCTTATATATATTTATTTTTGGCTGTGTTGGGTCTTCATTTCTGTGCGAGGGCTTTCTCTAGTTGCGGCAAGTGGGGGCCACTCTTCATCGTGGTGCGCGGGCCTCTCACTATCGCGGCCTCTCTTGTTGTGGAGGCTCCAGACGCACAGGCTCAGTAGTTGTGGCTCCAGATGCACAGGCTCAGTAGTTGTGGCTCATGGGCCTAGTTGCTCTGCGGCATGTGGGATCCTCCTGGACCAGGGCTCAAACCTGTGTTCCCTGCATTGGCAGGCAGATTCTCAACCACTGTGCCACCAGGGAAGCCCATACATTCTATTTTTATATTCTTTTTCATTATGGTTTATTATAGGATATTGAATATACTTCTCTGTGCTATACAGTAGGACCTTGTTGTATATCCATTCTATATATATTAGCTTACATCTTGCTAACCTCACTTACTATTTATGCCATATATAGTTAATTAACTATTTCAGAGTTGCTGGTTTTAATTCCTCCTGGGAGATTATTAAAAACTCTTTGAGGGTAAAGACCATACCTTTTATTTATTTTTACTATACACTCCCCCTGTCCTGAATCCACTGAGAGGGAGCAGTTGGTAGTGTTTTATTTGAATAACACATACAAGAGTAAAATATGGTATATTCCCTAAGTGAACCGATTATAAATATTTTATAAAGGGGCATTAAAAAGTTAAATGAAAAAGCTCATATTGGCAGAAGATAAAAAAGTTTAACAACTGCTACAGATAAAGGGACATTTGAGAATGAATGATAGATATAAATCTTAAAGGAAAGAAACAAACATATGAATAAGTCAGAAGACATGATGGCTAAAGAAAAGGAGAAAACAGTCAAACCCTACATAATATTTTTTTCTTTTCCTAAATCAAGGGACATCCATGCATCCTCCTCACACTCTAGACTGTAAACTCCACCAGGCCAATTATTACATCTGTTCTGTTCATCACAGTACAGCCAGTCCCTGGACCTCAGTCTAGTGAGATTCAATGAACATTTCTGGAATAAGTGAACCATTGCATAGTCAGAATACATTTTGTAGTAAGTATTTCTATAGAGGTCACATGTACTTTCTGGAATTTCCAGAATAGGTACCCAAATTCTGCAGTGACAACCAAGGACTAACTGACATAAGTAAAGCATTAGAAATATCATTGATGAAAAGTGTATGGTCAGGGGAGTAAAACCTCTGTGACGTAGAGACTAAATTCATATTAGTTGAAGACAGGAAGACTGACAGCTGCCATTAACAATGGGCTTTGATAAAAAGGAGTGATCCAACCAACAAGGACAGCGTGAGATTGAACCAATGCAGAAAGCAGAGGACATAGAAGCCGATGTGATGAGTGGCACAGAAAGGATTCAGCTAAAACCAGAAGGATGTTCCCTAGTTTCTTCTAGATAAATTCTTCATGAGTATCTCAGGGAGGAACAGATGCTGATTCTATCAGTCATCTTTCTCTAGGTCATAGTTCAGAAACAAATGACCTCCAAGTGTAAGTCGCTTGAGACCACAAAGCTTGATCACATTTCAAGTTGGCTGCAAGTCCACTGAGGACCTGCTCTTTATTCTGGAACATAAACCAAAAGAACAACTGTTATATGGGATCCTGCAAAACTAGCACTGACAAACATAGCAACTAAAAATACAAAACACCCTGTTAGATTTGAATTTCAGATAAGCAACAAATTATTATTATTGTTATTTATTTATTTTCTTTAGTGTAAGTGTGTCCCATGCAATATTTGGGACATACTTACACCAAAAATTTATTTGAGGTTTATCTGATTCAGATTTCATTGCAAGTCCTATATGTTTTCTGGCAACTCTTTGCCGGATTCATGAATGAAGAAAAAGAGAAGTGACATGACCTCACGAAGGCTTTTAAATCTTCTGCTCAGAAGCGGCATTGGACACTTCTACTCTTCACTCATTGACCAAAAAGACACATGACTATGTCTGCCATCAGTGGGATAACAGATACAATCCTCTCTTACAGATAGGCCTAGCAAGGGAGCCGCAGGATTATGATGGTAATACTACCTACTGCAGTACTGAGTAAAAAATGCGAAGTTCATCTAAGAGTGTGTGTGTGTGTGTGTGTGTGTGTGTGTGTAGCAGGGGTGCTTTTCAATATCTTCTTTTTTTCTTTGCGGTATGTGGGCCTCTCGCTGCCGCGGTCTCTCCCATTGCGGAGCACAGGTTCCGGACGCGCAGGCTCAGCGGCCATGGCTCACGGGCCCAGCCGCTCCGCGGCATGCGGGATCTTCCCAGACTGGGGCACGAACCCATGTCCCCTGCATCGGCAGGCGGACTCTCAACCACTGCGCCACCAGGGAAGCCCTCAATGATCTTCTTTTCATATCTGAAAAGGAGCTAAAACAACTCCTTCATTTGCGTTAAGGAAAAGTACCTGGAGCAGGAAGACCTCCCTGTCATTTGCAATCTCTCCTTCTCTGAGCTTCTAAAGGAACAGCCGTTCTTGCCGCTCTGCTCCTAGTTGAAGGAACCACTTGAGTTTGACAATGAGGGGTCGTTTCTCTTAGAGTGACTGTCTTAGGCCCCATTCTTTTGGGGCAAGGCTCCTGATACTGGTGAGTGAGCAGTGAACAGAGAATGGAAATCGGAGAGGGAGAAGGAAGTGCTTGTGCCAGCAGAGGCTAACACACCGCTGAAGTGTTGTTTTCGGGTGGGGGTGTTTGTTTGTTGGTTTGGTTTTTTTGGGCCTTGCCGTGCAGCTTGTGGGATCTTAGTTCCCTGACCAGGGATCGAACCCCGGCCCAAGGCAGTGAAAGCACCGAGTCTTAACCACTGGACAAGCAGGGAACTCCCACTCCTGTAGTGTTGATGTTTGCCTGTGGCCCACGGCCTCTTTCACATCTTTTCCTTGGGGAAAGCCTTCCTTTACCATTGCAGGCTCTTCTTTGTAACCATCTTTCCTATTAAAGACACTCTTTGTTCATATTCCACTACATTTCAAGGGATGTTTTGCTAGGGGAGAGGGCAAAGGTGGATGGAGATATGGGCTGGTTATACACAGGATTTTCCTGGTCCCTAAAGCCCTTGTAGTTTGGCCCAAGATTTTACATATATTCAGAATCTTTGTTGAAAAATCAATTTCTAACTTTTCTTATTCTTCTGTATGTCTCAGAAGTCATTGTTTACTTAGTACAGCATGTGAAAACTGCTCCTAGTTGATTTCCAAGGTCAATCATAATAGAACTAGATCCCTGAAATAGCCTGGAATATGATGAACACTTATCTGCACTGACTTCTTTTTGCTGGGTTTTTCTTTCCAGTTCAAGGCTGTTTCTAAATATTATTTTCCTACCACATTATAATATGCTTCATATTCGGAGTTTTCCTAAATAAGGCATTTGGCTAATGAAGTGAGATAATGGGGAATTAAATGGTTTTCAGTGGGAAGGCAACAACATTATTTACAGGGTATATTGCCAATTGAGGAGAAGAAAATATTTTTTTTTCTCTTTTAAAAAGAGACAAGATGATAATTAAGTTCCTTAAACACAAAGATTCCCAACTTGTGATATGGTGTGATCTTTTGGGATTTCCTAGTTTAATACCAGCCACACAATGATAGTCCTTTCATATTGAATATGATGGTATAAAATGAAATTTACATACTGCCTGTCACAATTCCTGACAATTAACACGAGCTTGTAGGTGAAAAGTATAGTTCATCTGAAAATACATGACTGTCTAAAATCCCCAAAATATGTTTTTCTTGGATGGAATTACTTCATCACAGTGCCATCAACACTAAGAAATAGAATGAACTACATAATTTTTTAAACTATAATCACTGGAGATTGACAAAATGGTGTAAAACAATGGGGCAAAAATTTGCAGATACTAAATACATATTTAAATAAACTATGTGCTTCAGGCTACAATAAAGCTTATCTGACCCTATTAACAACATGTTTTAATTTTAAATATATACAGTAGATTCCCTACATATGAACGAGTTCCATTCCAAGAGCATGTTCGTAAGCCCAATTTGTTCATAAGTCCAACGAAGTTAGCTTAGGTACCCAACTAACACAACCAACTGTATAGCACTATACTATATTAGATTGATAATACTTCTCACACAAATAATACATAAAAAACAAACACAAAAAATAAAACATTTTTAATCTTACAGTACAGTACCTCGAATAGTACAGTGGTACAGTACAACAGCTGGCATACAGGGGCTGGCATTGAGCGAACAGGCAAGAAGAGTTACTGACTGGAGGAGGGAGAGAAGGTGGGAGATGGTAGAGCTGAAGGATTGTCAGCAATAGGAGACGGAGGGCAAGCTGCAGTTTCACTCACGCCTGACATTGACGGCACAGGTTCTGGTTCCTTGCTGGATTCAATTCGTTCACATCTTTGAAAGTTCGCAACTTGAAGTTTCGTATGTGGGGGATTTGCTGTATTGATAATCTTCAGCTTTCTTTAAAATATAAAGTAATTGATAATTTTCACTTTTATACCCGTTTATAGTTTTTTTGTTTCTGTTTCTTTCTTTTTTTTTTTTTTTTTAATAACGAATGTAAATTTTTCTGTAGTTGAGATTGAAGATTCCAGAGCTAGGAGGAGCATTTTAATATCATCTAGTGCCAGGGTGGTAGGATCTGGTTCGGGTCCTTCCAATCCCTACTTCTTTGCCTCTGGCAGATAGCGCTGATCGACAGAAGTGTTTTCGGAAGAGCCAGGGCTGGGAGTGACGGCCCTTAACACAGCAGTTCAGATAGTCACCAGCAACTGGTCTGAGCTGGCAGAGAAGATAGCTGTTGCTGAAAGTCCCGCCTCTTTATCTCAAAGAAGAGAATACTGGGCGCTAGGTAGGCTGTGGGGCTTGGCACCGTAAGGCAGAGCTGGGAGTGGGTCTGTTTTGACTTATAAATCCAGTGCTCATCCACTTTACCAGACTGTTTAGGCAATTTACTTCAATGCAGATTCTTTAAAATGGCATTTTATTTTTGCATAGCATTATTGATGTAAAAGGTTACCTAATCATTATCTCTCCCAATATTGTCAGAAGATAAACAAGGAATAAAAGAGTCCTCTTTTTTATCATACAGAATTAGTGAAAAAGGAGTTGCAAAAAAGCATAAATAGCATAAGGAAATACTACTTTGTGAATAATTCAAATTAATATCAGCATTGTTCTAAGCACTTTTTAATTCTCAATTGTTTAAAATGGTTGGGAGAAAGGTGAGAGAGAATTTAAGACCCATAGCCTGTGAGATGGAAGATTCTGTCTCTAGAGGACTCAGTGTGGATATTCCCAAGTTTAAGACTGGTTTAATTGGTAATCTGCCAACTGATGATAAATTGATCTACTATAGAAAATATGAGGCTAAGAACTAGGGGACAGAGGGCACTCACATTCCTGTGAAACATCACAGGCAGGGAAATCTGCGCTTTCCTTCTGTGCTCTGTACCTCTGGGCATGTTGTCTGGCATCGTGGAAACAGCCCTTAGTCCCGTTTTCAGTTTTGAGTCAAGTGGAGAATGTACACAAAGGACGGTTTATTTTAGCAATACCTGTTTCTTGTCTTAGAAATACCCATTTCATAGTTTCAGCTTCAGGTAGGGACAATCCAGGGCATCACTGGTAAGCAAAGCAGTGAGTTTTCAGCATCATCACTTTCTATTGTTATAACTTCCTCCCCATCTTCTGCTTCCCCCTCTCCCCCTCCCCTTCCGCTCCCTTTGCTCCCCCCACCCTCAATTTGGTGACACCCTCTTCATTCTTCTGAGATATTCTCTGCCATGGGCCTCTGAGACCTTGTGTATTAAATTTTGTTATCAGGTAAAGATCTGACAGTACTAAAATATAATGCTAAAATATAAGTGACTAATAAATGTCATCTTCCACTGGGATATTTGCATTTTAATAAGCACGAAGCCTTAAGCCAAAGGAATCAGGGATTTGGGCTTTGGTTTGGTGACACGGAGGTCTTAGTGAGGACTTCTCTCTGAACTTCTATCACATGTAGGATCCAATCTTCCTAGCGGGCAAGACAGCAAAATGTAAGCTTAAACGTTGCCATGTAAATCAAACAGCTTTGAGGGCTTGGGGAGGAAATGGTCAAATGAGACATTCCATTATATATGTAGAAGTGAACTTTGTCTCCTGAAAAATAATTTTATTTATAGTAGATTTTGACATGAGGAATTCTATAACTTTGTTTTCTGTTTGAAATGGTTGCTATCCCCTCAGTGCCCCTACCCTGAGGGATAATGTCTCTTTTATGAGATCTCATCCTTCTGATAACATCATGCTCAACTCCCCACAAAGACATTTCATCCTCCATCTTCAGGCTGAATCTCAGAGCATTGACTCATCAAAAGGATCACTCTTAAATGCTGTTTAATAATTATTCCTTTTTATCCCCTTTGTTCCCAAGGAGGCTCTATTTCTTGTGTTCCCAAATGCACTTTGTAAACTACAAAGTGTTAAATGAAAGTGAATACACATTATCTCCATCATCTTATTATCATCTCAACTTTTTCTGGAGCCAGGAGAAACTGACCTTAGGTAATCAGATTATGGTAGAGTGGATTATAAAAAGTGAGTCACCTTGTTAGTGTTTGCAGAGGACATATCTTTAAACACATATTTTGGTGATCGCTGTCATAAAATGTTTAAATTTCTAATTAGGGATTTCAAATGGCCCTAAGAATAAGACCAAATAGCAAAAGGATGGTTTACGTTTTGATTATTGTAAGACTGAGAATTCAAACAGGATATACTCCAGCAATATTGTAAACTGTGGGCAGACTAACAAAATAAAAAGGACACATGGACTCATGTACTTTGCATTTGGCAGAAAGATTGCTAAAGTTAAAAAGAAAATAGTGGAGTTAGAAGAAGAGCGATAGAAGAAATATAAGCCAGAATTTTCCGTATTTCCTCAATTTGAAAGAAAGGTCAACTATCTCCTGTGTTTTGCGTGGGCACTACTTACTAAGGTGCTCTTGCTGGAGAAATGTGAAAAACTGTGGAGTGCCCTCTGCTTTTGTTAGTGCTTTCCAGCCTTTCTTACAACATGTGTGTCCAGTATTAGTAACATTGGTAAAAAGGCCTTTCACCGAGAGAAAAGTAGGTCAGGGGTTTAGGAAATAGATTTAATGCATTCTGTGTGTATACTTATTCCTCCTTCAAAAGCAATATTTGAAAGAAAGAAAACTATTTAGAAACACAAATTTAAAAATTAACATAATAAGGAAACGAATCACTAAAGTTACAAGAAAAGACTTCTGGAATGAGATGCTGCAGTGTAGTTTTCCTCTGGACGGCAGTCTGAGAAAAAAATTTTTTCTCTAAGCCTAAGCCTTCACGGAACCAAACTGTATAGGTGCTGGACGCATTATGCCTTGAGATATTTTGCCAAGGAAGTGGTGTTTCATTCTATATTAAAGAAAGGCACATTCTTCCTCACACTCACAAAAAAAAAAAAAAAAATCACGCCTCTATTCAGAGCCCAAGTTGTCATCAGAAAGGAAAAGGTTGGAGTTCACTTATCATGTGCATTTCTGTGGCTACAGAGATAATTGGGTTGATTCCATCTAGCCCTCTGCTTCTCTCGCATTTTAATTGAAAATCCTCCAGAGTGTTAGAAGCACAGAGCTGGCCTGAGACTTGAGGAGACTTCACTTAAGCAGCAATGGACCAAAATGACAACCGGAAGGCAGGCTAAGCAGTGTGTGGGACCAGGAGCCTGTGGCGTGGCTGCTAGAAACTGACCAGCATGAAGGTGGGGGCAGGAGTGGGTTTGTGTGTTCTGTACCTCGTTTTTTTTTGTTTGAGAATATTTACAGGTTTCATTTCTGGCTACTTTCAATTTAAGATTTTTATCACAGCTTTTCCATCAGGGTGAGTACCTGAAGACAGGACTGCTATCATCAGCCTGCACAATTTCAACAGAGTCTGATTTATTAAAATAAAGGGCTCAAAAGCAGATGGCATTGGCGGCAGCAGACAGTAAAGCCAGCCTGTGACTTTTGGGTGGTGTTAAAATGGGCATGCATTTAATATTGTTTTCATGTTTCATCATCGAGCCCGTCCCTATTAAAACTTTGCAGGTTCGGTTGGTCAAGTTTTATGTGTGAGTGGACTCTCTGAGCAGGCTCAACGTGTGCTTAGGAGATTAATTCATAAGCTGTTCTAACTCTGAATCTCCATGGTTTGTTCTGTCTCTGTGTTGTTTGCATAATGCACTTTTGTACAGCTAAAGCACTACCTGTAAAGGGATTATTTTCATATGTAGCACATTAAAAATCTAGTTCAATTCACAGATCCCATTCTGTCTATGCCTGAGATAACAGGTGAAAAGTATCTCATTACAAGTGTCCAGGAAGCAAACATAAGAACACGAATGTTTGGGGAGAGAATGTACCCCTACTGAAATTAATTCCCCAATGGTTTTATTAAAGTCTGCAAATTGCATTATTTTCCCATCATATTTGAAATACTGCCCTCCCTTAATGCCTGCTCTAATCCATGCCATGCCATCTTCCCTGGAGTGTCTAGACATGGTGTCTTAGATTTATGTGTATGATCTCAGTGTGTTACAACATCGCTCCTGACTAATGCATTATTACAATACTTACAGATATTCCCAAGTGTCACTATATTGATTAGAAAATCACCAATCTGCATATGCACACCATCTGTGCTGCAGAGAAGCAAAAAAATGCAGGATGACATTTGCTTTATTCGAAGGAAGATTCAGAAATCACTAATAGAACGAAGAGGGAATTCTCTTTTGCAAGGAAGGGATTTGGCTTTTCTAGAATTAAACAAAAAAGTGCACCATATGAATTTTTGTAGAACTATCCAGTGTGAAGCCAAAGTGTTTAAAACTCCTCGTCCCTCTCCCCTTTCTTGTAGATTGGAAAGCCCAGGTCTCGGCATGCAAACAGCATGCTTAACCACTTAGATCCTGAAAATGATACCATATCAGGACCACTGGTGCCATGAAATTGATAAATCTCAGCTCCACTGCCACAGCCATTTGGTGGAAAACTGCCTGTAGTGAGCAGTCGGCTGGGTCTCAGTGGAAAAGCCGAAAGCATGCCTGCAAAAGATGAATGAGGCATTCACCTACTGGGCTAAAATGCTTTTAAAGGACAGGAATCTGTTTATCTTTGATTGATTGTTCAGTCTGATACTTTCCTTTATAAAGTTTATTGACTACAAGAACATAAATCAAAGGAAAACAAATCACAGGTTCAATTTTGGGGGCATTGACATCCTGCCATCTCTGCAGCAACTGCTCACACAAGTCAAGGGGCAGGAAGAAGGATGCAAGGAACCAGGGGGAAAAATCACATGATGGAAATGGGCACTAGGAAAGCTCTACTCTTATTATTCTCCTAAAGGCTCTTTAGATGGCAAATGTCTTGTTACATATAGCAATGCCAGGAGTTTAGGTAGCTGTTGGAATATGAATGATCAAAAACAAAAAATAGAAAAATGATTTTTTTTTTAAAGAGCTAATTGCAAGCAAGTGACATTCAGATCTAAAAATTTTTAATGTTCCCTATTATTTTTGTTTGTTTGTTTTTGTTTTTGTTTTTGCGGTACACGGACCTATCACTGTTGTGGCTTCTCCCGTTGCGGAGCACAGGTTCCGGACGCGCAGGCTCAGCGGCCATGGCTCACGGGCCCAGCCGCTCCGCGGCACGTGGGATCTTCCCGGACCGGGGCACGAACCCGTGTTCCCTGCATCGGCAGGCGGACTCTCAACCACTGCGCCACCAGGGAAGCCCACTCCCTCCAATTCTTAAGGAAAGAAACAAAAAATGAAAATACTAAAACAATCACTCTAATGACCTTTGGGTGAACTTAGGGGTTGGCAGCAAGAGGCTCCAATCATATTCCCGCTCAATCCTGCCCCATCTCAATGGAGGGGGTTATTGCCTTGCTCACCTTGCCTTTACAGAGCTCTTGTCTACACGGATTGTGGGGTAAACTCTAGCCATGGTATAACCCAAATGGATTTGTGGCAGCAACCCTAAAGAATCATCCCTTTGTGTCTCTTTTAAAACTAAATGTGTAGGGACTAAAATACCTATAGAGGGACTTCCCTGGTGATGCAGTAGTTAAGACTCCATGCTCCCAATGCGGAGGACCCGGGCTCGATCCCTGGTCTGGGAACTGGATCTCACGTGCATGCCGCAACTAAGAGTCTGCCTGCCACAACTAGGGAGCCTGCCTGCCGCAACTAAGACCTGATGAAACCAAATAAATAAATAAATATTCTTTTTAAAAAAAGCTTGTGTCTCATTACCTCTTAAAAAAAAAAAAAAAACCTACAGAAAGTCCTCTGTTGGTGTGGGTGTGTGCCTCTCTCCACAGTTTGGTTAGACCAGCAAGCAGTTTTCCATTGTGAAGAGTTAATGGCAGCATTCTCAGACCTTGTCCTTTTGAAATATGCCTGACTTAAAAAATAAAAAACAATTGCATTCTTCATTCCCTATGCATTTTTCAAGATTGTTGTTTTCTATTTTTCACATTTTAGTCAGCGTCTTTGGGTTCCAGAAGCCTGTCTCTGAACACATTTTCTGTATTTCATGGAAAAATCTGTGGGGAAGGGGTGGGGGAAAAGGAGGAGACATAAACCAGTCCTCTCATAACCCAATGAGTGTCTGTAAGAATTTCCACCTACCACCTTAGGCTCTGTAGTCACGGTGTAACAGCTGCATCTCAGAGAGTTAACACTAGCCAAACTGACAGTGGCTGTAGAAAATCGAGGGAAGCAGTTTGCTGCTGGAAAGAGTGTAAAGCAGCATGTCCTTGCTCCTTCTCTGCAGCAACTGGGAGCACCTCACAAAGCCTTCCCAAGAGCAAATATCACTTTGCAGTGGTCACTACTGGCAGAGCCACTAATGAGGCCTAATTGGGGCAACAGGGTCTGCCTGTGCACATTAGCATCTCTAAGTCATCCCAATTAAGGAACAAGAGACAGCAGGGTGGGCATTGTTTGGATAGCAGTGCCCTGCTTGGATATGCTGTGAGGAGCAAGGCCAAAGGCTGAGT
This sequence comes from Neophocaena asiaeorientalis asiaeorientalis, assembly GCF_003031525.2. NCBI lineage: Eukaryota > Metazoa > Chordata > Mammalia > Artiodactyla > Phocoenidae > Neophocaena > Neophocaena asiaeorientalis. The sequence continues at coordinate 2,440,204 of NW_020173758.1, read as the reverse complement.
GCCTTCAACCACCCAAAGTGTGACCTAATTGCTAATTGATGCACAACCTTGGGTGGCCTGCAGCTTCTTAATGAGGTTTCAGACCATTTGGGGTTCTAAAACAACAAGCTTGTTTTTGGAACAAAGCCAACAGCTTATCTTCATTTATCAGTGTTTTACCCTTTCAGAAAAAAAAAAGAAAATACACATCGCAGGATGCGAATGAGAAACACTAGGCACTAAACTGTAAGTCACAGAGGCCCATTGTGGTTAATAGGTAGAAAGTCTAGGGGACTGTGGTGTGTAAAGCAGTGATAGAGAAGGTATTTCTGGAGCATCAAGAGGTGAGGGCAGGGCTTCCCTGGTGGCGTAGTGGTTGAGAGTCCGCCTGCGGATGCAGGGGACACAGGTTCGTGCCCCGGTCCGGGAAGATCCCACATGCCGCAGAGCGGCTGAGCCCGTGAGCCATGGCCGCTGAGCCTGCGCGTCCAGAGCCTGTGCTCCACAACGGAAGAGGCCACAACAGTGAGAGGACCGCATACTGCTAAAAAAAAAAAAAAAAGTGGTGAGGGAAAAAAAGAGAAATGTGTAGCACATTATAGGTTAAAAATGAGATCACAGCAAGAAACTTTATAGAATTTATTTCAGAACTCACTGTCCATAAGAATGGCTTCATTATCACACTTGCCATAGTTCACTTCTGGTCTTCACATTTTTAGGGAGCCATGGAATGAGTAGAAAAGTTTTAGGTGAGTTACAAAGATTGAGAAAGGAAAGCTATTTTTGAAGAGATGAAAATGGGGGTGGGCTGAAATCTTTTATTCATTACTTTATTCATTCATTTAACAAACATTGTTTAACTGCCTTCTATTCTCCAGGTACTGTGCTAGGTACTAGGGCTTATAGGGTATAAAAAACAATATAATCACTTATATCACAGAATTTACACTCGAGCAGAAAAAAGTCATTAAATGCAAAGAAAATAATAACTGAATTTTATTGTTTCATAGTATATGCTAGGTAAGAATAGGATGTTAAATCCATCTAGAGGTCAAGGAGTTTCCTGAAGAAGTTGAGTTGACCCTGATTTTGAGGAGGCCATTCCTCTGGCTCTTAGAATACAACTAATTTATAGTTTCCCTTAAAGTCATATAAAATATTTGGACTGCTCTTTAAATCCAGAAGTAACATAAACTCTACTTAACAAATATAGCATCATTTAAAAACATCCACTTGATTTCTACATAATGACTGATTTAAATGGGGAAAGGCATAGATTGTGAAAAAAGATAAAGTAGAAAGGGACAGCAGAGAAACAGAAAAGAAAGCAAGAGAGACAGAAAGGGAAGAAGGAAAAACAGTAAGGGAAGAAATATACCTGGAGTAATGGGAATACTCATCAAAAGACATAAGAAGAAGAAGTAATTGGTAGGTACAGATAGGAAAGAAGAAGAAATAGAAGGGAAAAGATTTGGACATGGAAAAAGGGAGTGGAACAGTGAAAAATGTAGCTTTTAGGGCAATTTCTAGTCTGAAGTGAACTGATCTGGTCAAATCCTTCTCATCCCTTACATTGTATTTTCTGGTAGTAGTCACAACTGTTTATAAACTTGTTCTTAGGTGCTAAAGAGCTGGTCAAACCCTATTTATAGCTCTTCAATTGGGATAGCCAAATATGCTCTTCTTAAATTATTTCCAAGAAACTAAAGTAACAGTAAAAATTATAAGATATATTTTTGATAACCGTTAAGAGATTATAATTACCAGCATGTTCATTGGTCAGTTTACTTATTTAGCAAATATATGGTGAGTGAGTACTAGTTAAAAATATTATGTAAGATATCTGTAGGATAATCAATAAGCTCCATTAGCATTTTTTTTTTTTTTGCGATACGTGGGCCTCTCACTGTTGCAGTCTCTTCCATTGCGGAGCACAGGTTCCGGACGTGCGGGCTCAGCGGCCATGGCTCACAGGCCCAGCCGCTCCGCGGCATGTGGGATCATCCCGGACCGGGGCACGAACCCGTGTCCCCTGCATCGGCAGGCGGACTCTCAACCACTGCGCCACCAGGGAAGCCCTCCATTAGTATTTTTAATATAATTATCCAGAATATCACATTAAAGACACCTACTACTTTTTCTCCTTCTCCTCCTCTTCTCACCACTCTAGTTTCACCTGTATCCTTTATTATTCCTCCTTCTGTCTTTGACTGATCCGACTTCCTCCTATCTTTCCATCCACCATTTGAGATTCGTGTTCTCCAGGGAAATTTTTCCATTAGAACTTTTTTTTCCTTCAAAACTTGTGATCAGAACCTCTCAGACCAGGATGTCATTTTGAATGAAGTCGTGTACAATTATCACTGCTGATCTTTGATACTTTCAATTATCACAGCAACACTATAGTGCCAAAGTCACTTTAAAGAGGGAAAGGGGAATGCTCCCACTCTCTGTATTATGCTCAGAGGGGAGTCCCACAGCATGATATACGTGGAGCCCAAATTAATATAGAATATAATTAAATCCAAAGTGAGTAGAAGAAAGAAATAAGGAAAATTAGAGCAGAAATCAATGAAACTGAAAATAGGAAATCAATAGAAAAAAAGTCAACAAAACCAAAAGCTGATTCCTTAAAAAGATCAGTAGAATCAAGAAACCTCTAGTCTGCCTAAGTATGACAAAAATAGAGAGGACAACATTTATTAATATCAGAAACGAAAGAGAGAACATTACTACATATCCCATGGACACTAAAACAATAATAAAAGAATACTATGAAGAACTGTATGCCACAAATTTGATAACTATATGAAATGACCAATTTCTTGAAAGATATAACATGTCAAACCTCACATAAGAAAAAATAATCTGAATAGGTCCATATCCATTAAAGAGATTGGATCAATAATTAATAATCTTCCAAAACAGAAAGCAACAGGCCCCAATAGGTTCACTGGTGAATTCTACCAAACATTTAACGAAGAAATTGTACCAAATTTTACAATTTCTTTCAGAAGATAGAAACAGAGGGAAATCTTTCAGACTGATTCTATGAGGGCAGCATTACACTAATATCAAAAGAAGAGAGACATTACAAGAAAAGCAAACTACAAACCAGTATCTTTCTTAAACATGCATGCAAAAGTTCTCAACAAAATATTAGCAAATTGAATCCAACCATATATATAAAAACAATTATATACCATAAATAAGTGAAATTTATCCAAGGTATGCAATGCTGCTTCAATATTCAAAAATCAATTAATGTAATTCATCAAGTCAATAGGCTAAAGAAGAAAAAACTCACGATTTTATCAATAGATGCAGAAAAAGCATTTGACAAAATCCAATGCCCATTCAATATTGAAGGAGAAAAACAAAGTTAGAGAACTGACGTTATCTTACATCAAGATGTAGTTACAGGTGTAGTTAGTCTACATCAAGATGTAGTTACAGTTGTAGTTAGTCTACATCAAGATGTAATCAAGTGATCAATACAGAGTGGTATTGGTGAAAGAATAGGTCAATAGATCAGTGATACAGAATAAAAAGCCCACAAATAGACCCTCATAAATATAGTCAACTGATCTTTGACAAAGAAGCAAAGATAACACAGTGGAGAAAAGACAGTCTTTTCAAAAAATGGTGCTGGAACAACTGGTCATGCAAAGAAATAAACATAAAGGCAGACCTTACACTCTCACAAGAATCAACTCAAAATGGATCACAAAATGTAAAACACAAACTATAAAAATCTAAGAAGGTAATGTAAGAGGAAAGCTTTATGACCTTGAATTTGATGATGACTTTTTAGATGTATCACTAAAGGCATGAACCATGAAAGAAAGAATTGATAGTCTAGATTTAATTAAAATTAAAAAGTTCTGCTCTGCCAAAGACACTGTAAAGAGAATGAAAAGACAAGCCACAGATTTGGAGAAAATATTTGCAAAAGACATATCTGATAAAAGAATGTTATCCAAAATGTACAAAGAACTCTTAACACTCAAGAATGAGAACACGAACAACCCAATTAAAAAATAGGTCAAAGACCTTACAGACGCCTCTCCCCCAAAATATGCATAAGGCAAGTTTGCATATGAAAAGATATCCCACATCATATATCATCAAGGAAATGCAAATTAAAGCAACAATGTGATATCACCTATTAGAATGACCAAAATCCAGAACACTGACAACACCAAATGCTGGTAAAGATGTGAAACAGTATGAACTCTCAGTTATTTCTGGTGGGAATGCAAAATGGTACAGCTATTTTGGAAGACAGTTTGGCATTTCTTGCAAAACTAAATACACTCTTACCAGGTGATCCAGCCATCATGCTCTTTGATTTTTACCCTAAGGAGCTGAATATTTAGGTCCACAGATAAACCTACTCATGGATGTCTATAATAGCTTTATTCATAATTTCCAAAACTTGGAAGCAAACAGATGTCTTTCAGTAGGTGAATGGATAAATAAACTGTGGCACATCCAGACAATGGAATATTATTCAGCACTAAAGAGAAATGAGCTATCAAGTCATGAAAAGACATGGGGTGGTCTTAAACGGATGTTACTAAGTGAAAAAAGTCAATTTGAAAAGGCTACATACTATATTACTCCAGTTATTTGACATTCTAGAAAAGGCCAAATTATAGAGATATTAAGAAGATCAGTGGATGCCAGGGGTTAGAGGTGAGGCGGTATGAAATGGTAGAGCACAGAGGATATTTAGGTAGTAAAAATACTGTGTATCCATAATAATGGACACATGTCCTTACACATTTTTCCAAACCCATGTAATGTACAACCAAAAGAGTGAATCCTAAGGTAAATTATGAATTCTGGGTGATAATTATATGTCAGTACAATTATCATCAATTGTAACAAATGTACCACTTTAGTAGGGGATGTTGATAATGGAAGAAACTATGCATGTGTGGGGGTCTGCTAATTTTTTGGGTATATATGAAACTGTTCTAAAAATAAAATTTATTTTAAAAAAGCTAAAAAAGGGAGAGAGACACCAGGGGCAGGCACACACAGAAAATATCATGTGAGAATACAGGGAGAAGGGGGTCCTCTGCAAACCAAGGAGAGAGGGCTCAAAGAAACTAAAGGTACTAACACCTTGATTTTGAACTTCTAGCCTCTTGAATGGTGAGAAAATAACTTTCTGTTGTTTAAGCCACCTAGTCTGTGGTACTTTGTTATGACAGCCCCACCAAATTAACACAGGGGTTATATCACACCCAGGGAGTTACTTTAGAACATGCTGCTTTATACTCATCACACTGGGCATTACTCTTTGCTTACAGTCAGGATTTATATCTGCTCTGGCTTTTCTCACCAGAATTCTTTCTTCCTAGTGAATTTTATGCTTGGGGAATCTGTTGTGTTTTTTTTTAATTTGTTAAATTTTTGTTTTCATTATTAAAGTTTCATCTTTAAGCCTTTTCCCCCAGTTTCCTCAAGTACATGGTTTTTTTGTGTGTTTGTTTTGGTTACACACCTACAGAAAAATGCAGAGATCATAAGTGTATAGCTTATAAATTTTAACGAAGTTTACACACCTAAATAACAGGTATCCACGTTCAGAAACAGAACACAATCAGGACCTCAGAAGTTTGTTCGAGACCTCTTCCAGTCATTATCTCTTTTCCCAAGAGTAACCATTATCTGATTTGTAATACCATAGATTAGATTTGTCTAGTTTTGTACTTAATATAAATGGAATTACAGAATATGTACTCCAATGTGCAGATTTCTTGAATCAAGATTATGCTGGTGAAATTTGCATGATACTACATTTGGCTGCAGTTTATTTATCTCATTAGAGTATAGTATTCCATTTTATAAATATAATTAATTCATCCATTCTACTGTCTGCTGACAGACTTTGGGATGGTTTTCAGTTTATGGCTATTATGAATAGTGAGTGCTGCTATGAAAATTTCTGGGTCATTAGATATATATTCTGTTTTAGTTGATACTGCTAAACAGTTTTCTAAAGTGTTTCATATTTACACTAGCATTGCATGTGAATTCTAAATTGATCCAAATCCTGCCCAAACTTGGTTTTGACACTGTTTTTTTTAGCCATTTTGGTGTTGTACAGTGTTACTTGTGGTTTTAATTTGCATTTCCCTGATAACTAATCAAGTTGAGTACATTTTTGTACGTTTGTCATTTTATTTTAGGACATACCTGTTCAAGTTTTTCCCCATTTTAAAAATTGTCTACCTTTATTTTATTGATTTGCAGGAGATATTTATATATTGTGAATAGGAGTCTATTGTTGGATATCTGTATTGAAAATAACTACTGATGCTTTGTGGGCTGTCTTTAACTTCTTTAATGGTGTCTTCTGGTAATTTGAAGTTCTCAATCCTAATGTTGTCCATTTTACCCATTCTTCTTTCTGTTTGTATCCTGCATAAGAAAACTTTTCTCACTCCAACTCCTTAAGATATTCTTCTAGTTTTTCTTCTAAAATTTATTACTTGTTTATTTATTCATTTTGACTTCATTTTACTTTCATATTGAAATCCATAATCATTGTGGATTTTACTTTGTGTATGATGTGCGAAACAGGTCCAGTTTTCATTTTATTCCAAATGGATCTCCACTTGACCCAGGATCATATATTGAAAAGATAAATCCTATCCCTGCCTCACTGCAGCATTATTTTTTTTTCACCTTTGTTATAATTGAATGTAGAGATTTTTCTGGACCCTTTATTCCATTCTTTTTGTTTGTTTTCCTTTTTAATGTCAAAACTTCATAGTTTTGACATCCGCTAGTGTAAGTTCTACACTTTCATTCCTTTTCTTCAAGATGCTTTGGCAATTTTTACACCTTTGTATGTCCATAAAAATATTAGAATTATCTTGTCAACTTCTACAATATAACATCCTGGAATTTTATTTTGGTTTGCAGAGAATCTATCAATCAAATAGAGAATTGCTGTCTTTAAAATATTTAGCTATCTGACTCATGAATATGATTTATCTTTCATCAATTTAACTTCTTTACTCTTTCTCTGTAGTATTTTATGGTTTTCTATATAGTGGTGTGGCACATCAGTTACTAGATTGATTCATACACTTCTGACTTCCTATGCTTCTAAAAATTGCATTTAAAAATTTTATTTTCTTATAGTTTGTTGCTAGTGTATAGATACACAATTTTTGTGTATAAGTTGGTATACAGTGCCCTTGATAAATTCACTTTTTATAGTTTGTATATTCTTTTGGATCTTATTCATACATAGTCTTGTTCTCTGGGAGTAATGAAATTTTATTTCTTCTTTTCCAAATCTAGTATCTTTTATTTTATTTTCTTGACTTATTTCACTGACTAGGACCTCCAATGTGATATTGAATTTATAAGGTGATATTCAGCATCCTTGTCTTATGAGTGTTCTCAGGGGGAAAGTTTTTCAATAATTCATCATTAAGTATGATGTTTCCTGTAGGTTTTTTGGTAGATAGTATGTATTAGATTCAGAAAGGACCATTCCACATCTAATTTGTACCTTTTTTTTTAACTTACTTTTTTATTAATTTTTACTAGAGTATTATTGACTTACAGTGTTTGTTAGTTTCTGCTGTACAGTAGAGTGAATCAGTTATACATCTACATATATCCACTCTTTTTTAGATTCTATTCCTATATAGGTCATTACAGAGTATCAAGTAGAGTTCCCTGTGCTATATAGTAGGTTCTTATTAGTTATCTATTTTATATATAGTAATGTGTATATGTCAATCCCAATCTCCCAGTTTATCCCTCCTACCCCCTTTTTTCCCCTTGGTAACCATAAGTTTGTTTTCTACATCTGTGACTCTATTTCTGTTTTGTGAATAGGTTCATTTTTACCATTTTTTTAGATTCCACATATAAGCGATATCATATGATATTTGTCTTTCTCTGTCTGATTTACTTCACTCAGTTTGACAATCTCTAGGTCCACCCATGTTGCTGCAAATGGCATTAGTTTGTTCTTTTTTATGGCAGAGTAATATTCCATTGTATGTATATTACCACATCTTCTTTATCCATTCCTCTGTTGATGGACATTTAGGTTGCTTCCATGTCCTAACTATTGTAAGTAGTGCTGCAATGAACTTCGGGGTAATTGTATCTTTTCAAACTATGGTTTTCTCTGGATACGTGCCCAGGGGTGAGATTGCTGGATTATATGGTAGCTCTATTTTTAGTTTTTTAAGGAACCTCCATACTGTTCTCCAGAGGGTCTGTACCCATTTACATTCCCACCAACAGTGTAGGAGGGTTCCCTTTTCCCCATACCCTCTTCAACATTTATTGTTTGTAGATTTTTTGATGATGGCTATTCTGACCAGTGTGAGATGATACCTCATTGTAGTTTTGATTTGCATTTCTCTGATGATTAGTGATGCTGAGTATCTTTTCATGTGCCTCTTGGCCATCAATTTATAACTTTTCTAAACCATAAATAGATATTTGCTTCTATCAAATGCATTTTCTACATCTATTAAGATGTTCATGATTGTTCTTTTTTTCTCTTAATAAGGTGAGTTATATTTACAAGGTTTTAATAATAAATCACACTCATATCTCTGGGTAAATGATCTTTTTTATATATTGCTGGATTCAATTAGCTGATAATTTGCTTAAGAATCTTTTGAAAGTATGTTATTAGAGAGATTGGTCTGAATTTTTCTTTCTTGTACTGTCATTGTCAGATTTTACTAACAATGTTATCTGGTTTCATAAAATAATCTGTGAAGTATTTTCTGTTTTCTGGAAGAGTTTATATGAGACTGTGTATTTTTTTTATTATTTTTTTATTTTTAAATCTGATTCTCTTGCCCCCAGCCCTGAGTACACACAAACACACACACACAGTCAATCTGGTATGATTATGAACTTCAGTGTCGTTATGGTTGACATGTTACTTCCATCTCCTCGATCTCACCCTACGTTTGTTTCTGTAGCCTAGTGTAAATCAATGAATGCAAATAAGTCTTGGGCATAAGAAGGAATTTGTCCAACTTTGCACGCTAGACATAGTCAAGACATAGAACTGCACTCTTTGGATTCCTTGGTATTTTTAATTAATACCACATAATTCAGTACATTCTCTAAGTTAATCTTTACTTTCTAATATATACCAATCTTTTTCATGACTGGATTGAAAGTTTCTTGAGAATAGAAGCAATATTACATCTTTTGTTTAAATTAAAATATACACACAGTTGAAGCCACCTATCTGTCTACTCATTGATTACTACAATTATGAATTTGGTCTTCATCTTTCACATGCATATTTTCATATGTTAATTATATTTGCATGTATAAAAAGACAATATAGAGTGTTGGTTTTCATAATTTCAAACTTTATATAAATGGTTTTATGCTATGCATATTATTCTATTAAGATGACTTTATTTTTCCTCCCAATTTTATTATAAAGCATAACCCTTATCTGATAACATAGGACCACTTCCACTTTCCACTGCCACCACACTGGTCCAAACTGCAATCATATTTCATCTGCAGTATTGCAACAGTCTCTTAACTGGTCACCCTTCTAGTTTTGCCCCTACCTCTACAGCACTTATTTTTTTAATTTAGAAGCTTTGTGATGCATTTATAATTGGAATTTGATAATTTCCCAACCCTCCAGACAATCCTTCCAATCTCATTTACAACCTCTTACTCTACCACCCCCTTGATTACCCTCCTCCTTGATCACTCTGCGTGAGTCACATGGCCCCTTTAATATTCCTCAATCCCTCCATATTGGACTTTTCTAGTTCCTATTCTTTTTGCCTATAACTAGTGTCCCTCAGATGACCACATGGCTCACTCACTCAGGTATTCCATGTCTTGACTGAGAAGTGAGGCTGTTTTTGGCCAGCTTATTTACTTCCCTGGTGCCTCACCCCACTGTGACTATGCTAGCACTCCCTATCCTACTTCCCATCCTTCCCATCTTTTGACAGCTCTAGAATCATGTGTATTTGTTGATATTTTGTTTGTTTGCTAATTGGTTATTTGTCTTCCTCCTCCAAGAGAATGTGAGTCTTATTAAGAGCAGAAGTCTTTGTTTTATTGATACTATATCCCAAGCACTCAAAATGATGCCTGCTGTACAATAACTTCTCAATAAATACTAATTGACAGGATATTCAAAGAATGTATTCTGTAGCTTGATTTACTTTTTCAATGTCACATTTTTGATGTAGCTGAAGATACGTGTAAATCTATTCATTCATTTTACCTGATGATGTTTATTATTACAGTGTATGAATATGCCAGAATTCATTGATCTGGTTTCCTTTTGATACACATCTAGTTTGTTTGAAAACTATATATTTCTCTGCCCATTTTTTTTTTTTTTTTGTGGTACGCGGGCCTCTAACTGTTGTGGCCTCTCCCTTGCAGAGCACAGGCTCCGGACACGCAGGCTCAGCGGCCATGGCTCGTGGGCCCAGCCACTCTGTGGCATGTGGGATCTTCCCAGACTGGGGCACGATCCCGTGTCCCCTGCATCGGCAGGCGGACTCTCAACCACTGCGCCACCAGGGAAGCCCTCAGCACATTTTTAACATCTATTTTTTTAATCTAAAGTTAAGAATTGCAAAGGACACATATTTCAGCATATTCTATGTTTTATTTGTGCTTCAAAAATATTTTGGTCAAAACTTTGGAGCAGATTTGGCTAATCTGATTTATGGGAATTGTTTATCATTTAACTAAAAAGGCAAACCAGTCTTTGTTGTCAAAACAAACAGTTATCAGACTTATTTTCTGTCAGAAATATATGACTTTTCAATATGTTATTTGATTTTTCAATTCAAATAAAAGTGCTTTATACTCATCTCCATGACAACCAGTTCACTTTTGAATTCTATTTCTAAGATAGATGGAAAGCAAAAAGAATAGACAATAAGATAAAGACACAGGGCTTTGCCTTGTGTTGTCACTAAGATAAAATAAGGCATTGCCCCCTTCAGAGGTTTTTAACCAAGCTAACTACTTCAGGTCCCAGGACTCTCCTTTATGAGCCATGCATTCTTAAAAGGTCTCTTTGGGCAGTCCACCATTGTAAGGTTCAAAAAGGAGAAAGATATTCTTTCTTTTTGAAAAGGATGATTATGAAGGAGCCTAGGCATAATTAAAGAGAATGGGCAGATCTCTCTTCTAAGGACTCCCATTTCTAAAAAAGGTATCATGGAAATTGAGGATCTTAATGATGGATCCCATAAAACTATCTATACCTGCATATTCCTTAGAATGTCATTATATACCCCTAGCCATATGAATACATCACTGAGAAGAAAACTGCTCTACCATATATACTTTAAGGTAAATATTTGGGTTGAAAGTATGATGTATCTTCAACACTATTAAATATTTTTAAGTAGGTTTCCGGAATGTCTGACACAATTTTCACTCTATAATTAGAACATGAGAATCACCATCATTCCACCTCCTTTTCTACACTGTCAGATTTTCATATTTTAAATTATATGGTGCATGTACAATTTTATCACATTGTAGTTTAAATTTGTATTTCCCTTGTGAATTATGAGGTTGAGGGTGTTTTTTTTAAGTTTATGGCCATTAGTTTTACTTGTTCTGTGAATTGATGGTTTATATTCTTTGCCAAATTTGTTTTTGGATTATATGTTTTTTTTACTTATTGATTTATTGTATGTTTTACAAAGTTTCAATATTAATCTTTACCTATTACACATGTTGCAAAAATTTTCTCCCAGACAATGGCTATTTTTTTTAAGGAAAACTTCTATGTTTGAACAGTTTTAGGCTCACAGAAAAGTTTCAATAATTGTACAGAAAATTCCTGTATGACCCACACCCAGTATCTCTTATTACTTATATTAGTGTGGTACACTTGTCACAATTAATGAACTAATACTACATGTTATTATTAAGTAAATTTTATACTTTATTCAAATTTTCTTACTAATGTCTTTTTTCTGTTCCAGGATCCCATACAGTATATTAACTTAGCCATTGTGTCTTTTCAGGATCCTCTTGGCTGTGACTGTTCCTCAGTTTTTTCTTGTTTCTGATGACTTTAATAATTTTGAGAAGTACTAATAAGAATTCCTCAGTTAGAATTCACATGATATTTTCAAAGTGGTTATAAGGGGGATGAGGGTTTTAAGGAGGAAAAACACAGGTGAAAAGAGCCATTCTCATCACATCATATGAAAGTTACATACTGTCGAGGAGATCTTCTAGATAGGGAAGGAGTAAGACGTGGAGATCACCTTCCTCCCCACAAATACATCAGAAATACATCTACATGTGGAAAAAATCCTACAGAACACTTACTGAACACTGGCAGAAGACCTCAGACTTCCCAAAAGGCAAGAAACTCCCCACGTATCTGGGTAGGGCAAAAGAAAAAAGAGAGACATTAGAGGGATGTTAGAGACATTAGAGACAAAGAGGGATGAGACCTGCACCTCCAGGAGGGAGCTGTGAAGGAGGAAAAGTTTCCACACACTAGGAAGTCCATTCAGTGGCAGAGACGGGGGTTGGCAAGAGGGAATCTTCAGAGCCATGGAGGAGAGAGCAGCAACAGGGCTGCAGAGGGCAAAGTGGAGAGATTCCTTCACAGAGGATTGGTGCCAACCAGCACTCACCAGCCCGAGAAGCTTGTCTGCTCACCCGCCAGGGTGGGCAGGGCTGGGAGCTGAGGCTCGGGTTTTGGAGGTCAGATCCCAGGGAGAGGACTGGGGTTGACGGCGAGAACACAGCCTGAAGGAGGCTAGTGCACCACAGCTAGTCGGGAGGGAGTCCAGGAAAAAGTCTGGAACTGCCTAAGAGGCAAGAGACCATTGTTTCGGGGTGCGCGAGGAGAGGGGATTCAGAGCACTGCCTAAGCAAGCTCCAGACACAGGTGGGAGCTGCAGCTATCAGCACAGACACCAGAGATGGGCATGAGACACTAAGGCTGCTGCTGCAGCCACAAAGAAGCCTGTGTTCAAGCACAGGTCACTATACACACCTCCACTCCTAGGAGGCTGTGCAGCCTTCCACTGCCAGGGTCCTGTGATCCAGGGACAACTTCCCTGGGAGAACACACAGCATGCCTCAGGCCGGTGTAATGTCACGCCAGCCTCTGCTGCCACTGGCTCACCCCACATTCCGTCCCCCTCCCTCCCATTGGCCTGTGTGAGCCAGAGTCCCCAGATCAGCTGCTCCTTTAACCCCATACTGTCTGGGCAGTAACATATGCCCTCAGGTGACCTACACACAGAGGCGAGGCCAAATCTAAAGCTGAACCCCAAGAGCTGTGCGAACAAAGAAGAGAAAGGGAAAACTCTCCCAGCAGCCTCAGGAGCAGCGGATTAAATCTCCACAATCAACTTGATGCACACTGCATCTGTGGAATACCTGAATAGACAACAAATCATCCCAAATTGAGGCAGTGGACTTTGAGGCGGTGGACTTTGGGGTTTGCTGTATGCGACTGACTGGTTTCTGGTTTTATGTTTATCTTTGTTTTGTATTTAGAGTTCATTATCATTGGTAGATTTGTTCATTGATTTTGTTGCTCTCTTCCTTTATATATATATATATTTTTTTTTCTTTTTTCTCTTTTTGTGAGCGTGTACGTGTATGCTTTGTGTGGTTTTGTCTGTATAGCTTTGCTTTTACCATTTGTCCTAGGGTTCTGTCTGTGGTTTTTTTTTTTTTTCTTTCTGTTTTTTCTTTTTTAAATATAGTTCTTAGCATCTGTTATCATTTGTGGATTTGTTTTTTTGGTTTGGTTGCTCTCTTCTTTCTTTCTGTCTTTTTCTTTTTTTATCACTTTTTAATTTTTATTATTTTTAATTTTAAAAAAAATTTTATGTTTATAACTTTCTTTCTTTCTTCTTTCTTTTTTTCTTTCTTTCTTTCTTTCTTTCTTTCTTTCTTTCTTTCTTTCCTTCTTTCTTTTTTTCTTTCTTTCTTTCTTTCTTTCTTTCTTTCTTTCTTTCTTTCTTTCTTTCTTTCTTTCTTTCTTTCTTTCTTTCTTTCTTTCACCCCTTTCTTCTGAGCAGTATGGCTGACACTGTCTTGTTGCTCTGGCCGGGTGTCAGGCCTGTGCGTCTGAGGTGGGAGAGCCAAGTTCAGGACATTGGTCCACCAGAGACCTCCCTGATCCATGTAATATCAAATGGCAAGAGCTCTCCCAGACATCTCCATCTCAAAGCTAAGACCCAGCTCCACTCAACAACCAGCAAGCTACAGTGCTGGACACCCTATGCCAAACAACTAGCAAGACGGGAACACAACCCCACCCATTAGCAGAGAGGCTGCCTAAAATCATAATAAGGTCACAGACACCCCAAAACACACCAATGGATGCAGTCCTGCCCACCAGAAGGACAAGATCAAGCCTCATTAACCAGAACACAGGCACCAGTCCCCTCCACCAGGAAGCCTACACAACCCACTGAACCAACCTTAGCCACTGGGGGCAGACACTGAAAGCAATGGGAACTATGAACATGCAGCCAGCAAAACAGAAACCCCAAACAGTGTAAGTTAAGCAAAATGAGGAGACAGAGAAACACACAGCAGATGAAAGAGCAAGGTAAAAACCCACCAGATCAAACAAATAAAGAGGAAATAGGCAGTCTACCTGAAAAAGAATTCAGAGAAATGATAGTAAAGGTGATCCAAAATCTTGGAAATAAGAATGGAGAAAATACAAAAAACTTTTAACAAGGACCTAGAAGAACTAAAGAACAAACAATCAATGATGAAGAGCACAGTAAATGAAATTGAACATCTCTAGAAGGAATCAATAGCAGAATAACTGAGGCAGAAGAACAGATAAGTGACTGGGAAGATAAAATAGTGGAAATAACTACTGCAGAGCAGAATAAAGAATGAAAAGAAGTGAGGACAGTCTTAGAGACCACTGGGAAAACATTAAACACACCAAGATTCAAATTATAAGGATCACAGAAAAAGAAGAGGAAAAGAAAGGGACTGAGAAAATATTTGAAAAGATTATAGTTGCAAACATCCCTAATATGGGAAACAAAATAGTCAGTCAACTCCAGGGAGTGCACAGAGTCCCATACAGGATGAATCCAAGGAGAAACACACAAAGGCACATATTAATCAAACTATCAAAAATTAAATACAAAGAAAAAATCTTAAAAACAGGAAGGGAAAAACAACAAATAACATACAAGGGAATCCCCATAAGGTTAACAGCTGATCTTTCAGTAGAAACTCTACAAACCAGAAGGGAGTGGCAGGACATATTTAAAGTGATGAAAGGGAAAAACCTACAACCAAGATTACTCTACCCAGCAAGGATCTCATTCAGATTCACTGGAGAAATTAAAACCTTTACAGACAAGCAAAAGTTAGAATTCAGCACCACAAAACGAGCTTCACAGCAAATGCTAAAGGAACTTCTCTAGGCAGGAAACACAAGAGAAAGAAAAGATCTACAACAACAAACCCAAAACAATTAAGAAAATGGTAATAGGAGCATACATATCAATAACTACCTTAAATGTAAATGCATTAAATGCTTCCACCAAAAGACAGATGGTCTGAATGGATACAAACACAAGGCCCATATATGTGCTGTCTACAAGAGATCCACTTCAGACCTAGAGACACATACAGACTGAAAGTGAGTGGATGGAAAAAGATATTCCATGCAAATGGAAATCAACAGAAAGCTGGAGTAGCAATTCTCATATCAGACAAAATAGACTTTAAAATAAAGACAATTAGAAGAGACAAAGAAGGACACTACATAAAGATCAAGGGATCAATCCAAGAAGAAGATATAACAATTGTAAACATTTATACACCCTACATAGGAGCACCTCAATACAGAAGGCAAATGCTAACAGCCATAAAAGTGGAAAATGACAGTAACACAATTATATTAGTGGCTTTAACACCCTGCTTTCACCAATGGAGAGATCACCCAAAGTGAAAATAAATAAGGAAACACAAGCTTTAAATGACACATTAAACAAGAAAGACTTAATTGATATTTATAGGATATTCCATCCAAAAACAACAGAATACACTTTCTTCTCAAGTGTTCGTGGAACATTTTCCATGGTAGATCATATCTTGGGTCACAAATCAATCCTCGGTAAATTTAAGAAAATTGAAATTGTATCAAGAATCTTTTGAATCACAATGCTATGAGACTAGATATCAATTACAGGAAAAAATCTGTAAAAAATACAAACATATGGAGGCTAAACAATACACTACTTAATAATCAAGAGAACACTGAAGAAATCAAAGAAGAAATCAAAAAATACCTAGAAACAAATGACAATGAAAACATGATGACCCAAAACATATGGGATGCAGAAAAAGCAGTTCTAAGAGGGAAGTTTATAGCAATAAAATCCTACCTCAAGAAACAAGAAACATCTCAAATAAAAAGCCTAAACTTGCACTGAAAGTAATTAGAGAAATAAGAACAAGAAAATCACAAAGTTATCGGAAGGAAAGGAATCATAAAGATCAGATCAGAAATAAATGAAAAAGAAATGTGGAAACAATACAAAGATCAATAAAACTAAAAGCTGGTTCTTTGAGAAGATAAGCAAAATTGATAAACCATTAACCAGACCCATCAAGAAAAAAAGGGAGAAGACTCAAATCAATACAATTAGAAATGAAAAAGGAGAAGTAATAACTGACACTGCAGAAATACAAAGGGTCATGAGAGATTACTACAAGCAACTATATGCAAATAAAATGGACAACCTGGAAGAAATGGACAAATTCTTAGAAAGGCACAACCTTCCGAGACTGAACCAGGAAGAAATAGAAAATATAAACAGACCAACAATAAGCACTGAAATTGAGACTGTGATTAAAAATCTTTCAACAAACAAAAGCCCAGGAGCAGATGCTTCACAAGCGAATTCTATCAAACATTTTGAGAAGAGCTAACACCTATCCTTCTCAAACTCTTCCAAAATATAGCAGAGGGAGGAACACTCCCAAACTCATTCTACTAGGCCACCATCACCCTGATACCAAAACCAGGCAAAGAGGTCACAAAGAAAGAAAGCTACAGGCCAATATCACTGATGAACATAGATGCAAAAATCCTCAACAAAATACAAGCAAGCTGAATCCAACAGCACATTAAAAGGATCAATCACCATGATCAAGTGGGGTTTATCTCAGGGATGCAAGTATTCTTCAATATATGCAAATCAATCAATGTGATACACAATATTAACAAATTGCAGGAGAAAAAACATATGATGGTCTCAATAGATGCAGAAAAAGCTTTTGACAAAATTCAACACCCATTTATGATAAAAACACTCCAGAAAGTAAGCACAGAGGAAACTTACCTCAACATAATAAAGGCCATATATGACAAACCCACAGCCAACATCATTCTCAATGGTGAAAAATTGAAAACATTTGCTCTAAGATCAGGAACAAGACAAGGTTGTCCACTCCCACCACTATTATTAAACGTAGTTTTGGAAGCTTTAGCCACAGCAATCAAAGAAGAAAAAAATAAATGGAATCCAAATCAGAAAAGCAGAAGTAAAGCTGTCACTGTTTGTAGATGACATGATACTATACATAGAGAATCCTAAAGATGCTACCAGAAAACTACTAGAGCTAATCAATGAATTTGGGAAAGTTGCAGGATACAAAATTAATGCACAGTGATCTCTTGCATTCCTCTACACAAATGAGGAAAACACTGAAAGAGAAATTAAGGAAACACTCCCATTTAACATTGCAAAGAAAAAGAATAAAATTCCTAGGAATAAACCTACTTAAGAGGACAAATGACCTGTATGTAGAAAAGTATAAGACACTGATGAAAGAAATTAAAGATAATACAAACAGATGGAGAGATATACCATGTGCTTGGACTGGGAGAATCAACATTGTGAAAATAACTGTACTCCCCAAAGCAATCTACAGATTCAATGCAATGAATTGAAACTCCCTATGGCGTTTTTCACAGAACTAGAACAAAATATTTCACACTTTGTATGGAAACAAAAAAGACCCCGAATAGCCAATGCAATCTTGAGAAAGAAAAATGGGAGTTGGAGGAATCAGGCTCCCAGGCTTCAGACTATACTACAATGCTACAGTAATCAAGACAGTACAGTACTTGCACAGAAACAGAAATATAGATAAATGGAACAGGATAGAAAGCCCAGAGATAAACCTATGCACATATGGTCACCTTATTTTTGATAAAGGAAGCAAGAATATACAATGGAGAAAAGACAGCCTCTTCAATAAGTGGTGCTGGGAAAACTGGACAGCTACATGTAAAAAAATGAAATTAGAACACTCCCTAACACCATAAACAAAAATAAATTCAAAATGGATTAAAGACCTAAATGTAAGGCCAATTACTATAAAACTCTTAGAGGAAAACATAGGCACAATACTCTATGACATAAATCACAGCAACATCCTTTTTGACCACTTCCTAGAGAAATGGAAATAAAAACAAAAATAAACAAATGGGACCTAATGAAACTTAAAAGCTTTTGCACACAAAGGAAACCGTAAACAAGATGAAAAGACAGCCCTCAGAATGGGAGAAAATATTTGCAAATGAAGTTACTGACCAAGGATTAATCTCTAAAATTTACAAGCAGCTCATACAGCTCAATATCAAAAAAACAAACAACTCAATCCAAAAATGGGCAGAAGTCCTACATAGACATTTCTCCAAAGAAGATATACAAATTGCCAACAAACACATGAAAGGATGCTCAACATCACTAATCATTAGAGAAATGCAAATCAAAACTACAATGAGGTATCACCTCACACCAATCAGAATGGACGTCATCAAAAACTCTGTAAACAATAAATGCTGGAGAGAGTGTGGAGAAAAGGGAATCCTCTTGCACTGTTGGTGGGAATGTAAATTGATATAGCCACTATGGAGAACAGTATGGAGGTTCCTTAAAAAACTAAAAATAGAAATACCATACAATCCTGCAATCCCACTACTGGGCATATACCCTGAGAAAACCATAATTCAAAAAGAGTCATGTACCACAATGTTCATTGCAGGTCTATTTACAACAGCCAGGACATGGAAGTAACCTAAGTGTCCTTCGACAGATGAATGGATAAAGAAGATGTGGCACACATATATACAATGGAATGTTACTCAGCCATAAAAAGAAACGAAATTGAATTTTTTGTAGTGAGGTGGGTGGACCTAGAGACTGTCATAAAGAGTGAAGTAAGTCAGAAAGAGAAGAATAAATACCGTATGCTAACACATATATATGGAACCTAAAAAAAAAACAAAAACAAAAAAAAATCTGGTTCTGAAGAACCTAGGAGCAGGACAAGTATAAAGACACAGCCATAGAGAATGGACTTGAGGACATGGGGAGGGGGAAGGGTAAGCTGGGATGAAGTGAGACAGTGGCATGGACTTATATATACTACCAAATGTAAAATAGATAGCTAGTTGGAAGCAGCCACATAGCACAGGGAGATCAGCTCGGTGCTTTGTGACCACCTAGAAGTGTGGGATCGGGAAGGTGGAAGGGAGACACAAGAGGGAGGAGATATGGGGATATATGTGTATGTATCCCTGATTCATTTGTTATACAGCAGAAATTAACACAATATTGTAAAGCAATTATACTCCAATAAGGATGCTAAAAAAAATAAAGTTATATGTTGTCAATAGAACCTATTATTCTTAATATCAGCCCAAATCACATGACTAAGGTAGTGTTTGTCCAGGTTCTCCATTGTCAAGTAACTCATTTTTTCTCCCTTTCCATGTCCTCTACTCTTTGGAAGGAAGTCACTATAGGCAGTCCACACTTAAATGGTGGGAAGTTATATTCCACAACCTTAAGGACAGAATTTATACATAAATTACTTGAAATTCTTTTGTGTGAGAGATTTGTCTATTCTTCCCCATGTATTTATTTATTCAGTTATTTTTATATCAAATGGACTTATGGGTGTTAATTTTATACTTTAGATTGTAATTCAATGCTACTTTATTTTATTGCTCAAATTGTTGCAACTTTTGCTGACTCTCATTTTTACTTTACTTGAGGATTTTTATTGTAAATATTTGAAAAATATTAATGTGATCATATTTGTTAATATTTTCTTTCATGGTTTGTATTATCTTACATCATGTTTAAGAAATTCTACCCAGTCTTGTCTTCTTCTAAATATGTAATATTTTGTAAATTCAAATACAAATAAGGAAATTATGAATTTCAGCTTGCTTGAATTTTTGTGTATAATGTTGGACAGTGATCCAACTTATTACTTTTTGCATATTTGACAAATTTCCCCTGTATTATATATTTAACAGGCTATCCTTTTGTTACTTACTTGTAATGTCATCACAGATATATATTAATTTTTGTATATACACGGGTCTGTTTCTGGGCTTTCTTTCCTATTCAGGTTGTTTGTTTTTCATCACTGCATCAATAGTATATTGTCTTAATTATTATTGAAGTGTAATAAGTTTGTTTATAGTGAGCAAGTACCCAAACTTTGTTCTTCAGAATTATCTTAGCTGTTCTTGGTCCTTTTCTCACACACATAAATTTTAACATCAGATTGTCAAATTCTATGATTTCTTGTTAGGAAGTTGACTTAAAAAAATGGATTTCTTCTTTTTGCTTTTGGAATAAAATTCTTTATTTCCATTAAATATTATCATTGGTCATGACTATGCATAGAAATGCTTTTGAATTTTGTATTTTGGCACTATAAACAGGAATCTTGATGAATTTTCATATTAGTCTAATGGTTAATTTAATTTATCTAAGATTATCCACTTGCAATCAAATGATTTCTAAATAATGACAATTAGAAGACTAATGCAGATGTAGTATTTATTTTTATTTTGTTGCATTAACTAGGATTTTCAGTACAATATTCAACTGTGATAACATTTTTCATTCTGAAGTATACATTGAGTGATTTAATAAAGCCACTCTAGCATTCTTATGATGAGTGTTTGCATAGTATTCAATATGTCTCTTCACAGCTATATCTATATCTGTATCTATCTATATGTGTATCTATACCTAAAGTCAGGTTCTATACTCAGCATATAGATGGGTTGTGCTTTCTTTTTAACCTAACAACCTCTTCCTTTTAATTGCAGTGGTTTTTTCTTTTCTATTTAGTGAAAATATGACTGGCATGGCTAGATTTAAAGCTGCAATCTTGTTATTTCTTTTCTATTTGCTCTATTTACATTTTTTTTCTGTCTTTTGTTTTAGTTTGAGTATTTTTATGAATCTCTTATTTCCACTATTGACTCATCAGCTATAGCTCTTTGTTTTATACTTTTAGTGGTTACTCTAGGATTTAAAAGGTGTATGTTTAATTTGTTACAGTCTACCTTCAAATATGATACCTCATTACATGGAATGTGGAAATCTTACAACAGTTTACTATTATTTCCCCCTCGTATCCCTTTGTGCTACTGTTGTCTTGTTTTTTAAAATGTTACAAATTTGTCTTATTTTTTTAAATGTTACAAAACATTGGTATTATATTTTGCTTTAATCAATCAGTTATCTTTTGAAGAAATTTTTTAAATGAGGAAATAAGAGTCTTCTATGTTTGCCCACATATTTACTATTTCTGGCTCTCTTTATTCCACTGTGCGCCTCCAATTTTCCATCCAGTAATATTTGCTTTCTGTTTCAAGAAACTTCCATAATATTCTTTTGAAATGAAGACCCGCTGACAATAAATTCTCTTAGCTTTTGTTTATCTGAAAAATTATTTATTTCATTTTTACTTTTCAAATATTTAAAAATTGTTATTCAATATTATATTCATACATTGTTTTTTTTTTATTTAGCAATTTAAAGATGCCATTACATTGTTTTCTGGATTGCTGAGATTCTAAGAAATATTTTATCATTTTTATTTTTTTCCTCTGTGTATAATGTATCTTTCTTTATTGGTGATTTTTTTTTTCTTTTTCTTTTTTTTTTTGCGGTACATGGGCCTCCCACTGTTGTGGCCTCTCCCGTTGTGGAGCACAGGCTCCAGACGCACAGGCTCAGCAGCCATGGCTCATGGGCTCAGCTGCTCCATGGCATGTGGGATCTTCCTGGACTGGGGCACGAACCCACGTCCCCTGAATCAGCAGGTGGACTCTCAACCACTGCACCACCAGGGAAGCCCCTTTATTGGTGATTTTAAGAGTTTCTCTTATCAATGGTTTTCAGGAATTTGATTATGTGTGGCTTAGTGTGTTTTTGTTTGTGTTCATCCTTCTTAGAGTTCAATATGCTTCTTGCATCTGTAAGGTTGTTTTTTTTTTTTATTGAGGTATAGTTGATGTACAATACTATATGTTTCAGGTGTACAGTTAGTGATTCATAATTTTTAAAGGTTATAGTCCTTTTATAGTTATTATAAAATATTATCTATATTTCATATTATACAATATGTCCTTGTAGCTTATTTATTTTATACATACTAGTTTGCACCTCTTAATCCCCTACTCTTATAATGCTCCTCTCTCCTTCCCTCTCCCTACTGGTAAGCACTAGTTTGTTCTTTATATCTGTGAGTCTGTTTCTTTTTTTTTATATTCATTAGTTTGTTTTATTTTTTAGATGCTACATATAAATGATATCATACAGTATTTGCCTTTCTCTGTCTGACATATTTCACTTAGCATAAAACCCTCCAAGTCCAATGAATCTGTAAGTTTACCTTGTTATTAAACTTGAAAAAATGTTAGCCACTACTTCAAATATTTTTTCTGTCATCACATTCTCCTTTTTGTGACAACTTAAATTATACATATATTAGAGCATATTGTCTCATAAGTTGTTGAGGTTCTGAGTTTGTCATTGTTGTTCAAATATTTTTTAATTTTGAGTTTCATTTGAAAAGTTTCTATTGTTATTTTTTCAAGTTCCCTGATATTTTTCTTCTGAAGTATCTATTGTGCTATTAACACTATTTAGTGAAATTCTAATTTTAGCTATTTTATATTCCATCTCTAGTAGCTTCATTTGAGTCTTTGTAAAATCTATTTTTCTCCACATTATGATTATGCTTTTCTTTAATTCTTTGAGCATATTGATCAATATCTTTTGGGCTACTTCCATTATCTCTTGTCATTTCTGATTATGCTTTTATCAATTGATGTCTTTCCTGGTTATGAGTCAATTTTTCCTGTTACTCCTTATGTCTAGTAATATTTGGTTGCAAGTCAAACATTGTGACTCTCACATGTTTGAGTGCTGGATATTGTATTTCTTTTAAGAACAGGCAAGTTACCTGAGATTAGTTTGATCCTTTTGAGTCTTGTTTTTATTTTAGGGCAGGCCTAGAATAGGATTTATTCTTGGCCAAGTTTAGCCCTACTAATAAGTTGTTACCCTCTGAGTTCTCAAATGAATTGCCCATATAGTCAATGAGGTCTCCCCAGTCTGGCTTTTGGAGATTTGAATGATTTCTTGCTTTGTGTGAGCTGTAGGAATTATTTGTTTTGTATATTTGTAATTATTATTTTTCTAAAAGTTGTTTTCTTGCTCGACTTCATAGACTTTCTACATAGGTATGTGAAAATTAGCATTCATTAAATACTCAAGACAACTCTGAGCAGATTTCTGAAGCTTTTTACATATCCCTCCTTTTTTGTACTGAGCAAGTATAAATATACCCATTTTAGTAAAAGAAAAACTTTCAGTCATGCTTAGTTACAATCTTCCCCATATGACACAATCCTCCTCTAAGGTAGAAAATGAATGTACATCTAAAAATTTCAAGTAGCTCTCATTTCCTGAAGTAGAACAAAATAGAAAATATTCAACTTAAATTAATTGTGTTCAAAAATGAAGAGGTGAAACCTTATTTGTGTTGAAGGATGGGGCAGATGATTTTGCACTTAGTAGCAAACGACCATTTTCCTTAAGAGGGATCATTTGGATCCACTCTCTCAAATCCCTTAGGGAACAAAAGCCATAGTCTAGTAAGATCTCAGTAAAAGAAGAAGAAAAAGAAGAGGGAGGAGAGAAAGGGGAGGGAAAGGGGGAAGGGAAAGGGAAAAAGAAGGAACAATAACCCCACAAACACAAATAATAACTAAAACATACACACAAGAAAAACCAAAAAAAAAAAAAAAACACTAAGTAAGCAGCCAAGACATCTGAAATAATTTTCTACACTAAATTGTAAAATTCTTTTGACCCCTATAGTAATTTTTTTAGTTCCATAATAATGTTGATTACTAATGAGTTTTTGGGTTGGTCTATGATTTTGGGTGATGATAGGAGTGAGAGGAGTGCTCAGAAGCAGCATAGGTTTATACATGTGAATATAGAAAAGTGCATTGTGATGGATAGTCCTTAATTTAAAGTAGCATAAAGAATTTGAAGATTACTTCAAAGGGCATTTAAAACCATGTATTTGAAATCCGTGATAAGAAAGTACGTACTTTCTGAAGGGACAAAGTTTTCAGGTAAAGTTTCTACTACTGAGATTTTCACTGAGAGGTATTTTGAAATTTGATGGCAGAAAATGTGCAAACTAGAGATATGTTCATTCTCTCGCTCCTCTATATTTAGAGACTAAAGGTAGTATGAGCTGCTTTCATATTTGGTTGAAATGCCTTGAGAAGGCAAACATTTTTTAAGAGAGCTGCTTATCTGTTGCTTATTTCAACTAGCTTGACCCTCCTACAGTAGTTTGGCTTTTAATTTCTTCCAACAGATACTCCATTCCCATACTCTTACCAGTCCCTACGCCTCCCAGTCGCAGACCAGTAGGCAGCTCAAAAAAAACCAACTCTGTGTGAGTCCCCTTTCACTGTGTAATTAAAATGATTGCCACTGCAATTATATTACACTCATTGGAGGATCAGGATGGGTTAGTCACCTGTATTACAGTGTACCTTTGAGTTTGTAACACAGAGATTCAGCCTAAAGCCAAGGTCAAAACTATGCATTATTTCACCTGAGAAAGGTAATATATAATCATTGAAAGAAAAATGAAGAGAATATGCAAATTCAGAGTTAACTCTTGCTGTCTCATCTAACCTAACTTTCTCCAGTTAAAGCATGATGGTATACAGACTCTCCAGTTATCTTTATAATTGACTTTTTTAGGTTTTAAGAAATCTCTGCATGTACTATTATGTAGCAGATGTGATAAACTTCAGAGGGTTGAATCTGGAACCTCATCAACATTCCCCAATTAAAACCAGAACTGTACGCCTGCAAACAGTTTCTGGAGCCTTAAATGCATGTTGAGAGAAAAGCATATTTATCCAGACTAGATGAGGGTAGACAAACCATAGAATATAAATTTTATAAGATTCCATGATTAAAATTCTCTAAGCTAGGGGCTTCCCTGGTGGCGCAGTGGTTGAGAGTCCACCTGTCAATGCAGAGGACACGGGTTCGAGCCCTGGTCTGGGAAGATCTCACATGCCATGGAGCAACTAGGTCCGTGAGCCACAACTACTGAGCCTGCGCGTCTGGAGCCTGTGCTCTGCAGCAGGAGAGGCCGCAATAGTGAGAGACTCGTGCTCCGCGATGAAGAGTGGCCCCCACTTGCCGCAGCTAGAGAAAGCCCTCTCACAGAGACGAAGACCCAACACGGCCAAAAATAAATAAATATATTTTTAAAACTTCTCTAAGTTATATTGGACTCTCTTTCATTATTACCATTGACTTTGGAATCAGTAGTCAGTTATGAATAACACATTCATTAGCAAAGAGAAAATAATCACCCTATTTAAGCCTCTGATAGAAAATTGCTATAGAGTATGGTGGGCAGCTTCCTTCCTCTTTACATTAACAGCAGTGGACTTCTTCTACAGCAGAGGGATTTAAATTAGAAGGAAAACCTTTGTGACTGAAGAGTAAATTGAGCTTTTTAAGAGTATGGTGGAAGCTTCTGACAAGATGATGGGTCCAAAACAATTAAGACTTCATACACTAATACATATTTTGAAAATATGGGGACTAATATAGAGTCTCCAATTCTTTGTTTTTTTCTAAATAAGTATGTTAAATAAAAGCAAAATCTAGTTATTCAGAAAATACTTACTGAAAGTCTGTTCATGATCAAGCACTAAGCTAAAATCTGGGGATATAATGGTGAGTCTCCTTCCTCATGATCTTATAATTTGGTTGAGGTGAGGCACTCACTGTTCACAGCATGTGTATGTATAACGTCATCTGATCCCCACAGCAATTCTATGAGGTGGGTAATTTTATATCCCCATCTTAAGGATGTGGACATTGAGACACAGAGAGATTACTTAACTTGCCCTTAATTTATAGCTTGACAATGATACAGTTTGAATGAAGGACACTTTTCATAATTTTCATAAATTCAACTTTATGTAAATCTTACTACATTGTTTCTATCTTTTTCCTTTTAGTAGCAGAATGGTAAAAACTTGAGACCAGGGCTACTCGTGAACCAGTGAAGGAAAGCCAGTCTTCAAAGTTGGCTTTCCAAATTAAGATGCACTGAATCAGCTGGTTTAACATGAGTTTCAGCCCAAAGACAGAGGAAGAGTCTAGACTGCATTTAGAGGACAATTCCATGTTTCTAATACCATAGATTAAATGTGTTTTCAGTAATAATATATGGACATTAATCTGACTCTTTAGGTATTACATTTTATGCTCTTTCAACTTACTATGAACAAACAAAAAAATAAAATGCCCCAAAGCAAAAAAATAACAAGACATTGTAGAGCGTTTTGTGGAGCTTCTATTCCAAAAGCAATTTGGAATTTCCTTTGTTTAAGAAAGTATTCGGTGCTTTGTGACCACCTAAAGGGGTGTGATAGGGAGGGTGGGAGAGAGATGCAAGAGGGAGGGGATATGGGGATATATGCATACATATAACTGATTCACTTTGTTATACAGCAGAAATTAACGCAACATTGTAAAGCAATTGTATTCCAATAAAGATGTTAAAAAAAAAGAAAGTATTTGATTTGTTCATTTACTTGGGTTGTTTGTTAAAGGACAGCTAAGTATGAATAATAAAAGGAAATGTTCCATATCGCTTGCAGATTTTACCCACTTTGAGTACAGCTACAGAGATGAGAGGATGCTAAACAGAAGAAAAAGCTCCAATGCTTTCCAATAAATATTTAATTTTACTTTAATGGGAATTATTGATGTGAAGGAAATAAAAATTGATTACCAAATTCCCAGGATTAAGAACAATATGAGAAAAAGACATTCCTTTTCTATGGATCTGGGATGAAAAAGTCTCTGACAGAGCCTTCCTTTGATAACATTCAATTTATCTGACTATGTTTTGGGCCTAGCTCACTTGTCAGCTCCTGTAAGGGAGACAGCAATGCAATATACAAGCAACTGGGGTGTCTCACCACAGTGAGAAGCCACCTTTAAAGTCTCATCCATAAACCCTCACCAGGCTTTGTTTCTGGAAGAGCTTACATGAATGACTGCTTTTCCCAAGTTAGATTGGCTGTGATGATAGTTGGTGGTAATGACATGGTAAAGGTGTGGACTAGGGACCCAAGGTCCGACCTTAGAAAAGGTAACAACACAGTGTGTTGTTACCTATGCTTCTGCTCCATGCAGTGAAAGTGCAAGTTCATCAGGCAAAGCCCTAGAAGGTAGGCTGGCAGGTCTGATGTATCCTATTGTTATGGTTTCTTTTTGTATTTGTATTTGTTATGGACTATAAACCATGATGTTGCAATAAAGGGCTGGGGCCATGAATTCCAATTGGCTGTGCATTGCTATTTCATGGAGGGGCAAGTCCAGCTGTAATGAATTCAGACAACAAAATGATTTTGGTTTCACTGCATTGCTCTGCTCCCTGGGAACCTGCAGAAGATAAGTGAGTGGACACCTATCATAAATCCAGACATACACGCAACATGAAAATAGCCAGTGAATCTTTAAATCAATGCAGATGTTAGACCAATAAAAATGTTGGTCACACTATTTGGTGAAAAATATTTTAACTAAGAAAACTTGATAAAATGTATTTCTAGAAAAGATGAAACTGCTCAAATATCTTTCTTTGTGTTTATTTGTATCTGCATGAATATAAAATGCTATTGGTTCTTCATCTTTAATACCTAGGGGATTTATAAACATATTGCTTCAATAAAACTTGGTTCATCTGTACAGTACATGGATCAGATATGCATATTTAATTACTCTGAAAGTAATTTACTTGTACAGATGGTGGTATTAGAGGGTCTTACTTCAATTTAAATTACTTTCATTGGAAAAAGAAAAGTGTTCCTTTGCTATGATTTCCAAGTAAAAATTTAACTTTTATAACATATGGACTATGCCTGCCAGTAGTCATTATACATGAATAACCTCACACGTGCAAAATAAACATTATTGTAAAAATTTGAAACAACTCACAGGAACTAGTATCATAACAAGATAATTCAAGACTCTTTCAGATGTAAAGCTTAAGGTGCAGTAAACTCTAAACTTGCAGCCAAAGTATATAAATGAGCTTAGAAAAAAGCATGGGGATCTAATTTGTAGCTGAAAGAAATGAGCAGCCTCCTTAGCAGAGCACTGCAACCTAGCTCATTGTTCATTAAAACCTCTCACGCCCCTCCTTCCTGCATGAAACTTGAAGGAAATTAGGAAATACTATGTGAGCCATATCTCTAGCAGATCTTAGAGAATCACATGAACCTGTGTGTCACCTAGCAGGGACTTCAGTCACTCTGTACACCCCTCTCTAGAAAAGAAAAGGCCACCTTCCCACTGCAGCTTGTTGTCTTCTGAAATGCAACATTCATCCTGTTGAATCAAGCACTCAAATAAAAATCATCACTTTCAAAGGCAAGCCAGTCACAAAGAAAGACAAATGGCTTAGAGCAGATTGTATTGATTATTCCACAGCAGCTGGGTATTAAAAATCGGGAAAATATAAATGTTTTTGCAAAAGATATTGTTCTCTATTATGAGATTGTAAAAGTGTGCTTTTGTGTTTGTTCATTCTTCACTGCAATTATTTCTTTATTAAAGCACTGTATCTCGGAGACAGCACATGTACTGTCCTCTATTGTGGTTGCTATGGTAAGTAGTCATGTTTTATTGAAAAGTAAGTGACCACCACCACATGAATGGCTCCCAAGTGACCTTAATGTAAGCTCCCACCCCCCACTTTTTTGAGTCATCCTAATTTTTTTTAGATAAATATAAATTTTCTATTTATTTAGAGTATGACAAAATCTTTCTACTGTCTTCTCTCAGATATATTTTTTAAATGATTTTATGCATTATGGGTCATGAAGACCAAAAAAAGAGTCCAAGTTGACACACAGAAAGTAAGGGAAGAAAACACCACAAGCATATGCTCTGTTGCAAGCAAAAAATATTATCAATGCTCTATATTTTATATACATTATAGTTTATAATGTTTTTCTTTTATACTTGATGTTCTTTAATGATCCTTGCTTTATTAGTCAAGTCACGTCAGCCTTGAAAATCTTTCTGATTATACGTCCATATATACATACACAAAATAAGCATATACTATAGGATTATATTGCCAGATTCATTTTACATACTGAAATGAGAATACAGACAGAAAAATGTTTTGGTGGTGTGTACATGTTTAGGGAGTCCATTATAAGATATCTCTACAATGTGAAGCCATATCCATGAAGCAGATTTTCAAACATGTTGTACTCTGTGTGTGTGTATATATATGGTATACACATATATACCATATATCTATCTATCTAGAGAGAGAGAGAGAGGAAATATTTGTCCAATGTTGGCAATGTGACTGATTGCCAGTCCAGGAGCTTTGAAGCAAAGTGGTGTCTATCCTCATTTCACATCAATCAGGTCATGAGTGTTTGGTGGGGGTATTATCAAAAAAAAAAAAAAAAAGCTCTACCAGAAATGCTTTACCAAAAATGCTTGGTTTATGAAGACAAAATCTCCAATGACAGTGAAAAAAGAAACAAAAATAACTCAGAATAAAAAACCTCCAATTAATCAACAACATCCAATTCCTTTAACAAATTCAGCCTTTCTTTAACAATTTATTACTTCTGTCATTTTTCTAGTTTTGTTTTATCTACCTCATATTTGGCCTGAAAATGACTAGCTTAGATTGCTCACTTGGGCCACTTACCTATGACTCGGTGGACAAGTTTTCCTATTGTTTGAGGTTAGCTGAATTGTTATTTTCCTCACCAAGACTGGAAAACTACTGCCATTTCATAAAGAAGAAAAATGCATGACAAGGTGAGAAGAAAAGATAAGGGAGAGAAGAGAAATGAGAAGAGTGTTTCTTAATTATGCTGTAGACTCTCTGATGGGTCCTTTTCCTACCCTACACTGTGCAAAATTAACTGGCACATAGTGACTGCCACAGATGACTCAGCAGTGACACGTGAGTAACTCAGCTGTGCCTCTGAGACATGTGGAAATGACTGCTTTTATTTTTAAGAAGAAAAGTAAAAGAAAAAAAGAGTTTGACCAAATATATTCAAGATTTTTAAAAAATTTCCCTTCATTCCTGTTTATCACATATTTTCAGTTGTAAGGGATTTCCCCCTGTACAATTCTTTTTATTGATTTTTATGTTAAAGCACTTGAAAGCAATGCAGTATCATTTTCTGGTATAATAGAGCCATAGAAGCATGACAGCAGACACCTCACTTGGGAAAATATCATGTAAACACTATACAAATTAGCCTCTTCTAATACAGTTAATAAAAGAAAATAAAGAAACATTTACAGATGAAGTAAAATTAAACAACACATTAGAGCTCAGTGTAGAAGTTTACTGTAGTCTTGCCTTTTTAAATACATGACCATCACTAAAATGATCCTAAATACCCCATTAAGGAAAACTTACTTGCTAATAGGTGGGGACTAATGAGACAATAGAAAGTAAAATTGGAGAACTTGCTACCTCAATGACAGAAAATTATGAGTATGCACAACCAAATACCAGTGTCTGTTCAAAATTTTTTAAACAGTTAATGCTTCAAAGTGAAAAAAACATGTACACTTCATTTATTCACTTATTTGTTTATTCATTCAAATTTTATTTATTACTTCCTATGTGTAAGTGTTAAAGGCTACAGAGAGAAAAAATAGGAACAACCAGTGATGTTAGAGCAGCATGAGAAATAGGTTTCTTTACTCATCATATGGAGCAGACTACTTCATTAAGACTGACAAAAGTATGAGAGGTCCTGGACATCAGAAAGAGAACTGAAAATGGTAATGGGGGTCCATCCACGACAATAAATCTGCATAGAATAAGTGAATACCACAGTTACTTCCCATGTGTGCCTTTTTATTAGCTTCCTCCCATTGTGACCTCATGTTTCCCCCTGGACTTTGATTTTCACATATGGCCTATATGGATTTAATGTGTCTTGTTCCATTAGCCACACCTTCAACTCTGCTTCCATGAAAGGAACATGGGTGTAGTTTTGCATTTTGATAATAACTCTTCAGTATCCAATTCCTGACTCTCCCCTGATTTCAGCTTCATTACCCTCAGTTTGTTGACAGGTGGTACTGGTTTGCCCTGAAATGCCATCATGATAAAATAAATGAAAACAAATGTAATTCAAGATACAACATGGTAAGTGTCATAAGAGACAGACAAATGCAATGCTATGGGGTTTGGGGCTGGAAAATGCCATTCTCAGGGATATCTAGGAAAACTTGATTCAAGACATACAATGACATCAGAATTTAAATCTGTGAATCTAGAATGTGTGAGCAAAAAGCTGCCTCAAATTATTTAGGGGAGAATCTTTTATAAACCTAACAGAAAATTCTGACCCACAGAGTAATTTGATAGCTTAAGAATGGTTTATACACATAACTATAACCCATAACCAAAAGATACACATGCAGAGAATTCTTACATTTTGTTCACAAATGTGGAGATGGGCTTTACAAAATAAGCCAATTATTTCAGCTTGAGTGCTTTCTTACATGCAAGTTGAAATTATTAAATTGAAATTAACCCTATTAGTACTGGATCTGAAGGAATTTAGGGGTATTTTTTATATTCATATCAATCAGACCAAAACATAGTTTAAATAAACAACAAGGCTGTGTTCTCATGCATTTAGATGTCATCTTCAATTTTACCAGTTACATGTTTCTTGGGAACACGGGAGTGGGAATATTCATTTTTAAATCACTGTGGGTGATTCTGAGTCAGGAGTTTCATGGGTCTCCTGATGAGAAACAGTGCTCCATAGCATCTGTCTCTGCCTCTGAGACTAAGGCTGGCCAGTCAGGGCAGTGGATAAGGAAAGGCAAGCTCAGACTTACCTGGTTTGTACAGATGTGTCTGAGGAAGAATTACATCAGAAAGAGAGAATTTATACTGAAAATTCAAAAGAACGGAGTTAGGGCTTATTGCTCAGAGTCATAAATGGCCATGAGTACAGTATATATGAGGGAAAGAAGGAAGTGGAGAGTGATAGCTGTTGAAGAGAAAGTGAAACCCAGTAGGACACTGTGGGGATCCTGGGCAGGGAAGTTTTCTGTGTTCCCCATTTCTTATTTGTAGGGAATAGGCTCCAGCTTCCATGACCTTCCCTGAGTTTCAAAGGGCAGATTCAAATAGTTGCTTATCAGGGAAGGGAGGGGACACAGAGACAAGGGAGAGGCAGCCAAGAAACAATAGTGCAGCCTTGGGGCAGAATCTTGGTTCCACCTCAAGGGATACACATAACAATATCTTTGAGCTCTTCTGCAGAACTAAAACCCACAACAAATGGAAGATGAACTGCTTGATGAAGCATTCTTCATTCCAGAGAGAAGGTCATAGTTTGATAACCTCAAGAACCACAAAGGCTCATCAGGAGATCACCTGAGGTCAGACTAAAGGAATGCCAGTCCTGCACACACCCTGATCCTTATCAGCAACTCTGCCCTTGAACCATTGCTATAAAACTCCTCACCAAATCCCCCCTACATGGGGACACACAGTTTTTGTGGACATGAGCCTGTTGTGTCCACCTTTGCCTGGCAAAGCAATAAAGCTATTCTTTTCTACTTCATCCAAAGCTCTGTCTCTGCAATTCGATTCAGCACTGGGGTACAGAGACTGAGTTTTCAGTATCAAAAGTGAGCAAAGGAGAAGGTGGAATGAAACAGGGTTGAAAGATGTCAGGGAACTAACTCTTCCTTATGAACAGCTCCAGGCACACAGAATGGAGCACCTGAGAGGGGAGCCAGTCCCTACATACTAAATTTAAATAATGGATAGAGACACTGGGGAAGTCCTTTTGTAGAATTTAGTTAGCTGAGCAGAGATCTGAATAAATCATGGGGACGGATGGAGACTGAATTGACAAGACCATACTGTATTCTGGGAAACCTTGATTGAATGATTGACTGAAACATTCATTTATTCACTCAGTCATCCAACTTGTTTAGCACATGTTCTAGGCACCCTGGTAGACTGTGGGGATTCATCAGAGGAAAAGATTGGCAAATGAACACATTTTTAGCTGAGTTTCTCCTGGTCATGATTTATTTTTAAGTATGAAAATAATAAAGCTGATTGGGTATAATAGGATGCAGTTTCATTGTGGAAACACATTGACTAGTCAAAACAAAGTATTGTTCAATAGTAAACAAGTCGTATAATTCAGATTTAATTGCCAAATAAGTCAATTATCCATTAACTTTGAAATGGAAGAAATGAGTAGCATGGGTTATTGATATGTATAGATATTCCTCAAATAACTTTTCTCTCTTTCAACATAATCTTTCTTGGAATTAACTAAGTGGTGAAATTACTGCATTGGAGAATTATTATCTGTATGATTAGCAGGAAGTAGAAAAACTAAAATTGTGAAGTAGTAGAAACATAAAATAGTGAAGTGGTCAAAAGACAGGAAGCAGGAGGATGAAAACCTGGATTATCTTGTGGGGTGATGCTGCTAGTTTCTGTCCAAATAATGCCTGCCACTGGTAGCAAGGCCATGTGGGTATGTCTCCTGACCTTTCTAGGTCAGACAAACCAAGAGTCTTTTGATTTCAGGGGCTAAGGAGACTGATAGGAACCAATACCTCCTTAGGGAAGAGGGAGTCAGGTAGGCTAGATTTCCCCAATTACCATCATATAAGTTGTTGGGGGGATTCTAACTATAGCAGAGTCTCCATCATTCATTTAGTTTCATACCTGTGGCCTAGAGGGAAGAAAGGTTCTGAATAAAAAGTGAAAGATCTATGTTCACTAGAAACTGTGTCATAAATTAAGGAGAAAACATGACAACTTGGGTGCCTATTTCAAAAACAAAGAAAGAAAGAGAGAGAGAGAGAGAGAGAGAGAAGAAAGGGAGAATCAACTGTACTTCGATAAAAAAAAAATTAAATATATATATATATATATATTTGGTCATTCAGATGACTAAAATTTACTTATAAAGATATGGTCTTCCTCCATGTTTTCTGACACACATCTCTTAAAACTCTTGGAATTTCCTGAGTGAAAAGAACAATGCGAGTATCTTTTGTTATAATATTTGTTCTCCTGTCCTCAGTTCCTGAAGCCCCTTCAGAGCCCTAAAGGTGAAATGGGTGTCCTGTTGTTCATAACAAGTCCCTGTTCACCACAACTGGGTTTATGCTAATGAGGTGACTTTTGGAAAGCATGTAAGGATGGAGGCTGGTCATCAGGGGAACCAACCCTGATTAGAGGGTTGGAATTATCAATCCTACCCACCGATTTCCAGGAAGAGGAGAAGGGCTAGAGGTTGAATCAGTCACCAATGGTCAATGAGTTAATCAATCATGCTTGTATAAACAAATCCTCCATAAAACCCCAAAAAGATGGGATTTGGAAGGCTTCTGAGTTGGTGAACATGTAGAAGTGCTGGGAGAGCAGGACACTGGAAAAGGGCTTGGAAGCTCAGCATCCCTTCCCCATCCCTTGCCCTCTGCCTCTCATCCATTTGGCTGTCCCTGAGTTATATTATTTTCTAATAAACTAGTGATTTAGTTAAGAAAGAAAGAAAGAAAGAAAGAAAGAAAGAAAAAAGAGAGAGAGAGAGGGAGGGAGGGAGGGAGGGAGGGAGGAAGGAAGGAAGGAAGGAAGGAAGGAAGGAAGGAAGGAAGGAAGGAAGGAAAAAGAGACAAAGGGAGGAGGAAGGAGGGAGGGAAGGAAGAAGCATTCCTCTCTATTTTGCCACAGACTCATTGGTGCTTCAGCTCCATAAACATTCTGATGCATATGCAGCCCCAGCAAAAGAGATGGCAACGGTACCAGAGGATGAAGCAAGAAAGCCTGGCTAATCATCCATGCTGTACTGGTTTGGACAGTAGAGTATGGGACAGTATTCCTGAAAGTGGAACTCAGGGAATGTCAGATGTGTCTGTCAGAAGTCATGTTGTGCTTGACAATCTTATTTCTGGACACATGTTAGAAGCTCTGGGGGAGTTCCAGAAATTCTTAAGTGGTGGGGGAAATGTTTATGATGCTTGAGGGCCTTCTAATAACAGGTGGGAACTGGATCAAAAAAGCTAAATATGGGTTATTCATTTCAAAATGACCCATTTATTATTGGTCAGCTCACTGGTCTCAAGACCGACTGGGAGATAAAGGTTGCACCACACATATAATCAGTCCCCAAGTCAATGAAATGTGAATATTATGGCTCTGTTGAGTAGTGTGGAGAAACTATTGTAAATGTTTTAAACCTAATTCAGTGGAGAGCTCTAGAAGCTTATAAAACATCAAGACTTTTAGCATGATGTTCAGTGATGCCATGTGTATTTAATATAAGGAAAGAGTAAAAGCCTGAGAAATAAAAAACACATTAGGCAATAGAGAGTAGAGTAAATTTAAAAGATAATTCTGGAAGCAAACAAATCTCTAGATAAAATTTTGTAACAGCTAATGTCAAAGAGGCATGTGCCTAAACTCAGGACATTGTAAATCACAGAATTTTGTAAAAAAGAGCATTAGAATTTTCTTGGAAAAAAACAGAAAGTTAAAGTTATTTATGTAGCACTTTATAATATTATATCCTAGTAAGTTATTTCTTTTAGATTTTGCTACAATTCTATTATCTTTTTAATTATTTCCACTTTTTTCCCCTTTCTCTATCCTTCATTCTTTTTCTATCTCTCTCTTCCTGCATCTCTTTTGCTCTCTCTCTTTTTCATCCCTCCTTTTCTCCTCTCTTTCTCTCTCTCCGCCTTCTCTCAGAAAAGCCTAATCAAGGCCTGGATTATCTTTCTCAGGAAACCACCGTTTACCTGAGGACCCTTTAAATGTTAGTTTTATTCCAAAAGTCAGAATGCTTCTACATACCTATTATATTACCGTATCAGTCACTGACAGGAGAGGTTCAGGGTTTAAAGAGAAAGAAGCAATCCTTGGATTGTTGTAGTGGAAAAGTTATTCATGCAAAACTAACATAGTTCAGTTATATTTAATCTCAATAGCATTGTAATATAGGTCCTATATAATTGGACACAAATATCTATCCCTAAAATGTTTAATGCTGCCTATCAAAAAGAAAATGACACAAGTCTCTTAGATAGCCTCATCCACCAGAGGGCAGACAGCAGAAACAAGAAGAACTACAATCCTGCAGCCTGTGGAACAAAAAGCACATTCACAGAAAGATAGACAAGATGAAAAGGCAGAGGGCTATGTACCAGATGAAGGAACAAAATAAGACCCCAGAAAAACAACTAAATGAAGTGGAGATAGGCAACCTTCCTGAAAAAGAATTCAGAATAATGATAGTGAAGATGATCCAGGACGTTGGAAAAAGAATGGAGGCAAAGATTGAGAAGATGCAATAAATGTTTAACAAAGACCTAGAAGAATTAAAGAACAAACAAACAGAGATGAACAATACAATAACTGAAATGAAAACTACACTAGAAGGAATCAATAGCAGAATAACTGAGGCAGAAAAACGGATAAGAGACCTGGAAGACAGAAAGGTGGAATTCACTGCTGTGGAACAGAATAAGGAAAAAAGAATGAAAAGAAATGAAGACAGCCTAAGAGACCTCTGGGACAACACTAAATGTAAAAACATTCAAATTATCGGGGTCCCAGAAGGAGAAGAGAGAGAGAAAGCACCTGAAAAAAACATTTGAAGACATTATAGTTGAAAACTTCCCTAACATGGAAAGGAAATAGCCACCCAAGTCCAGGAAGCACAGCGAGTTCCATACAGGATAAGCCCAAGGAGAAAGTGCAACTTTATGCCAATAAAATGGACAACCTGGAAGAAATGGACAAACTCTTAGAAAAGTATAACCTTACAAGACTGAACCAGGAAGAAATAGAAAATATGAAAAGACCAATCACAAGTAATGAAATTGAAACTGTGATTAAAAATCTTCCAACAGGGACTAATAAGAGCTTGCTGTATATAAAAAAAATAGAGAAAACCTATTTATTAGGTTTATAGATGTGTGCAATTAAAAGAAACCACTACTGTTACCTTGAAAAAAAAGACTATACAAAAAAGAAAAGAAAATAAATGAAAATGAGTAAAAACAATTATTATCTGACTTTTACTTTAATGACTCCAGTGAGCTACATGGATTTATGCTTTTACAAGTATGTGATGTGTTCCTCATTATTTCTCCAAGCTCTTCAAATGGTCTTGGCCAGAATGAAGCATTAAAATACACATTTTTGTGCTAGAGTTCAATTGAGGCTCCATCATGTTTTGTCTCACAACATAACAAATGTAGAAATTCTGGAATGACACAGGAAACAAAGTAAATAAAGAATTTGTAAAATTAGACATACAGTAAAGTTTAAGTCATTTGGATATATTTGCCACCAAATTCTAAAATCCTTTCATTGTTTTACTTTTCTTTATAGTACTTATCACTATTTAACATACTATATATTTTACTTGTCTTTCTTGGCGTGTGAATTTTCCCACTAGAAGATAAGCTCCATGAGGGTGGGGTATGTGTGTGTGTGTGTGTGTTTGTGTGTGTTAACTGCTATTAGCTCTTAGACTTGTATCTCACACATAGCAGGTGATCCATAAATATATGTTGAATAAGTCAATCTCACTTTTCTAAAATTTAAGAGTGATTTCTTAAACATGAGTGGATTAAATGCTCCAACCAAAAGGCACAGGCTTGCTGAATGGATACACAAACAAGACCCATATATGTGCTCTCTACAGGAAACCCACTTCCAACCTAGGGACACATACAGACTGAAAGTGAGGGGATGAAAAAAGATATTCCATGCAAATGGAAATCAAAAAAAGCTGGAGGAGCAAAACTCATATCAGATAAAATAGACTTTAAAATAAAGAATATTACAAGAGACAAGGAAGGACACTACATAAAGATCAAGGGATCAATGCAAGAAGAAGATATAACAATTATAAATATATATGCACCCAACATAGGAGCACTTCAATACATAAGGCAACTGCTAGCAGCTGTAAAAGAGGAAATTGACAGTAACACAATAATAGTGGGAGACATTAACACCTCACTTACACCAATGGACAGATCATCCAAAATGAAAATAAATAAGGAAAGAGAAGCTTTAAATAACACAATAGATCACATAGATTTAATTGATATTTATAGGACATTCCATCCAAAACCAGAGATTACACTTTCTTCTAAAATGTGCATGGAACATTCTCCAGGATAGATCATGTCTTGGGTCACAAATCAAGCCTCAGTAAATTTAAGAAAATTGATATCATATCAAGCATCTTTTCTAACCAAAACACTATGAGATTAGAAATGAATTACAGGGGAAAAAGTGTAAAAAACACAAACCCATGGAGGCTAAACACTATGTTACTAAATAACCAAGAGATCACTGAAGAAATCAAAGAGGAAATCAAAAAATACCTAGATACAAATGACAATGAAAACACAATGATTCAAAACCTATGGGATGCAGCAAAAGCAGTTCTAAGAGGGAAGTTTATAGTTATACAAGCCACCTCAAGAAAGAAGAAAAATCTCAAATAAATTATCTAACCTTACACCTAAAGGAACTAGAGAAAGAAAAACAGACAAAACCCAAAGTTAGCAGAAGGAAAGAAATCATAAAGCTCAGAGCAGAAATAAATGAGTTAGAAACAAAGAAAACAATAACAAAGGACAATAAAACTAAAAGCTGTTTCTTTGAGAAGATAAACAATATTGATAAACCGTTAGCCAGACTCATCAAGAAAAAGAGGCAGAGGACTCAAATCAATAAAATTAGAAATGAAAAAGGAGAAGTTACAATGGACACCGCAGAAATAAAAAGTATCCTAAGAGACTACTACAAGCAACTTTATGCCAATAAAATGGACAACCTGGAAGAAATGGACAAACTCTTAGAAAAGTATAACCTTACAAGACTGAA